>NC_143396.1:111683668-111986698 GCF_052110815.1 Crocodylus siamensis | reverse complement strand
GAACTTGTTTTCTGGTTCCTTGTATCTAACCACTGAAGCTTTTGTTGTAATCAATAACCTAACTACTAACCTAATCAATAACCTAAGTTATCACTATAATCAGTCTGTGAAAAGGTATCCTCTTTGGTGCCAGTAACTACATAAGATTCATAATGACGTACAAATACACATTACTGTTTTGGAAACTGTAGAACCTTTCCCCTAGTGAAATAGCTATAACCGCCACCATACTTATTGTCGAGGAGATCATGAAGTTGACACTTGAACACGTTTCCCTGTACTCATCTAGATGTTCAGTAGTGTAAGCATTGTGAGTAGAGTTGCCAAAGTTGTATTGTTTTATTCTTGTAAGCCCACTATTAACAACCTGCTAACTGTATTCCTTAATTAATGTGTTTAGTAGGGCTGTGCAAAGCTTTGGGTGCTGATTCAATTCGGAGGAGATTTGGGTTGTGTGCTCTGAAGTGCCCTGCTCCTACAAAGGGGGTACAGGTGCCGGTTGCTGGGGCAACCGCAGTTTGGTCAGCTGACCAGAAGGGGGCAGGGCCTGGCCTATATAAACAGCCCAGGCTGAGGCCAAGCAGGCAGTTCCCCGCTAATGTCCAAGGATGAAGGAGCTCTGCTGGAGCGAAAAGCGTAGAGAAGCCCGATGGCCTGAGCAGCTTCGGTTCAAGGATACTGGGTGGAGAAAGCCCTGGTAGGGAGTGGAATGATGATTAGCCAGGTGGCTTACAGATTGCGTTTTAGCCAGGAGGCTTAGTTTGAGTTATAGCCGGTTGGCTCGTGTTATTGCGTTTGTTGTTTGTTATTACACCGGAGGACTGCGTGAGGCTAATAGGGGTTGGAGGAGGCCTCATAGGGGCTCCATGGTAGTGTGGGGACCCCAGTGTCAGAGAGGGCATAGCATTTAGGGGCGCACTGACCCCAGCCCTGAGAAGGGACACAGTGCATTGGGGGGCCAGGTAAGGTCGAGGCCGCCTGAGCCCCACAGGAGTTGTAGACCCGGGGAGGGGATTTAGGGGCCAGGCACAGCTATGGCCACCTGAGCCCCAAGTGCGGAGATAGGCCCCAGTGCAGGCGGGGCCCCAGGGAGGGCGCACCGGTGAGCAGCCCCAGGGAGGGCGCTCGCTTAAGGCCCAAGTGGGGAATTTGGGGCCAGGCATGGCTATGGCTACCTGAGTCCCGATTCTGAGACAGGGCCACATTGCGGGCAGGATCGCGAGGGAAGGCCCCAGTCGTGAGAGCAGGCCCCAGTGTGGGCACGGCCGCGAGAGAGGCCAGAGAGCGTCCGTGGAGAACACGGGCATCTGAGAGAAAAGAGAAGCCAGGAAGCGCTTGTGAGGGTGCAGGCAAGATGGCTGCGAGAGAGGCCAGGGAGCATCTGCGAGGAGCGCAGGCAACTGTGAGGAAAGAGAGGCCAGGGAGCGTCCGTGAGGATGCAGGCCATTGAGAAAGAGGCCAGAGAGCCCGTGAGGGTATGGGCCAGGGTTAGAGAACCCCAGGGACCCTGTGAGGGCGCAGGCAATTACGTGAAGAGCCAGGGGTACCCACGAGGGCACAGATAGAAGTTGACTAGACAACGTCCGGTACATCTGCGAGGCTTGGGGCGTGGAATTGGGGTGGTAGGAGTCACGTGTAGCCCCTAAGGCTTTAGTGCACGAAGTCATCTAAGACAGGGCACAGACTTGGATACATCAGGGTACCGTGTCCAAGGGGGTGAAAAGGCAGCCTCCCATAACACTAATGACATCAAAGACGTGGCGGGCAAGAACGAGGGTGCATTGACACCAACTTGGCACGGTAGGGGGCGCTAGGAGAGATCACGGCCACTCCTAGGACCCCACCCCGCGACACCTCCCTTTCAGCTCAGGGCAGTGGGGATTGCCCCCCATACCTGGCAGCACCTGGTGAGTGTGGGGTTTTAAAAAAAAAAGTGCTGGGGCCCAGTGGGGCAGCCGTTGACTGGGTTGGGAGAACAGGCAGGGAATGGAGACTCGTGGCAGAGCCCCCCCGCAATGTAGCATGGGGCAGTGGGGGCCAGCAGGGATCACCCTCCCTGCCTTGCAGGAGCTGTTGATAGGGCTGGGGGATGGGGCCTGTTTGATGTGGAGATTTGGCCAATTTGGTGGTGTCTTATTGTAGCCAAAGTAGTTGTGTTTCCTGAACAACTAGTCCAAACTATGACAACCAAGCTAGCTGCTGCTTGGGCTGGCTGGCTGCTGCATCATTCAGGGTCTATCTCAGGGGCAGGCAATTATTTTGGGTGAAGGACTGCTTACTGAGTTTTGGCACGCCATCAAGGGCCGCATTGCAGGCAGCCGGGGTAGATAAATATTAATTTTCTAAATATTTTAGGGGCTCGGCGGGCTAGATAGAATGGCCTGATGGGCTGCATCTGGACCACAGGCTGCATTTTGCCCACCCGTGGTCTATCTACTATGGCATCCACCCTACTTATTTGCATGGAAAAAATTCTTGGTTAATGTCTTTTTGCCAATCATGTGTTTATCCTAGTAGCTATCTTATCTTTCGGTTTGTACCTTTTTCTCTCTCTCTATCTCAGCTCTACCTGTCTCAGCTGTATTCTGTTTTCTAAGTACTGAGATCACAAACAAAATTAATATAGTAACACTAGTAATAGTATTTTACTAGGTTTTATTTCTTCTTCTGCAAGACTACTTAATGGAGACCTCTCTACAAAAGAAACAAAGAAGTTAATATTTTGGAACCTGAAGAATCTCAGTTGTTACAATTTGTCTTATTGGGGGTATTTTTGTTTGGTTTTGTTTTGATTTCTGAGTGACTCTGTTTTTCTGTTTTGAAAAAAACTTGAGCATTTGACTTTATACGGCCCTCAGCACAGCAGTGCATTGAACATTTTGCTTTAAAATTTATCCTGACAGCTCCTTGATTTCAATGAGAATTAGATGCCTACATGCATTAAAGATGTATTTCTAAGCAGTTTGATCAACCTCTCACAGAAGCTCATACAACATCCCAAATCAAGAGGATTTCATGGACTGCAATTTGGGGGGAAAAGCGCTGGATAATATGATTACAATTGGATGTGGGCATGTCTGCTAGTGAGATCATAGGAGCAAAATGGGCTATTTTGGCCGATGGAGTTGATTATGATATTTTTCAAAATAACAACTACCGTTTATTTTAACTTCAGGGTTTGGTTTATTTTAATTTTATGGGGTGGGGGGGGTTTAAATTTCATATTCTCTCCAAACCTAAATTATTTTATGGGAAAAGAAAAAGACACCAAACTCATATTTTCAGACATTTGTATGAGTCTAGGACCCCAGGGCCTTTCAGTAAAACACCAAATATTTCAAGTCTAATGATACAAATTGGAGAAAATGTTGCGTACAAGTAAGAATATCATTAATAAAACTGTTTTTAACCACTTTCTCTCCGGTATTTGTTTTGGATTTTTTTTTCATTGTTAGCTAAATTAAAAAAACAAACACGACTTCCTCATGTCTATTTTCTTAAATGATTTCTTAAATATGCTTCTATGACATTGATTTCTTAAATGTGCAGTCAAGCTATTTGGTTTTAACCATCTATAAATTGACACCATATATATGGCAACAGCTCCCATTTTCTTGTCACTTTCCTTTTTAGAAGTGCTTATGAGGGTCCTTTTATTGACATTCAGGCATGTTCTTCACAGATTGCAACTTGGGAATTAACCACTTGATTAATATCATGGATTCAACTGTTTGTCATTCTTTTAGCAACTACAACAGTAAGTTATATAGAAGAGGAGTATTAAGAAAGAATGCAAGTGGGCATGTGTATGAGTATTAATGAGACAGCTGGGATCAGGAAGAGTAATTTTGTTATGCTCTTTTGTTACTTTAAATTGATACTTTGCTTTTTCTATTCAGAATCTAACTTGCATCCATGGTACATGGTGGAAAAGCACATCATTAAGACATTTAATTTCTCATCCTTTTCCTTACTTCATTGCTTCTTCCGGTCCGGTCTGCATCTGGACTTTTTGGCACCATTCTCTTTTGTGAGTACTATGTGGTGTGGCAACATCAGTCTGTTGGCAGTTTCGTGGAGCTTCCTAGCCCTGTAAGGTGCTGTGTGGTTGTACCTGTAGGCCCACTTTGGTGAATACGTCAGAGATGTACCTTTGCCTCCCCCTTCCAATTTGTTTTGGATTGCCTTGTAGGAGAGGTTTCATGTCCCTTTTGCAACTGATTTGTGTACTTACTTTTTGGTGACTGTTGGTTTGTGCTGGGCCTTAAAGCATTTGGTCCTACAATTCCTACCTACACCTGTTTATGTTATGTGCTAATAGGAAATTGCTGTACACTTTTCCCATGTTGTGCCAGACTGCAGTGCAGCTACTTCACATGTAGCTAAATCTTTTTTCACAGTTTTTGATATATTTTGTGGCTGGAAAGGAATAACGGCCCACTAGGACTGAGAAAATGAAAACCACCGAAGAAAGTTAATGCTAGGAGAATACGAAAACTTTGATTAGTGTATTTCCCTTTAAAAATGAGACCAAAATCCCAGCAGAAAAAGAGTTACTTCATCACTGCTTGCCATTTAAAAATGCTAATGTTATGCAACTAACTGAATTCTCTTCCAATTTTGGTAACTAATTTTAATACACATTGGAGGGCCATATGTATGTTGAGATTTATACATCTGAGAACTGTGGGCATGTGGCAGTTTGAGATTTCTGGTATTATTTGTCTTACTCTTTTTCTTGTAGAGAATTTAGATTCCATTTCATTTTCAAATAGAATATAGGTACTAGTAGGATAATTAAGACTTGTTTGCCTTCAATAAAGTTAGTTTACATGCCAGATTAGAAGTACTCCATTTAAAGGTGACTAGAATCTGTACTGTTGGTATTTTATGACCCTGTATGGCAGGTAATATTGAGAAACATGATAGGCATTTCAATAGGGATTTTTATTTGGGCTGAAAACTTATCACTGTATCTTGAAGATAATTTTTTGGGCTTGAAAAATTACTGGCAGCTACCTATATCCTGTTAATTTATACCAGAAATCAACCAAAATGTTTACACTGTGCGATACCTGACCATCTTATTTCATCGATAGAAGCTTATCTAAATAAAAATGAATTTACCCATCTACCACTTCATGGTTCAACGTAGGTAAATACTCGTACCTTAGCACATATTGGAAGCTTGTAAACAGTGAAGCAGTGAAGTCAGAATTTTCTAGTGTTTAACAGCAAATGAACCAGTGAACAAGAGAACATTGTATTAATACATTCTCTCTAAGCCCCCCAAGACTGCCTTGAGCAATGTAGGCAAAATTGCAGTCCCATACAGGAGTTAGGAACTCCAACAAATTTGGTCTGCAGACCTTATAGAATAGTGCTTCTCAAACTATCTGATGTGGCAGACTGGCAACATTTTTTCCAGTGGGCCAGGGACCGGTACCCGGTTCAGCCGGTGGCAGCAACTGCATGTAACAGCGCTACACAAATACACGACCAGCTGTTTCTTTCTCTTTTCTCACCTCACGCTCGCACACCTGGAGTGTTGGAATGTACGAACTATGGCACTATGACATATCAATGTTATGCTTCTGAAAATATATTTGTTTCTTTCCGGTGGCTTGCGGACTGGCGCTGGTCCGTGGACCACCACTTTGAGAAGCACTGTTATAGAAAATTAAGATAGCAAGGAGTAGTAATAGCAACTATAAAAACTCAACATATGGTTTTTGCTAAAATAAACTTCTGTCTCCATCTTTGTTACATAGTAAATCAAGTTACTCTGTCATACAACAGTTTAAAACATTGTGCTTAGTATTTTTGTTTCCTGTTTTTTTAAGTATTGTTTTGCTTTTTGTTGTTGTTGCCTAGAAAAGGGTATAAAGATGTGTGGGGTGTATCCTGATTTAATTGGACTAGCCAGAACTTTGGTGCATCTCTACACGAATAAAAATATATTCCCTTAATACCTTCTTTTGGCAGTAAGAGGTACAGGAATAGAATTTGATTTGTGCAACAAAATAATTGCTGCCGAAATAGAAATTGGGTGCCTCAGCACTTTGTAGAACTACAAAAATATAGCATTACGAGGGCACAAAGATGATCTCTCTTTTTGTTTAGAGCTACACAGTTTCCTCAAAGGTGAGCTCTGCAGCCAGCAATAGGGGGTACTTCGTGGATTTCCTAGCCCCCAGGGGAGCCCAGTCACACCTGTCCCCTTCCCCAGTAGCAGGACAGAAGGCACAATGTCCTGTCTTTTTAAATTAGGATTTCTGCTGCGAAAGTTTACTATTTTAAGAGAAGTTGTCAGATGCAGTAATAATGACCTCTAGAGATGTCCTGAGTAATAGAGTTCCAGTAATGTACATTTTTGTTTCTGCCCTAATGAGTAATGAAAATCAACCTTAACCTGTCAGGTGACTTAGTAAACAAACTGATCCCTTTGGCACATTAACAAAAGGTAGAAACATTGAATTTACAAAGGGTCATCTCTATGAATAATTAAATATAATTAAATGGATTATATATTCGAATTTAAGAAGCGAGGTTAATTCACATTGAGTAGAATTTGCACAAAACTTCTATGTGACAAGACAGAGACTTGCAAGACAAGCCATACGAGGAGAGGCTGAGGGACTTGGGCTTCTTCAGCCTACAGAAGAGAAGACTGAGAGGGGACTTGGTAGTGGCTTACCGCTACATCAGGGGAGACCATCAAGAACACAGTGAACAGCTGTTCACGAGGGCACCCCTAGGGAAGACCAGGAGCAATGGATACAAACTCCTGGAAGACCATTTCAGGCTCAGTTCCAGAAAAAACTCCTTCACAGTCCTTCACACACACAGGGTGTCCAGAGCGTGGAATAAACTCCCTTGAGTGGTGATGCAGTCATCTACCCTGGAAATCTTCAAAAGGAGACTGGAGAGTCACCTCGCTGGGATCACTTGACCTCAAGTGTCTTTTCCTACCTAGTGCAGGGAGACTAGACCTGATGATCTACAAAGGTCCCTTCCAGCCCCTAACAATCTATGAATTATAGAGATAAAAATAAAGAGCTCCCAAAATGTAAGAATTGCATCTCTATACACTGCCTGATCATTTCAGTTGCTGTAATTTCATTATGAAACACTTATATATTTTAAATACATTATATATAGGGTTCACATTCAGTTCATTGCTGAACTGAATGTGAATCTTCAGGCCACCTTCATGCAGTTAATATGCTTATTCTAAATAGGCTTCTTCATTGGCTTGAAACAAGGTGCTTTAAATGATAGCATGAAAAGTCACAATATCTTCTTCATAGAAGCAGAATTGATTTTTGAAAATGGAACTTTTTTTCAGGAAAGACTAATACTGCATAAGCAGTTGTTTTAGGAGTTTATAGCATAGGTTTGAGATCACTTGAGACGACAGGAATTTAGCAAGTGTTTTGTTAGCCTACTTTAAAGGAGCTTATTAAATGACTTCTTTACAGCATGCCTTTCCCTACTATGATGCTTTATTTAACCTTATGATGCTGATTTTAATATCTTTTAGTGTAATTTATCATGTTTTTCTGAAGCAGTTAGAACTGGGTAAGATTCAGAAAGATAACATTTTGAGTCAAAATAAGTAAAGTCTCTCATCCCTACTCCCAGCATGAAACTTTATGATCCTACTTGGTTTAAAAACAAAGGTAAACCTTACAATAGGAACCACTTGACAACCCTGCATATTTTATATTGTATTTGATGCAATTGCTTGAATTTTTATCTTTTTTTCCATTGCCTTTACGTACCTAGAAAATAATTTAACTTCACATAGAGAGAACTACGTAAAAAGAAAATTATTTTTGAACAGTAAAGAGCTGATTGAGAAGACTTTCTAGGGAAATGTGTATAACTGACAGGATGAGGCAGCATTCTCAGGGACAGTGGAAAATATGAATCACTGCATGTTCAGGATTACATGAGCTCTCTTCAGAGGTCAGTAGGAATTAAAAAAAACAATACAACCTATTCCTAAAGAGATTCACCACCAAAAGGACTACCTGAAAATCCAAGTTGTGGTAAATTAACTTTCACTCCTGACAGCATGACAAACACAGTTCGTGGGATAAAACAAAGTAAAGAAATCTAATTTGCATACAGTATAAGCACTGTCACCTTAGAAATCTCATGCATTTTTTTAATACCTTGGGATATCTTGTTTAAGGCCATCATTCACTGCTGTTGATGATAAACAGTGCCTGTAGTGTTCATAGTGAGTGTTTAGTATTTGTAAACTTTAAATAGACTGTTGGGGTAGGTGCTACAGGCCAAGGTCCCCTCCAGCCTGGCGTTTTTCTGGTGAATGGCAACAGGATGTGGAAAGGGCCTCAGTATCCCCCAGTCATCCTCTGATGTTATTCTCTTGCCTGCCGCAGCTTTGATCTTCTGTTAGGGAGCTTGTTCTGCCAGGTGATACTTTGGGGCCTGTTTGTGGGTCTCTGCCTCCCCTACACCCCACCCTTACCACTTCCTTGATATTATATGATGTATTTATCCTGGGTACAATGCCCCCTTGGGCCGCATATAACAGACCTATCTGGATTGCCAGGAATCTGTCAGGCCCTACTGTGGGGCATAATAAAAATCCTCCATGGGGTGCCTCAGATTTTTAACCAGTGTTTCAGCCAAGGTCCCACCTCTGTTATGGGTCCACTGACAGGGAGCCGACATGGACTGAAATCAGTTCCTTTTAATAGTCCCAGAACAAACCAAAATTAATTAAACAGAGCATGCATTGTCTTTGGGGTTTGTCACAGGCCAGCTGGGCACTGTGAGTATAATATAGTTGCAGACTGACTGAGCACTGCAACTTTATTAGCCACTGGGCTATTTTGGTTCGGGATTGAGGAGGTGATGTTGAGAAGGAAAGCAATGACAAGTTTTATAAAAAAAAAATAAATTTTACTTATGACAACAAAAGGTATAGTTTGTACATATGATGGTAAGTAAAAAAGTTAAGGTAATAAACAGACAACATAACAATATAGATTAAAATTGACAGTGATAATAAAACAGATAAAGAAATTAATGAAGAGTTCCCACTTGGTTAGTAACTTATCGATAGTCCTTCGGTTAGAAGATGCACGTCAGGTTGATTCAGCAAAGTCAGATGTCTCTGAACTGGGCTGTCGGAAGGGCGGAACTGGGGGAAGCACCTCAGTCAGGATCCGATCTTTGCTCTCTCAGGGAGTAAGAGATATCTGTGGGGGTATGGAACAGCAATGACCCTTCTGTTCCATCCTTCCTGAGGGTTACTTGGATGTGTGTGTTCTTTTGTATCCTATTTATGCTAATTTTTTGGTTATATAGCCATTCATAGCGTTACTTTATAGCTGTTATCTTATGGGGTTAAAAAGTGTTAGAAATCATTACAATAAGTCACTGCCCAAGCTTGGGTTTACCCAATAAGCAAATCACACCACATTACTTTGGGGTCTGAGATTAATATGTCCCCAGCTAAGTTCAACCCACTGTGTTAATTATATCTTGTGATTACATTTGTTAGTTTTTTACTAATTCTAAGCAAAATTTCATAAATCAGCTATGTCTGCAGCTATAATTTTCAGTTCTGCTTTTTGAAGTTCATGTTGTCTGGAGATTAATACAAAAAGCTATATATAAATCTTCCAGACAGACAGGGAACTGCTCCATCAGCCACTTCTGGAGATACCTCAAAAAGCAGATTTTTCTGGTTAAAGCTGCCCGTTTGACCCTTCTGGCTCTGGCCATCACAGGGGTTAATGCCCCCAACCAGTTGCCCTTTTTAAGTCCCACAGAGAGCCAAACTCAAAGGTCAACCTGGCCTAAATTAGTAGTAATCCCAAAAAAAGTCAAACGCTTTCATCAGTTCAACCCCTGCCTGTAAACCAAGGTTGTCTGCAAAGTCCATCAATGTGCTCTGGGTTACTTCCCTTATCACTTCGAGTCTCTTGACAAAGAATAACCACCTCCTGGTGGCTTCCACACCATGGCAGCACCTCCCCCATCTCCCAAGGTTGCCTCTGGCCTGGTTCCTCTGCAGCATGAGGTCCCCACTGCAGTCAGGTTGGTAGCTCTGACGTCCTGTTTACCGGTACCTGAATTGGCTGGTGATTCTCCAACAGCCTGTGCCCAGTGCTTGCATTCCTTGTTTGCCGCTTGTCACAGACCGACATAAGTGGGAGAGTCCTTTGGCATCTCCTCTGCTGCAACACTGCAGTCTCTCCCCAGCTGCCCCTCTTCAAGGCCAGGAGTACATCTCCTGGCTTCACTGCCACCAATCTAGACCAAGCACTGGGTCTGAAAGTGCAACATGGTGCTCTGGTCCTCTGCAGTGTTCCCTCTCTTAGTTTCCACCTAAGGTGAAAGCAAAGGGTCAGCTTCATGCTCCCCTCTGTTCCTAAGGTGTCTCCTTCCACACAGAGAAAAAAATTAATTTCAGTTCTAACATTCTCCTAACATCCCTTGCAGAGAATATATGACTTGGTAAAAGACATTTTTATATATTAGAGTTATGCGATAAGTTAAAAAAAAAAGAACCTTAGTCCGTACAATCGTACGTTACTTATTCTGAATATCTTTATTAAATGGAAATGTCTACTTTAGTATGTGCTGTGGTATGTATCTAAAAATCTTTCCTCTGACAGCTTAAAAATTGTTCTATATCTTTAAACCAGCTGTAGCTCTGATGTTAATAACTATTGCACCAAGGTGTTTTGCCACATATGTTTAGACTAATAATTTTTTGTTTAATGTTTCTTACAGGTGCATTCTTCTCCCTCTTTTGGGGTTAAAGCCTCCCCAGCAGAGCCTCTTTCTGCTTGTAGATTCAGTGGATGAAGGCTGTAACATTGCTGAAGGTGAACAGAATTCTGCAGGCTTATCTGGAACTATAGCAGAACTTCTAGCTGGTCACTATGAATTCTTCCCTCCATGGTTGCTTCTCCTCTGTTCTGCCCGCAAGCAGAGTAAAGCTGTTACAAAAATGTTTACAGGTGAGTACAAACCATATGAGCTGTTATTTACTATGCACTGTAACAAGCATCCATCATTTTTACAAGAATCTTACTGATAGTTGAAAGTGGTAATTTAAATCTTAATGGCTCTTAAATTTCTACCAAAGGGTAAAAACCTGTGATAATCATAAAAGTATGTCTATATTATCTTTGGGTTTTCTATGGTGCTCTTCATTATAATAAGATGTCAAAGTATTTTAGAGGTAAATTAGATCTGCATGGATACCTTGCTAGCGATACTAAATTTTCACTTTTTTTTCCCTTTCCTAGTCTTAAGAATCTGTAAAATGGCTTTGAAACCATGTAAATCAGGAATAGGCATCCTTTTCCATCTGCAGGCCAGAATGACCCAGCTCAGATCAGAGGCAAATGGGTGGGTACTAGGACCCGGCTTGCTGCTGCTGACAGTCATCCCCATTGTGGCACAGAACGAATACCTATGGGCAGTGCTTATCCCTGCCACCGAATGCTGTTGAAGCTCCACAAATGCAGGCCAGATCTGATGATTTTACAAGTCGCAGGTTGCCACACCCTGATGTAGGTGATCTATTCATTATATAACCTTCTCCTCCTCCTCCCCCCCCATATATTTCAACACTCTCAAAGCTTTTTTCATCTCACATTAAGATCTGTCATCTCATTTTCAGAACAGCAGATAAACTTTGCAAGCTCTATGCATGGATGTAACAGTGTAGTTTTAGGTCCTGGGAGTTTACTTTATGGCAAAGGGTATACAGCAGAAAATGTCCTGCAACTTGTTCCTCCAGTCTTTGCTGTAGTATGAGATCAGTTCATTTCTGTGTTCATTGCTGTTGTTTGTGAAGTTTCTTAAAGTTCAGTGAAGGAATCTAAACTGGATTCCAGGGTTGTGTATGACTCTCGTGTTTTAAGACCATGAATAAAACAAAAATATGATTCTGCAGTACAAACCCAACCCCTTATTAAGTTACTGCTTTCCACAGTGGCCAAAGTTCAATACGGATTTCAACTGAAGCACTGTATTAATCAGTGGCAGACAAGTAAAGTGTTTTTTGGGAGAATCTAAGAATTAAAGAGAAACTTTGGGTGGCTTCATAGGGTTTCTCTGGATGTGTGGGAAATATTTTTGTCAAAATTTGGATCAGATAATCTGCCACTGCCAAAAAACAGACAAAAGCTTTCTTTAGAGCAGTGTTATTTCCTTGCTGTTGACTCACATAATGTTGTAGGCTAATGCTGAAAATCTGCTCTTGTTGTCTGTAAACTTCTAGTGAAATCTGACATGAAAAACAAGAGAGCTTATATGTAAACTTCTGAAGTAAACTTCATTTGAGCCAGTTAACTCCTCATTTTCACAGAAAGTGGTTTGATGAATAACATAAGAAGAAACATAGCTTGAGATGGTGTTATGCTGTGTGGACCATTACAATTTTTTCTTCCTTTTCCTTCTCCGTTATGCAATAAGGATAGCCAAAGACACTGAAAGCCAATTTAATTGGACACAACTTGAGATTAATTTTTA
Source organism: Crocodylus siamensis (assembly GCF_052110815.1). NCBI lineage: Eukaryota > Metazoa > Chordata > Crocodylia > Crocodylidae > Crocodylus > Crocodylus siamensis. Next base: position 111,974,167 of record NC_143396.1, on the reverse strand, counting down.
GGGTCTTCTTCGAGAAGGTTGTTTCCATAATAAAGAAAAGTATAATATTGCAACCATTGATAAAACCTCCAATTTGTAGTTGAAGCTTCATCCTTGTCACTCATCCCTGAATATTCATGCAGGGTTTGATGTGAACAGGTTGGAGCTGCTTGAAGCTTCCAGTAGCTCTGGATACATAGTCATTCTTAGCAGTAAAACCAAAGAGGACACTGACAAAAAAGTTTCAGTGTTGTTGAACCTCAAAGGTGAAAACTAGTAATTCATGCCTCTCTTTAGGGGAAATTTCCCACTGTTTGTGGTGATTGCAAGCCTGAACCATTGACCCAAACAGTGTCCAGGGTGCTGGGATTTGAGGAGGTATGCAAGAAATATTGGAGTAGAGTCCACGGCTGTGAGTTTTTTCCTGTTGTGGAGTGTGGATTTGTGCACTGGTTAGAGGAGCTGCTGCTATTTTCACTATTTTACCGACAGAGTTTGGTGCATAAATAATGTGAAGGTTACTTTAGGTCTTGGTGCAAAACCCAAATGGTTACTTTAGACCTTGATGTAAAACCCAAATTATATTTCAGAAAGAGATGAGGGCCTACTGTTTTCTAAAACAGGTCAGCAACCCCCAGCACACATGCCGAGCATGGCATGCAAGGCCATTTTCCTCGGCACGCATTGGGGTCGGGGAGCCAGCAGCTGTTTGCAGCCTCCTGGCTATAGCCAGCCCCAGCTCTGGGTAGCTCCTGCCAACCAGCAGCCCGGGCTATGCCCAGCAGGCAGCTGGGATGCTGCAAGCCCTGCTGGGAGCAGCCCAGGCTCCATGGCTATCAGTAGCTACCCAGAGCTGGGGCCAGCTGCAGCTGGGAGGCTACAAACAGCTGCTGCCTCCCTGCCCCTGGCCCTGCCCCAATGGGTGCAGTGTTGGCACCTGCTACCTTCCTGGAGCCCAGGGCTGGGAGACAGCTGGGGCTGGGATGAGAGGGCAGATGCTGTTTGTAGCCTGCCAACTGCAGCTGGCCCTGGCTCTGGGTAGCCGCTGATAGCCACAGAGCCCGGGCTGCTCCCGTGGAAGCCCTGCTGCAAGCCGCCCAGGCTCCATGGCTATCAGCAGCTACCCGGAGCCTGAACCAGCTGCAGACATCTGCTTCCTGTCTGCCCCGGGCTCTGGCCCCAGCTGCCTCCCACACCCAGGTTTGGGTTCTGGGGAGGCAGCACATGCCAGCAGTGCTCCCCGCTGTGCTGCCTTTGCCATCTGCAAAGCAATGTTGAACCCTGGTGTGGCAGGGCACAGTGGGGGGTGCAGAAAGCTGCTTGTTCCTTGCTGCCCTGAAGGCGGGGCAGCAGCAAGGGGCACAACCCTGTGCTGCTGCCCATACTGCTCCCATGCACAGAGGGCAAATGTGACAGGGCAGCAGGGAGCTCGGAGCAGGCAGCTTTCTGTGCCCCCTGCTGTGCCCTGCCATGCCGGGTTCCAATGCTGGTTTGAAGAAGCGGTGAGGGCAGCACAGCAGGGAGCATTGCCGGAGCAAGGGGCACAAGCAGGGCATCCTGCCATGTACCCCCTGCCCTCATTTTGTTTTTCTGGCATGCCAGTACTCTGGAACCTTCCAAGGTAGGCATTCTGGGGGGTTTCGGCGCTCTGGCCAAAAAACATTGCCTACCCCTGGTCTAAAACTTATACTGCTAAACATTTATCACAGGACAAATGCTTCTGATTTGTAAGGACTGAAAAAATAAAAGGAGTCTGAATAGACTAGCTCTTGACAGTATACTGGGCTGTGTGAGAAATAGTGTTTGCTGTTTATCAAAGGAGATGGACTGAAACGTAAGTTTAATAGAATCTGACTTTATCATAGGTGGGTTTTTCGCTTGTTTAATAGTATATAACTAAAGTCAGTTTAGGAATGGAGTTTTGTTTGAGCCTATTTTGAAGATGTGAGGGGGAATTTAATTTGTATTCTATTTGCAAATGAATTAAAAGGACACTGTCAGTTTTAGAATTGTACTTAAACATTATACAGGCATATAAATAAGGAACATCTTTTTCAGCAATCTGTATTTATTCTCTTGGTAGCAAAAGCTGGTTTGACTTGTAATTTAGTAAGATAAGTTAAACTAGTTCCAGTGCTGGTTGCGTAGGAGTGCATTGTCATCCTCAGGTTATTTTAATGTTTAAAACAGTGATTTGCAACCGGAGTGGTGTAGCATTCTGAGATGTCATGATATTCTTCTACGGGGCTGCTCAATATTAGCACTGTTCGGTATGTAGGCATGATCAACAAGATAAGCTGAGTCATTTCAAAAGGAACATTCTTATATGTTGTGGTCCTTAGGAGTTCTTTGAAATGGAAGAATTGCTCTATTATTTTTCTATGGTCAAAAACCAAGGGAAAGCTAAGAACCAGCATCTTCTTAGGGGTGTGGGTCAGATGGTAGCATGAGGGGATCACCAGAGACGGCAGTTCTGTGCCTGGGACAGCTGCAACACATGGGGTAATGCCAGCTGTCACTGCGCCATTGGTAGTGGCATGGTCGGCCACTGCCACAAAGGACATTTTTGTGTCTTCGCCCTCCCCACAACATAAGTGGCACTTGGGGCTTCTGCCCCTGGTACTCGTCTTCAGTTAAGCTACCGGGGCTCCTCACAGGTGCAGAAATTTGGCATCAGGGGAGTGGTGACAGTATTAATTTCTATGGTTCTGGGAGCTTGCAGGGAGCTGCAGCAGTTAACACTGCCATGATCTCTCACCACCAGATTTCAGGACTCATGGAAGTCTCACAGGCCAGAGAACATGGATCTGTGGGCTGTATCCAGCCTGCAGGCCGTAGAAATTTGTTTGCAGCAAGTTTCAGTTTATGGTCCTTATGCATTAATATTAATTAATGGAAAGTTTTACTAGACACCTACCATCTGTAGAACTGAAATTATTGGCCGGAGTGAGATGTAAAAGACCAAAGCAGGAAAGCTCTGCTGGCAAGGCCACTTGTGCTGTCTTTATGCTGGATCTGTAGTTGCAAACCTATAACTGGCTGGTGTCTGATAACTGTGAAACTACTGCCTGCCCATCACCAGCTCGTGGTAGCAAGAGAAAGGAAGAAAGATTCCTCTTTTCTGTCTCAAGTTGTCTGGCTGTCTGCTTACAGACATGGAAAAAAACCCAATAAACTCACTTTAAGCTTGGTATGCCCCCACACTGAGTGCAATGCATGCCTGCAGAAGAGGTATCATGTTTGGACCCGGCTTGCCCAATGTCTGTAGATTCAGCTGGGTGCTGAATTTTTATAGAAAAAGCCTGGTGCTTCAGCTGGGTTTTTTTGTGCTTTTATCTAATAGCTGACTGAATTGGTTGTTAAATAAGTGTCAAAAACCCTGGCTGAAGTGCCCAGTCTATACAGATGCTGTGGAGTTGGGTTGAGCTAACGTGCTGCTGCTTCTGGTAAAGCACTGGGGGTTTTTTTGCATCTGTCAGTGCCTGCTGTGGTGAGGGTTGAGGGAAGTATTCCTGCCAAGTATAGGGGAAGTAAGAGGCTGCTGCTATTCTTTGGCAAGGGGATCCTTACCTTTAGATGTAAACAATATCTAAAATATGTATATTTTCAATATCAACATCTGCAACTCATAGCTAGGTCTCTTGTGTATTCAGAGATCATGAAATAGCAAAAGTAGCTTTCAGAATTACCCCTCATTCCAGAGGTCAGCTTTCTTTGTAAAAAAAATGAAGTTCCTGGCTCTTCTGGTTGCAAAGATAACCTCAGACATATGAACTGAGTGTAAACTGATGCCTGTCTGTGTCTGCAAAGACTCTAAAATAGTGGCTTGGCTCTCCGAACTGCTTTAGTTGCCTCCCTCAGAGTATCCTGGATTATAAGGTTGTGCAGCTGTAGATACCACAGATTTCAGCTTTGTTTGCTGAATAATGAGTATTTTCAATTATGAACAATGTTTGTATGCATGTGCAAGTGTGGGAAGTGTAAGAATGAAGAGTATTTAATGGAAATAGAACAAAAAGATGTTTCTTCAACATTTCAGCATTTGTCACAATTTGATCCCACTGTGTCATGAGGCATGCAGAATCCTGCTTGAAGTCTCTTCCAGAAGTGGAAATAACATAAAATGGAAGTGATTCTTAGTAATAAGGCTACTGTTGTTATTGTTAGCAGGATTACTGAAGAGCAAAATTTAGGTGATCTACATTTTTTTAAAACTCTTCAAAGAACAAGCAGATCAGAGATGCAAGAGTTCTTTCCACAGTCTCAAAAAGGGTGTAGAATGGCCCTATGGATTCAGATGCGGATGAGGGGACATGGCCTGGCTGTCACTGGCAGTGCAGGGCTTGGGAATTTGGTAAGGGGAGGGTGACTAGATTAATGGCTACCACCAAATTCATCACTGTATAGGGAGCCCTGTAGGCCAGATGCAATGGTTCTGTGGGCTGTATTTGGCTCACTGGCAGGAGGTTGAACATGCCTGCTATAAAAGCCATTCTTCTAACATAGAAGAATCCTCTGCCTACCTTTGTAGCTGTAATTGATATTTTGTCTCTGTAGAGATAATATCCTTTTTTAAGCTTAATTGAAAGTCTTCTGCTTGATGTTAATATTGTGTGTACATGTGTGTGCTTGTGCACATTGCGGGAGTTGGCAGACAATGGCATGAGAAAAAACAATGGCATAACTCATTGTTCTTAATTTCTCATAATTTATTACGTCATGAAGAATGTCATTAGGCTTATACCTTGCATTTCTTAGCTAAAATAGATTTTTTTTTTTTTAGTAACAGTGGTAGTTATATCTTGATTGGAAATGCACAGACTCTTGTGTAGACCCTCTGAGTAGAAGATGCTTGAGCTGGGTACGTGGAGTCGACTTGGGATATGAAGAAGTGGAGAATATATGTGGTCAAGTGGCGACTGGAATGTGGATATGGATGTTCTGAGTGGAACTTTGAGGTGTATTGGCAAAAGTGACAAAAGTTATGACAAGAAACATGAATGTAGAGAAAATGGACTGAACTGCAATTCTGAGAAGGACAACAGAATACAAACAGAATTGTTTAACGATTTCTTTGCCTCCGTCTTCCTAAGTAGGGACCAGAACAGCCACCTCCCTGCTGGACGCCCCTCGGGCCCTGGGGGAGGCACACCTGGGCCATGGGTTAGCAGGGATTTAGTTAGGGAGCTTCTGGAGGGGTTGGACGTATTCAAGTTAGCCGGCCCGGCTGATCTCCACCCTAGAGTTCTAAAGGAACTGGCCGAGGTCATTGCAAGTCCCCTGGCACAACTTTACGAGCACTCGTGGTGCTCTGGTGAGGTACCGGAGGACTGGAAGAGGGCCAACGTTGTCCCCATCTTCAAAAAAGGCAGGAAGGAGGACCCGGGAAACTATAGGCCGGTTAGTCTTACCTCGATCGTAGGCAAGCTGTTCGAGAAAATTATGCTGGCACAAATCCAGGAGGGGCCAGCAGGGGACTGCTTGCTTAGGGGCAACCAACACGGGTTCATCAGTGGCAGGTCCTGTCAGACCAACCTGGTGGCCTTTTACGATCAGATCACCAGATCATTAGATGCAGGAGTAGCAGTGGATATAGTCTTCCTGGACTTCCGGAAGGCTTTTGACACTGTCTCTTACCCCGTTCTCATTGAGAAACTGGGGGGCTGTGGTGTAGACACCAACACAGTCAAATGGGTTGCCAACTGGCTGGAGGGCCACACCCAGAGGGTGGTAGTGGACGGGTCCTTCTCAACCTGGAAGGACGTGGGCAGTGGGGTTCCTCGGGCCCACACTGTTCATCATCTTCATCAGTGATTTGGATGAGGGGGTAATTCAAATTTACTGATGACACTAAGATGTGGGGGGATGTGGGCACACTGGAAGGATGCAACAGGCTACAATCAGACCTAGACAGGTTACAAGGGTGGGCAGACGAGAATAGGATGGGTTTCAACACAGACAAGTGCAAGGTGACGCACCTGGGGAGGTACAATCAGCACCATACCTACAGGTTAGGGAACTCCCCTCTTGTCAGCACAGAGGCGGAAAAGGATCTGGGGGTCATTATTGACTCCAAGATGAACATGGGCCAGCAGTGTGGAGAGGCAGTTAGGAAGGCCAACCGCACCTTGGCATGCATCCACAGATGCATCTCGAGCAGGTCCAGAGAGGTGATTCTCCCCCTCTATGCGGCACTGATCAGGCCGCAGCTGGAGTACTGCATCCAGTTCTGGGCGCCACACTTCAAGAGGGATGTCGACAGCATGGAGAGGGTCCAGAGGAGGGCCACTCGTATGATATGGGGACAGCAGGGCAGGCCCTATGAGGAGAGGCTACAGGACCTGAACCTGTTCAGCCTCCAAAAGAGAAAGCTGAGGGGGGATCTTGTGGCCTGTTATAAACTAGTCAGGGGGGATCAGCAGGCATTGGGGGAGTCACTGTTCCCCCGAGCACTGCCAGGAGTGACCAGGAATAACAGTCACAAGCTGGCAGAGGGTAGGTTTAGGTTGGATATCAGGAGGCGCTACTTCACGGTCAGGGCGGCTAGGGTCTGGAACCGGCTTCCAAGAGAAGTGGTGCAGGCTCCTACCCTGGGGGTGTTTAAGAGGAGGTTAGATGAACATCTTGCTGGGGTCGTTTGACCCCAGTACTCTTTCCTTCCATGGCAGGGGGTTGGACTAAATGATCTGCTCAGGTCCCTTCCGACCCTAGAAACTATGAAACAGTATGTCGGCTTAGCAGGGAAAGGATAAGCAAGAGTCAAATTCAAGGGATGCTTGGAGCCATGTTTTTGGGTTCCTGTGGGTTTGGGGAATATAAGGGGGCTACAATCAAGTAGGGAGTGAGGGCACAGCTTGTTGTTCGAAAGGTAGCTTTTACTGAGTAAAAGCTTTTACTAAAATTGGTAAAAGGGGGCACATTGACTTAAAAGTGCCAAACAGAGACAAAAGGGGGGGGGCAGTAGAGTTCTAGCTGTGTACTCAAGCAACCAGTTATAGCAGTGGAGTGGGTGAAGAGTGACACTTCATGGGATGCTTGGTGAACCAAACAGACTCATGTCATGGAATGCTTAGTGTCCACATATAACACCGAGTGAGTGCACTGTGAGCCATTTAAAAAAAACAAACAAAAAAGGAAGTACTCGATTTTCCAGGTCTGTTTTTGAACCATTCCAGGGAGCTTTAAATTGGTTTAACAGGCAGGTTTAAAACACATTTAAACCAAGCTAAGTGTTATATGTGTCCATATCCTATTCTCTGCAGGCCTGCAGAGGCAGATTTAAGACAATGATGTGCTTCCATAGTAATCCAAAACTAATCTGTTGAGTAGAAAAGATGGAAAAAATGCTTGCCTGCTGCTGCCTTCTTTGTCTATATTGGGGTCGGGCAATTATTTTGGCTGGAGGGCCAGTTAGGGAGGTTTGGTGAGCTATTGAGGGCCAGGTCAGATCTGGCCCTCAGGCCATGTTTCAGCCACCCCTGGTCTATATACACCCCCACATCACTGTTTCCTCTACATGGCTGCTTCCCCTTCTCATGCCCTTTAACACCACTTTTTTTTCTCTTGCTCCATTTGTTTTCCCTCTTCCCATAATCTTCCTTCTCACCACCCACATCCTCCAGCTACATAATTTTAGTTATGAATGTTCAACAACTGGACAACTGAATGATAGTATAAATGCATACAGGCTTTCCCCTACAACTATAATATGTTACAGAACCTATAAATATTTCTAATACACACTGTGCTGAAATTTGCTCTCAGCATATAAGGCTAAAACAGTTTTGTATTTACTTATTAAAGCACAAAACAAACAGGCAAACAACCCCCAACACTTAAGCTGATTAAGTGCTAGAAGTATTTTCCCTTTAAAATTTAAGTTAATTGCTAAAATTGTGGTGCTTGCTTTTGCGAAAATATATCCCTTTATTAAACAACCATCATTAGGCTTTCAAACTTTAGAAGTTTTCAAATGTGTCACTTTTTAGGTACGTTGTACTAAGAAGCAAATATGCATTCATATTGGATAATTATTTTTCATTTTTCCTGTACCATATAAATATTTAATATATTTGTGTACAAATGGAATACTATTTGTTGGTTTAAAGATCTAGTTCTAATCTTTCTCTTTTTTAGATACAGGTAGAAAAATACATATTTTTTAAATAACTTTATGGTTGTGATTATGAAAAATGTCAAAGCAAGAAAATTATAGTCTACACATTCAGGAAGTTTTGCTAAATGAAATATTTTAATGGTATTGAGGGCAAGAGTTGTCAAAAGCAGTTTGTCTTGTTAAACACCATCATAAGAAGCACGCATGTTTTTCAGAAGAAATTGCCAAGAACATGCTTTTGACACACCTTTGTATGCAAAGTTAAATATGCAATAAATTGTTATGGCTGAATAAGTTTCAATTTAAAGATGTTTTACCATTTCATCAAATAATAACATTTTTAGATACAAGTGTATTAAGTTAAAAGAATCATTTCTGTGTTCTAATATCTGATCTAAAGATTCCTAGGAGCTGCTGTGTTAAGATGCTTAAAAACCAAATGCATAAACTCATTGAGAAGTCTAAAGTATGTTGCGAAACATCTTAATTTTTAAAAAATGTAAAACTTATTCCTTATCCCTATTGGCTTGATGTTTACTTACCTGTTTCCTGACTGAATTAACCGTATCTTTACTGGTGCTCCTGCTATTTTGCATCTCTGTCCATTCCTGTTTCTGTTCTTCTCCAATTTTCCCCACAGGAATCCCCATTCTCTTCCTGCCAAACTTATGTCTGTTCCCTAGTTGACACTGTCTAATGTATGTTCCTTCTGGAACATTTAAACAAACTAATAGGATGTGGAGAACAAAGCCCAAGTATCTTCAATAATTATCAAATATGGCAAGTACAGTTTGAGCCAGGGTAAAAGTTTTAATGGTTTGCACATTGAGGCTAATGTGAAGATTTTCCATCAAGGTCCGACCAGTGATATTTGTTTAGGTAAAATTCCTAATTGTTTCAAAGCAAGTTTTGCCTAAAAACCATTTTAAGAATTGACAGTTTAAGAAGGAAGTAGTTAATTTCTTCTAGGAGGTTGTGAATTATGTTGGTGCCATATGCTCTGCCACATCTGTGTTGCTCTATATAGGAATGAGAGTAAGACCCCCATTACACCTTGCATAATAACAGCGCCCCTGAAATAGAAGATCCGTATTTAGTGATGTAAATTTGATTCCCAGAATAAATGAGGGAAGTAGCAAGCTATCCCTTATTATGTTCTCTGATGAACATAAATTTGTTTCTCTTCTAGTAACTACCATTTTTTACTTTTGTGTGATTATCTCTACAGCCTTATCTTAATGCATATTGGTATGAACTTTCCTATATTTAAAATACTCCCAAACTTTCCATAGTGCATTATATATTGCCACTCACCTGGCTTATCAACACGGTGGTAACTTTCAGATTTCTGCCACTTGAGCTAATGGAGTGGTGCTCAACCTTTTTCCTGGTGAGCCAGATCAGCTGTGTCTGTCCAGTCTATTCACAGGCCAGGTCCACCTGGTGATCCCAGTCCAGGGCCGGGGATGGGCACTAGCTGGCTTCTTGGATGGGGGCAGGGGGCATACTGGCTGCAGTGCAGTTCTGCAGAGGAAAGTATCTTGAATTGGCCCCAGTAGGTGGTGGTGGGGGAAGGTGAAGTAACTTGATTAGCCCCGAGGGGGAGGTGGGGGATGAAGAGGATATGGCCCATCCCGGTCTAAGAGTGGGGGGGAGGGGCATGGCCTGGGAGCGTAGCTTGGCTCTGACTGGGCACACAGGGATTGGAGATTGACAGGGGGAGGGTGGCCATATTACTGGCCACTGCTCCCTCACTGCGAAATTTCTGGACCCATGGAGGTCCCATGGGGGTTGGCTCCCTGGCCTCATTTGGCTTTTGGGCTAGAGGTTGAGCATGCGTGGAGTAACTGATAGCAATAACAGCTGGTTACAGTTTGTCAGCTGGAACTAGTGCAGGATGAAAGATGTACTTTCAGTGGGTTTTATACATATTTCATCACAGCGAAGGAATGATGAAATTCCTTTCCATTCCAGGCTAGGGAAGGTGATGTGCTGCTGTGGGTACAGATTCTTCTATTTTTTCCCCTTCAAGCTTGGCCCCATCCCTGCTATTCTGCCAGTACCTTAGTTCTGCCTGCATGTCATTGTAGAGTAGTCACTAGCAGGAGTCAGATCAAAATTTCCTTGTCTGGCTAGTCACTGATCCTAAGGATGGAAGCCATACTGATCTCAGATCTAACAAGACATAATTTACAAAAAAGAGAAATTCCAGATCATACTGTATCATGTTACAGGCAGTCCTCGACTTACAACATTTATAATTTTACACCGTTTCAACTTTACAATGCCAGTTTTGACTTACAACGCTTGATCCGATGCAATGCCGTGCCAGCGAGCAAGTTCTCTGCGTCACTCATCTCCCTGGAGAACATCTATCCAAACTTCCTTGGACACTTTCTTTAAGAAAGCAGACAAGACTCCAGAAAAACCTACAGCCAAGACTCCTAACAAGACTCCAGCCAAGAACCCTTCAAAAAGCCCAACCAAGTGCCCTTCAAAAAGTCCAACAAAGTCACCTCAAAGAAGACCTTCCAAATCAATATGATTGCTATTTACAATATAAATATATTAATGTAGCTATATTAGTCATCTGTAATTGATTGAGTACAAAACTCTGGGGTATTTTTGGTGAAAATAGGGTATCAGGCCTTAGTTCAGGAACCAATCCCCCATTTATAACATTGTTTCTTATGAGAAAATTGGTTCCAAGTTACAATGTTTCGACTTAAGACGTGGTTTTCAGGAACCAATTGTGTCGTAAGTCTGAGAACTGCCTGTATTTACAGGTTTACCAAGTGGTATCCCTAACAGCATGCTTCAGGCTTAGGTATGTGGCCTTTTGTATTTTGAGTTCTAGATGTGGCAGTAAGCTTTGTATCATTTCTGTTCTTGCTGTGGGAATCTGCAGCCCAAATGATGGAAGAAGCAATAAGATATTATGTTAACAAGGAGCAAAATTATTTATTTTTTTCTGGGACTGAGGCATTTATTATTAAATTAAGTAATGTCTCTATATAGTCCAAGTTTGCAAAATGTCTTAGTGGATCAGTTTAGCAGACAAATAGACTATCAAACATTTGATTCTGTAGAATGTCTTTCATGAGTTTGAGGCTACTTGAAAATAATTATATTGACTGAAGAGCAGAACACAGTGCCAGCTTCTTGCATCTTGTGAACTTTAGAATTCATATATGCCTACCTGACCAGCCCAGAGGAAACTCCAGACAAGATTTAGCCTCAGTGTGTGAGATGCCCACAGTCCGCATTGTTGTGTTACTCATGTCTGATGAACTTATCAGTTCAGCCTCCTATGACATCTATGTGTTCTGTCTGGAATTTTGCAAAACTAAAATCCAGTCTGGCTGCCTGGAGTCTAGCAGGCTAATAGCTACCAAAAAAGCTGTTCTGCCAAAAGCTGGAAAACCTTGGTTTTATAACAGAAAACTTTCACTTTACTTAGAAAACAATTTGGAAAAGGTTTTCTACTTGAGCATTTCAGTGCAGTGTCTAAGTCAGAGACACCTATTTTATTATCTTAGACTACCTACTTTCCTTAAATCCATTAGGATTATGCATCGGCTTCACAAAGGTGAATTAGCAGCAATATCTCCATGTTTTCTTATTCAGACTCACAACATTCCCTTCCCCACCCCACCATTTTCAGTGGCTAGATTTCACAAAGGCCTTGTTTATCTGTTTTCCCAGATTAAAAATTTCCTCCTGTGATCTCAATTTAGTATTAATTGATTTGACAGGACTTCTTTTTGCTCCTCCCAACCTATTCTTTATACCACCAAAAAAGTGAAGACCCACATATTAAGGGTGCATACAATTAACTACAATTTGGGGAATTTCAAACTATTTGGTCATATGTAATAAAAAACACAACCATTCAACTACTGCTAATTGTCGGTTTGAGAAATGAGATTTTCCCCCCTTTCAGTTTTCTACTTCACAGCATAAAGTAGCTTGAGAGTAGGTTTTAAGAGAGGTTCTTTCATGAAAAGACAACCAAAGATGCCCTACAGTTTCTATCAAAGACTAAAAAAAATACTTTAAAGTAGTTTCATGTTGTTGGAAGAGCTTTCAGAGGTGGGATGCTTAACTATGAACTGTACAATGTAATTATAAGATAACATTTTTCTCAAATATCTTTATATTTGTAAAGTATATCTACTGTTATGCTAAAGTTTAAAAACATTCACACACATTCATAGAGGTTAAAACACAGCAAAATGTTCCTAGTTGGTGCACGGGTGTAACTTTTAATTAGCTTTTTGATTTTTTGCTTCCCTCTCTGCTCTGATTAACATGGCAAATATTTACTTAAATGAGGTTCTGTTTTCTTTTAAAAGAAAAGAAACTTACACTTCTTAACTGTAAACAATTGGTAGGTAGTTAATAGATTTGTGTAGAATATGATTACAGTGTAGAAGGTACATTATGCTGTAAATTTCCAGATACAAAAATTAATGCAGCATTTCATTTTTCAGGTGGACATTATTCAGTTTCGTACATATTTCCTTATGAGACTGTGTTTGTATAAATACCTAATTGAGATCTTGCTTATATCAGCCACTTAAATTATTCATATCTAAAATATGGCTGCATTTGTTTATCATGTAGATTAAATATTTAAGATCTATTGAGTGAAGTGAAAAAAACATATTAAAAATTAGTTTAAATGTCTATGTGGAACTAAAATAAAAATATCCATGCTAGGAAAAGTTAAGTATTTTATGTAGTCTATATAAATAGCATATATTTGTTGTATAAGGGTCTGAAAGGGGTGGTTTATTCTTAAAATATGTATATAGCTGGAAAAAAAAATTCAAAGACCCAAGAACTCAGTAGGATGCCAGAAAAACTATATTTAGAATGGATTTACAGAGCTAGCAAGGAATTTAATAAATTGGGGAAATGTATGTTGGAGTTCCCATTGGGTAGAAAATGATGTGTGTTAAGAAAAATTTGAACAATGTGAAAGCAGGGTCGTGGGACTGTAAGTTGTCTGCTACTTTCCTGTTTTTGCTGAGCTTAAGATATTCGTGGGAATGTATCTGAAACAAAATGAGCTTTCTCATAATGTTTTGATGCTTTTCATCCATGAAATCCTAATAATGAAATGACTTATTGTGTCTAATGCTGTTGGAAAACAAGTTTGTAGAATTTTTGTTTAGACAAGCAAAATATCTTTTTTGTAGATAAATGTTTAGGAAAAAATGTTTTATTTTACTTGGGTCTTAGGTAGTGACAGATATTTTAGAATCTAATTTTATTCTTCTACTTTTGGCTGTCCCTCTATAAAGCTTTTTTAAATCGTTTTAGTGTGAATGAGATTTATTTTTGCAAAGTACTTGTTTTGAGGTTTGCTTATTCTGCACAATTCAATTAACTTGCTTGCTCGGACTACCTTGAAATATGGTGTACTTTAAGTGGGATATAGGATAAATTTAGCATTAGAAATTTAGGCTAACGAACAAGAGATTTCTAAAATACCTCCCAGAAAAACAGAACCAAAATTAGCTCTTTTTTAATGTTGGCAGATTCTTGCATTTTTTTTCTAACTGAAATGCTTGTTCTGCTTGTGCCCAACATGGTTTCAGTCACTCAGATTTCTTCCCCCACAACCCTAACCCCCCACCCCCCGCCCGCAATCACATGATCTCCAATATCTTTTTGACAACACAACATTGAATTCAGTATTCAAAAGACAGCTTGAGAACAGGTAAATCAAGCCAGGTAGATTATATTGCTATATCTGTTGACTTGGATAGCTTATATAGCATATGCCTGGATTTGTGTAGAATATGATTACAGTGTAGAAGGTAATAAATGAACCCCAGAGGGTTCCTAGTCTAAAAGTTTTTGTGTGAGCTAAGTGGCTCAAGGAACTATGAAATAGCCGTTGAACTTGATCTATAGCCAACCAGTGTCAGGGCAAAGTGGACTCTTGAAAAAAATCAGAAGGTGAGGACTGGGGGGAGGATACTGATTTGTGTTCTTTTGTTTCCTTTGTCAAAGAGAAGTGTTTTAAATTTTAGTGGTGCCCAAACTTTTCACCTGGTGGGCCAGTTGAGCAGTGTCTGGTCCATTTACAGGTTGGTTTGTGATCCCAGTCAGGCACCCAGGGCAGGCACATGGGCCCATCTGGCTGCACAGGGGGAAGGCAGGGGACAACCCAGCCCCATCTGACCATGCAGGAAAAGGGGGCTTAGCCTGGCCCTGGCCTGGCTCTGTGGGAGGCAGGAGGAAGGGGCATGGCTTGGCCCAACCTGGCTGTGCAGAGAGGAGGGGGTATGTCCTTGCTTCAATCTCCCACCGGGAGCTTGAAAATTTGGAAGTGGAGGAGGGAGGCACTTGCCACTGCTCCCCTCTTTCTCCCCTCCTCCTCCCACCCCCGGCCAAATTGCCTACCTGTAGGAAGCTCTGCTGGCCAGAGTTGGAGTGCTCCTGTTTTATTTTAATGAAATACAATCCAAGTACTACAGAAAATTCAGAAAGTGTTACAAGTATTTTAAAAAACTTAAATTACTTGGCCATACATGGTGGGAGAGGAAGGAAATTAGCAGATGTAGTAATGAAGGAAGAATGAGGGAGAGTTTGGGGCTATGACTAGGAAACAGAATTATGGAGAGGAGAGAAGAAGAATGTGAATGGTAGGGGAAGAGAGGAATCTTGGGGATCAAGGGAAGGTGTGAAGATTAGGGGATTAGGTAGGTGGCATCGTGAGTAGAGGAGAATGGGGATAGGGGTCTAAGTCCCTATTCTGTCCTTACACAATTTACTGGCACTGGTGGTCACTGCCTTTCCAAATGGTATGATCCTCTCTAACTTCTCCCCTAAGTGAACTCAGATCTGCTGAAGAGAGAGATCATTTGAGACGGAATCTGGACCCTTCTCCCCACTTCCATGTGGGAACCAATTTTAATGGGGTGGGAGAGGTTTCCATTCTGTGTAGGTGTCTGAGTCCCTCTGCCTCCTGTGCAGGTGCTGGGATTTGGGGAGGCATTTCTCCCCTGCTGTGGTCTGAGTCCTCTGCATCCTCTGAGTCCCTTTGGACAAGAGGGATGGAAGAGGAAGAAGGGTGGAGGTGGGGGGGAAGAGAGAGAGACAAGTCTTTCATAGGCTTAAATCTGTCAAGATTTTGGGACAGAGATCATGTCTGATATCTCTCATCAACCCTGTTACTAGTTGTGCACTGAATTTTTTGGAGCATACAGCTGTAGTCCCCATTCTGCTGTAATGAAGTATGCACAAAACAGGGCTAGATACTGAGGAATCGTATCATCCCTTACCTTTACCAAACTACAGTAGAATCTCAGCTGCAAAGTAAGATGATAAACCTATGTAAATGAGCACTAATTCCTATAAAACATTTTTTTTACTTAAAAAATGAAGAGTTTAAATAGAAAAAAAAATGTTAGTCCAGAGTTAAGATTGCATGGCAGTACTTTGTGCCCTTCCTGAACTTCTCAGGTACCTAAATCTCTTCGGGCTTAAATACCCGACAGGGTCAATCCTACTTATTATTCTACCCATTATATCCAGGGCACTTTAAGCATTCTGCAGTCTATTTTTATATGATATTTAAGAATGGTGATAAAAGCAGGGTGGAAACTTATTTTTCTCAGTTTGTATGGATAGGAAGGATATTAGGGCCTCTATTGTGTCACACATTCAGTTAAAACTGGAGCAGATGCACGTTCAAGCAATTTCGCTCATGTTAAGTTCCCAAATCTGAATTTATTAAAACATGAAAACCTTCTTTAATTTACTTCCTTTTTTCCTTTTTAAATTCTTTTTTTTTTTTTTACTTCTTTTTATTTTATCCTTCAGTGGCTGATTTCCTTCATTTCACCACCCTTCCACCACCCCCATTTCCTTTCTATCTCTCATTTAATTTTCATTCCCCCATCCCATTAACTCTCCACCTCCCAGCTTCATGCTGCCACCTCCTTCAGCCCATCTCTCACCTCCATCTAGAGCAGGGACAGAAGCATGTCTTGGCTCACTCACCCGCCCTATTCTGGCAACTCACAGCTGTAGCTCCCAGTCAGGCTTCTGCTCTCCAGCCCTCTAATAGCAAGTCACAGCTGTGCAGGTCAGGGACTGTCAGAGAACGGTTTTAGCCGTAAGATGCGACTACTCCAAACTCAATGTAGAATTAGCACTGATGAACATTTAAGCAGCTCAAAATGCAATGTGTAACAAAGCCCTTATCTCCTAAATGCATGCTAACTTTAATAGGTTACTATACTTCAGTAATTTGTACCTGTCAAGTGAATATCTGACACCACTCTAAGAGTAATGGCGTTACTCCATTTTTAGCTGGAACATCTGTCCCACTCTAGCACCACACTGCTTGTTGAAAGCAATCTTCTGCTGCATCTAACAGTGACTTTAGGGTCAGTCCTAAACTCATTTCCTGCCAAAAGCAGGGAAACTGCATCCTTTCCATCAGATAACCAAATACGTGGTGACTATATTGGCACAGAGACTCTTTATTGCCACTACTCAACATAGATGAGAACTTGATTTTAGGTCTCTTTGAAGAATAAAGGTGGGGAGGAAAAATGGGCTTGTCAGGGCTGTTCATCTTTCTAATACATGAGGGTGAAAAGAGATTATATATATATATATATATATACATATATATATATACACACATTCAGTCATTTACTGAATGGGAGGGTAGTTCTTTCCACTTCTAGCAATTTAATCAGTTCTGTTCCACTTCCCTCAACTAATTCTTTTCTCACTTTTCTTCCAATCCCCAAATTATCAGTCATCTTTCCCATTGTAGGTGTTATCTTTCAGCAGCATCGTTTCAGAACTTCAGTGTCTGCCTCAGCTCTTCTCTCCCAAGTGGATTTGGAGCACTTCCCATATAAGACCTTCTTCTCTTCTGTTTCTAGCTGTTCGACTTGCAGTGTGACTTTCTAGTCCATGGGGAGGGCCTCCATACTGCCTCCAATTTCCTTTCCTTAGAATCACTGAAGTTGTTGGAATCCTTATTTCCTTTGATGGTGGGGACTAAGAAGATAGTGTACATCTTCTTTCCTAGCTTGCAGGAGGGAACTGCTTCAGATGGTCAGGAGGTGTCAGTCAGCCTCTGGTCAAGAGGAGCAGAAGGTTACCTTAGAAAACCAGATAATAAAGAACTAAAGAGAAGTGACTGCCAGATTTATCTGCCCCTGCATTCACTCATCTTCTCAGCTGAGTGGAATAGCACTTCCCTGTACAGACCTGGCAGTGTGACAGACATGACTATACTCATTGTGTGATTTAAGCAATATTTAAGTTTTCCTAGTGTCTGGCAGAAACTTCCTTTTCTTTTAAAATGAAAGGCTAGAGTCTGCAGAAACTAATTACATTGGTTGTACTCAGTCAAGGAAATTTCTTGCTTGACATGGGCAAATGAGGTTTTGCAACACTGGATACAGAATATTTTAATATGTAGTATATAATCTAGCTCCAATATTGTAGATCAGTAATGAATCACCCCATTCAGCAGATCATTTTAAGACATTATTTAAAGCAGACTTTTGATGGACTATGGTGTATATAGATAGTGTTTACAGTCTTCGAAGGTTTCAGAAAATTTGCCTTCCATTTAGGAAAAGATCCTGAAACTGCAATTATGTTTTGTTTCGTTATTTTTCTCCTGTACTCTTCATGTTTTTTCAGTCTGCAAGGTAAAGCACTATTATCTGTGTAGTCTGGGTATGAAAAGTGGCTATATAAAATTAGAACTTCATCACTCAACAGATTTGTGTCAACAGACGTACTGTTTAAAAAAGTTTACTGTTTCATTGACGTTACTGCTGTTAGTCTTACGGAGTTAGCATAGTTAATGGAGAGAAGTGAACCATGTTCTTTCTTGACCAGTGCTGACAAAATTGTGCACAAAATTCTTGTCAATAATATTTGTTCAAATAAAAGCAAAAGGGCTTAGCAGAAAACAAAGGGGCTAGTTTAACATGCAGAACCTTTAGTAAAGATGCTCAAGAAGGAAAGAGGACAGCTGCATTCTTAGCTCCTCAGCAGAATTTGCAGTTAGAACCATGATCTGAGCAGATTATTCTGAAACATATTTTTAACATAATAAACATAGGTCTAAACAAGGCCACTTTTGAAAGTAGCATTTTAAACTCTTAGCTTCTTGAGATATGGCCAAAGTTGGACTGAATTGGATGCCACATGATTGCTTTTACCCCAGATAATTTGGGTTTTAACAACTGTTTTTGCTTTGAAAAGGGAAAGATTTGGGGGCAAATTAGCTGACTAAGGAAATATGTGCAAGTTGCTACACTGGAGGGATTAGGTTATTATCTGTTCCGGGAGTGGCAAAGTACAGTTCTGGCCTAAAATATATCTTTTAACTAAGCAATGTAAATTACTGTTTTTCTGACTTTTGTAGTTTCTCAGATTTCTGTAGTTTCCAGAAAAGTGTCTCACAAACAATGAAATATTTTATTTTTTAAAAAATGGTGCATGTATAACAAATGTAAAACTTGGCACTGTTGAAACCATGTTTTCAATAAGAGACCTTGGTAATGCATGTAATTATAAATCACATGTCTCCATTCTACCTGCCTGTTACCCTCTTGGGAGCATGGAGGCTACTGGAATTTGCGAGGATGTTTTTCATTTGTTTTTAAGAATAGCAGTTTTTAAGAATAATTTCCATACTTCCTTTCATGAATAAACAGGAAGATAACTGAGAGAAAACTTAGTTCCATTATAATGGGTCACATATCTAAGAACGGGCAGGGGGGATATTTTTTTCTTTTTATATTCATCTCTCATGTTCATTTGCAGAAGCATATTCTGTGCAATTTCCAATGTTTCTTTTCAATATTTTCAATATGTTAGGGAAAATAAGATGATCATCCTATCATCTATAGATTGTATTTGTATTTACTTTTAAAATTGTCCATATTATTATGCCTTCATTAAACATCATTTCTTCTAATATGAACAGTCTTTTCTAATACCAGAGTTGTCTGAATTGTTTTCAAGAAGATAATTTCATTAATATTAAAACTATATTCTTTCTGAAATGTGCAGTGTATATGGTTCTGAGCATTAATGTATACTAAAATTTTATTTTTCAGAAGGCAGCACTGCTAATTGTAGTTGTCCTTATTCCATTCATCAATTTAAACATTCAGATTTGTCTAAACAGATTTCTTTAAATTTGTATAGAAGCTATACATTTGCTAAAAGCAGCTATCAGCCAGCAGATCAAAGTTTCTAGGTATTCTTGTGGGGAAGGCTTGAAATACTTATATAAGTCTTTATTAAAAGTCTGCATAAGAGCAAACAGCATACAAAGTAGATACCAGTATAACATATAAATAAGGGGAAAAAAACTTTTTATTCTATTGGGTACTATTTAGATCCTTTATTTTTTTTTTTTTACAGTTTTAAACTGGATTTTGTTAGACAGCCCTGGGCTTGCTAAGACTTGAGCACAAAAGTTGTTACAGATTCAAAAAGCTTAAGGCCAGAAGGGACCATTAGATCATCTTGTCTGACCTTATGTATATTAAAGGCTGCTAAATTTCACTCAGCAACCATTGCATGAAACCTAATAACTTGTTTGACTAGTGTCTCCTAGAGGCATACCTAATCTTGATTGAAAGTATCGATAGGGTAATCACAAATTTCCTTAATAGTTTCTTTTATTATTTAATCACCCTTGTTAAGAAAAATACCTTGCTTCACCTTCTAGCCATTGGTTCTTATTATCTCTTTGTCTAGTGTATTAAAAATATCTTGCACCTGCTACTTCTCCCCATAAAGTGATTTGTGTAGCTATCAAGTCACCTGTCAATTTTTTTTGATACACGAAGCAAATTAAGCTCTTCAGGAGTCATGCTGTAATGCATTTTCTCTAGCCTTGAAATTATTTCAGTGGTTGTTTTAGTTTTTTCCTCTAATTTTTCATCATCCTTTTTAACCTGTGTACACTAAGGCTGCTTGCAGACTTAAAAAAAATCAAACAAAAAAAGGGCTTTACCAGAAGCAACAGCACATTATTTCAGCCTGGCTCTGCAGCATCTGTATAGATTGGGTACTTCAGCAGGGCTTTTGGGGCTTTTAGCTAAAAGCTGATTCAGTCAGTTATTAGATAAAAGCACCAAAAAATGCCCCACTAAAGCACTGGATCTATACAGATGTCAGGCAAGCTGGGTCCAACAAAGGTGCTGCCTCTTCTGGGCATGCGTGGGTTTAAAATAAAGCGCCAGTTTTTTTAAAAAAAATATCTGAATGCAGCCTTTAATTCTAGAGTATTATCAGTATGGGTCTGAACAATATCATAAGAAACCACATCCCTGTACTTACTCATTGTTTTCCTGTTTATACATCAGAGTATCACATTTTTGCCACATAATTGCACTGGGAGTCCATGATTAGGAATCTACCTAAATTGTGGTTTTGTGGATTTTGTGGAAACTGCATAAAACAGTGTTGTTCACAGTTGCTGGGAAATCCAGCACTGGCTGCAATTTCCCACAAAATTGACCCCCAGAAAAGCGGTAGTGATGCAGACTGAGTGAAAGCACCCTCTGCCAATCAGCAGTGAGGGGCAGGGCCACCATAAAATGCTCATGAAGTGGGCCATGAAAAGCCTTTTATCTTGCTGCGACTTAGGTAGATCCCTATTAATGAGGAATTGAATTGCTTTTCCTTTTTTGAGTCACTGCTTTCTCGGATATGAATCTCCGTTTTACAGACATGGCCTGTATTTCTTATTCCTACTTGCTTAACTTATATTTGTGTTAATGCACATTTCAATGGACTCAAGTTACCAAGAGATCTAGACTTCTTTGTATGACTGCCTTATCCATGCTATACTTACCACTCCATCAGTCTTTGAGTCCTCTGCAAATTTGGTCAGTGATTTAATATTTATCAGGAAAATGCTAAATAGAGTGAAACCTAATTCCTGTCCTTGTGGAACCCAACTGGAATCATTACCATTTGATGACAATGTCACACTGACTACTATTTTTTGAGATCTGTCAGCCAGTTCTGAATCCATGTGTTTTATTGATGTTGCATAGTGCTTATTTTTAATTGGGTGGTATATAGTACAAAAAGAAATGCTTTTCAGAAACCTGAGCACACTGTGTCTCTGCAGTTACTTTCATCAACCATACCTGTAATTTCATCAAACAGTTAAATCAGGTTTATTTCATGAGGCTTATTTTGCATAAAGTCATATTAATCAGCATTATTATATTGCTAGCCTTATTATTTTATCAGTTGTATCCCATATCAGCACTTGTCTAATTTGGCATGGAATTGATAAAACTAAACTGTAGTTACCTCATCCTATTTGCCCTTCTTTGAATATTGGCACAGTAATAGCACTCTTCTAGTCTTTCAGAATTTCCATCAAGTTTTAAACTTCATTAAAATTAATATCGCTGTACCAGATGT
Source organism: Crocodylus siamensis (assembly GCF_052110815.1). Taxonomy (NCBI): domain Eukaryota; kingdom Metazoa; phylum Chordata; order Crocodylia; family Crocodylidae; genus Crocodylus; species Crocodylus siamensis. Next base: position 111,952,617 of record NC_143396.1, on the reverse strand, counting down.
CATCTCAGTCAACTCTTCTAGGACTCTTCAGTGTAAATTTTACAGGCCTGGTGATTTAAAAAATATTTCTTCCTAGTGGGTGTTGCCTGTCATCTTATTCAATATTAGCCTTGGTGCTCTTTCATTTTCTTTTTTCTAAATTTTTCAAACTTCAGAATTAGAAAGTGTTGTAGTTCTTAAAGGATGCATGTCATTATTTCATATTTGTGATAATGTATTCATGTGCTTTTAAGGTACCTGACATTTTCTTAAAGAGATAAAACACCTGACTTCAGTATCCTATTTAAGAATGTTTCTTTATGTATACTTTTTGTGTTCATAGAGTATGATGCAGTATATATTAGAGGTACAGTATCATAGCAGAATTCTCAGCCTCTTTAGATTTAGTATCCATGCTACAATAAATGCATTGTTGTTGTTCGTATTCCCCAGTCTTCCTATCCAAAAGTCTTCCTTTTTGAGAGTCTCAAATGATCAAAACCATTCTGAAACTAAACCTGAAACAATATTCATTGAACTTTATCCCTTTTTTTGTCTTTTAAATAGGTTTTCGAAAAATAAGTCTGGATGATCTCCGAAAGGCATATATTGTGAAAGATGTGCAACAATATATTCTCCATCGTCTAGATCAAGAAGAAGCACTGAGACAGCATCTTACTAAAGAAACTGCAGAAATGTTGAACCAGCTTCACATCAAAAGTAGCGGTTGTTTTTTGTATCTAGAACGTGTTCTAGATGGAGTCGTAGAAAATTTTATTATGCTAAGAGAGATCCGTGACATTCCTGGAACATTAAATGGCCTATATCTCTGGCTCTGTCAAAGACTTTTTGTGAGAAAACAATTTGCAAAGGTCCAGCCCATTCTGAACGTGATTCTTGCAGCTTGTAGGCCACTGACCACAACAGAATTGTATCATGCAGTGTGGACCAAAAACATGACATTGACTATGGAAGACTTTCAACGCAAATTAGATGTTCTATCAAAAGTTCTTGTTGATGGGCTAGGAAATACAAAAATTTTGTTTCACTACAGTTTTGCAGAATGGCTGTTGGATGTAAAGCACTGTACGCAGAAATACTTATGTAATGCCGCAGAAGGACATAGAATGCTAGCAATGAGTTATACTTGTCGAGCCAAGGATTTGACACCATTAGAAGCTCAAGAATTTGCATTGCATCTAATTAACTCAAATTTGCAGTTAGAGACTTCTGAGTTGGCTTTGTGGATGATATGGAATGGCACACCTGTCAAAGACTCTTTATCCACTTTAATCCCTAAGGAACAGGAAGTACTGCAGCTACTAGTAAAAGCTGGTGCTCATGTCAACAGTGAAGATGACCGAACATCTTGCATTGTACGGCAGGCTCTGGAAAGAGAAGATTCCATTAGGACTCTGTTAGATAATGGAGCATCAGTTAACCAGTGTGATTCAAATGGGAGAACACTCTTAGCAAATGCTGCGTATAGTGGCAATCTTGATGTAGTTAATTTACTTGTTTCTAGGGGAGCAGATTTAGAGATAGAAGATACTCATGGGCAAACAGCACTTACTTTAGCTGCTCGACAAGGACATACCAAGGTTGTTAATTGTTTGATTGGATGTGGGGCTAATGTGAATCACACTGATCATGATGGTTGGACAGCATTACGGTCTGCAGCTTGGGGGGGTCACACTGAAGTGGTTTCTGCACTTCTTTATGCTGGAGTAAAAGTGGACTGTGCAGATGCTGACAGTCGAACAGCCTTAAGAGCAGCAGCCTGGGGAGGACACGAAGATATAGTTCTGAATTTGCTACAGCATGGTGCTGAAGTCAACAAAGCTGATAATGAAGGTCGAACAGCTTTGATTGCAGCAGCATATATGGGCCACAAAGAGATTGTGGAGCACCTGCTGGACCATGGTGCAGAAGTAAATCATGAGGACGTGGATGGAAGGACTGCTCTGTCTGTCGCTGCACTTTGTGTACCTGCTAGTAAGGGACATGCTTCAGTAGTTAGCCTTTTAATTGACCGTGGTGCTGAAGTTGATCATTGTGACAAAGATGGTATGACTCCATTGCTGGTAGCTGCGTATGAAGGACATGTAGATGTTGTTGACTTACTTTTAGAAGGAGGAGCTGATGTAGATCATACTGACAACAATGGTCGTACACCCCTTCTTGCAGCTGCCTCCATGGGCCATGCTTCAGTTGTAAATACTCTTTTATTTTGGGGTGCAGCTGTAGATAGCATTGATAGTGAAGGGCGAACAGTCCTTAGTATAGCCTCTGCACAAGGTAATGTTGAAGTAGTGCGTACTCTGCTGGACAGAGGGCTAGATGAAAATCATAGAGATGATGCTGGATGGACACCTTTGCACATGGCAGCTTTTGAAGGCCACAGGCTGATATGTGAAGCACTTATAGAACAAGGTGCTAGAACAAATGAAATTGATAATGATGGGCGTATACCTTTCATACTGGCTGCACAAGAAGGTCACTATGATTGTGTACAGATATTACTGGAAAATAAATCTAACCTTGATCAGAGAGGCTATGATGGGAGAAATGCTCTCCGTGTTGCTGCCCTAGAAGGTCACAGAGATATAGTTGAACTGCTTCTTAGCCATGGAGCAGATGTGAACTACAAAGATGCTGATGGTCGGCCAACGCTCTATATCTTGGCTTTAGAAAATCAGCTTACCATGGCTGAGTATTTTTTAGAAAATGGTGCGAATGTAGAAGCAAGTGATGCTGAGGGAAGGACCGCACTTCATGTTTCCTGCTGGCAGGGCCATTTGGAGATGGTGCAGTTACTGATAACATACCATGCAGATGTAAATGCTGCAGATAATGAGAAGAGGTCTGCTTTGCAGTCTGCTGCATGGCAAGGTCATGTGAAGGTAGTTCAGCTTTTGATTGAGCATGGAGCCTTAGTTGACCATACATGTAATCAAGGTGCTACTGCACTCTGCATTGCAGCCCAAGAAGGACACATTGATGTTGTGCAAATTTTACTGGAACATGGTGCTGATCCAAATCACGCAGACCAGTTTGGACGCACTGCTATGCGTGTTGCAGCCAAAAATGGACATTCTCAAATTATTAAATTACTGGAAAAATATGGTGCATCTAGTCTAAATGGCTGCACTCCATCTCCAGTCCACACAATGGAACAAAAGCCCTTGCAGGCAGTCTCATCAAAAATGCAGTCATTAACAATAAAATCAAATAGTTCAGGGAGCACTGGTGGAGGTGATATGCAGCCTACTATGCGTGGTTTGTCTAATGGGCCTGCTCATGCTTTCAGTTCTCCTTCAGAATCGCCAGATTCTACAGTTGACCGTCAGAAATCATCCTTATCAAATAATTCCCTGAAAAGTTCCAAAAACTCTTCTCTACGTACCACCTCATCTACAGCAACCGCACAAACAGTTCCCATTGATAGCTTCCATAGTATGTCATTTACGGAACAAATACAGCAACATTCACTACCACGTAGCAGAAGCAGGCAGTCAATTGTTTCTCCTTCGTCCACTACTCATTCATTAAGTCAGAACCATAATTCACCAAGTAGTGAATTTGAATGGAGCCAAGTAAAACCCAGTTTGAAATCAACTAAAGCAAACAAAGGAGGGAAGACAGAAAACTCCAGCAAATCTGGCTCTGCTGGGAAAAAGATTAAGCAGAGCAGCTCCTCTCAACCAAAAGTTTTAGAATATGAAATGACTCAGTTTGATAAACGAGGACCTATTGCCAAATCTGGGACCAGTGTACCACTTAAAGCAATGCCAGCAGAGCCTCAGTGCAAAATTTTAGTCCCTCCAGCTCAGCAGGAAGTTGGTCGATCTCAGCAACAATTCTTAATTCACCAACAGAGTGGGGAACAGAAGAAGAGAAATGGAATAATGACAAACCCAAATTATCATCTTCAGAGCAATCAGGTTTTTCTTGGGAGAGTTTCTGTCCCACGAACAGTACAGGACAGAGGACATCAGGAAGTTCTGGAAGGCTATCCTCCTGCAGAGACAGAATTAAGCCTTAAGCAAGCCTTAAAACTTCAGATTGAGAGCAATGACCCAAGCTTCAATTACAAAAAGGAAACACCATTGTAAAAGGTAAAACAATTGGAGGGAAGCATAGCATGTGCATTTTAAATACCTTTTAATAAATCAGCCATGTTTTGAATGAAAATTGTAAACTGAAAGTCCTTTTTTCATGTGTTGACTTTTTTTTTTAATAAAATAGTAGGATGGTCACTATTTCTTTCTTTTGAATTGTTACAAGGTCAGATGTCACCTTACTGCTTTTGACAAGTGACTATAAGAAGTACGTGTTAGTCTGGGGGTTTCTTTTCTTCTGAAAAGAAGAACCCATATTAAAATGCCTAGCTATATTTTCAAAGTTAACATTTTATAAAATCTGAATGCCCATCTAGATTGAAATGTATTCATTGTTACATAAAGAATTTCAAGATACTATTGAAGCATCTTACACATTTATAGTTAAGCATGCTATATTTGTGAACTAACAAATCTTAGAATATGTTTTTCTTACAAGTTGAAAATTAAATATGATTGCGTGGTCTTACAGTTGCAAAAAGTACAACATAAGTTCCTTGTTTTAAAGTACCTGGTATTCCACACGTGCATAGGAATTGCCTGCTTGGAGCTCATTGGACAATGAACTTCAGTGTTATGGGATCAGTATTTTTGTGTATGGGACATCTTTTTGCTTTCGTTACATTCGTTACTGAGTATAATTTAAAAATCAAAACTAAATTAAGTTTTTCACTTTCTACATAATACATCAATATAAAATTTAGTGGGTTTGAATACCCTTTTTGGACAAACAGAGTCAGTAAAGAGTTAATGTTCTTTTCTCCATCTCTGTTATTCCCCAAATCCTAATAAGGTTTGAGTTTATTTCTTGTTTAAGGTTCCAGGACTGTATTAATAACAACATTTGAACTCCAACATCTTTCTGAAATGCAAAAGCTACTCTATGTGCATTGCCTTTTTTTCCTCATAATATTTCTTTTCACTGTTTACATGAATATTACCATTCTGACAGGCCAGATTACTCCTTCTTAGAACAGAAGTGTTCTTGTTAGTTGGCTCAGTCTTGCAGCAAGTCAACAAAGAATTTTTGTGGACAGTTGAAGATTGAGCTTTGTTTCAAAGTCACCTGATGAGTTAGACATTCCTAAATCTTGCTTTGAGCTAGCAAAACTCAAGCATGTTTGTCCCAAGCTGTCCTGGATAATAGAAGTCATTTTTACTAAGGTATAAGTCTTAGGTTATTTCATCATTGCAAATTTATTTTTTAAGGTATATTATAAAGAAGAGAGACCCCCAGAACATTAGCTGTTTCCCTAAAGTCTGTGATAGAGTGGATGGTTAAGAAAAGGGACATTTTCAATATAGATTTTCTAAACTGTCTACTATTATACAGCAAATATAGCTATATTTTATTTCCAGTTGGTTCGTTTGGTAAAATTTTCAAAGGGACATTCCTGATCTTATTAAACGTTGATAGGACTTAGACTCTTATGGCCCAAATGTAACTTAAGTTTTAAGCATGTAAGTGGCATTTAGAACTACTTATGTGGATTTCAAGCCACATAACCAGTTAATCACATCTTATAGTGTAAACCAGCCAAATGTTCAGGGGATTAATGGTGCAGTAAAACTGGAAACCAGCCACAGAGTTACTACACAAAATATGTGGACTAACTTTGTGGCTAGTTTCCATTGCACCTTGAAAGCCAGACACATGACAGTTAGTGGCCTGTCAGCTGGCTCCTGAAATGCATAGGGCTAGTTCAAGCAGCTATATGGTCTGCAGAACCAGCCAATGATCAAATCATTCTTGGCAAATTGGGACTGCTCTGGGCCTGTCCAATCAGCTGATTGTCAGCAGGATTGGGACCATCCCAAGGTTCCAGCCCCACAGTGTTCCAGATCTGTCATCAGCTGCCAGAGACCACACCAGGATTTGAGCCCTAGGATAGTCCCTCCTAGCTGCAGTCAGCTGATGAAATCAGCGGATTGATGAAAACAATAGCTAAATGAAATCAAATGCTTGAGCCCCAGAGCCGTCTCAGTCAGCTGATCCTGGGAAAGATTGGGGCTGCCCAGTGGTTTCAGTCCCAGGGTGACCCCTGCCAGCTGATGCTGAATCATGATCCCAGGCTCCTCTTGCAAGCAAGATGGTACAAATGATCCACAGCCCCAACAATTACACCTTTTGCCATGCTACACATGCATGGCAGGAGGCGTGATTGGGATGGGCATCAGATGCCTTTGTACCTTCAAATCAATGTCTCTTGGGGGTCTTGGAGTCTCTTCTCTCTGCACAGCTTATCATCTCCTTAGCATGTTCAAAAAGGATCTGTTCTGGCTTTTATACTCTACTGGATCTTATTCCACCCTGGAAGGTATGCAGCTTGTGTAAATCCCCAAAATGTTAGTCACAGAACTAAAACTAATGGTTGGATGCTGGTAGTGTAGAACAGCCAAAAGGAAAAATATTGAACCAGCAGGGAAACAGGTCGGGGCAACTTGATGTTTCTACATTTTGCATTTCATAGTCATTGGATAAAATGGATAGAGAGCAGCTGGCTTCCTGGACATCCAAGAGAGGGAGATATAAGGGGCTAGGAGAAGGACGAGGAAAAGCCAAAGCATCAGCGTTTCAGTGAAATGGCATCTGCTGTGAAAAGGTGGGGGTGGTTCCAAGTTTTAGCTTGGACCCTTGCTTCAGTGTGTGCTATCTATCCATTTTGGCCAATGAATATTAAATGCAAGGTGTAGTGGTTCAGCATCAAAAGGAGAGCTGGAAAGGACACTGAATAATGCCTGACCTGAGGGCTAGTGGTTAGAGCACTGTGCTGGGAAGTTAGAAAAATGTTGGTTCAAACCCTCTGAGTGGGGTTAGAAGCTGGTACTCTCAAATCCTAGGCAAGTGCCCTAATCACTGGGCTGTTGTGGTACCCCTCTCCATCTCGTTTTTGCCACGCCATAATTACATCCAGGTATTCACAGACAGAATTGTGTGCATGTCCATCCAAAGTGCACCCTGTAGCTGATGGACACTTATGTGTCTGCACTGCATGTGGAATTGGATCACAGATTGTCTGTAAGTGCCAAAAATGATAGTTATACTGCGGGGTTAGTATCATTTGGGCAGGTGAAAAGAAATAGGATTCCACCCTAAGTGTCGGTCACTTCTGAAAAATGGGACTTTGTCTCCTTATTAACTAATATGTTTTGGAAAACTTTCCCTGTTCCCTTTCAATATTTTAAAGGGTTAAAGTCCTGAATATTCAATGGCTTATTGGGTGCATCCCCACAAGTGCACACGTGCAGTTTGTGATGCCGGAAACCCACCTGTGGCACCATAAACTTCATGTGCTTTGTGTTCACGCATTCGCCACACTGCTGATTTGCAGCATGGCAGATTTTTTTGACAGTGAGAAATCCCAGTGTAAAAAAAAAAATACCAAAAAAAAAAGTGGCACAGCTCACGTTGCTGCAGCGTGCACCACCCAAAACCAGAGCCTGCCCAGATTACTGCCACTGCAGCCCCAAGAAGCCAACCCAGGTGCTGGCCTCAGCCTCACCTACCCCACCCAGGGTAATTTGCCATGCACCAGAGCACACAATGCAGGGGTGTTCCCCAGGGACAACTGGAAGTGGGACAAATTTGTGCCATTGCTATTTGTCCCTGAGGAAACGCATGCTCTGCTTGTGGGGACATGCCCACTGTGTAGTCTCTCTGTAGTGCATGTACCCAAATACTATCCCATAAACAATAGCTAAATGAAATCAAATGCAGCATTGATTATAAGGTGTGTTAAAATCACTCAGCCACGTCATCAGAACACCACTACTGTTGCAGGGTTAGGGTTAGGGTTAGGGTTAGGGTTGGCCATTTGTATGCCTGTGGAAAGCAAAATGTATGTCCTATGGCTGTTGCTCTAAAGAAGTGGTTTTCAACCTTTTTTTAATTTCTGGACCCCTAAAAACTTTTGACTGGAGGTGCCAGACCCCTTTGGAAATTTTGAATGGAAGTACAGACCCCTTTGAATTATAGGTGTGGGTAGTCACATACTTTTGATTGAACATGGTCATCCTTTGTGGATCCCTTAGGCATAGCCTGCAAACCCGCACGGTCTGTAGACCACAGGTTAAAAAACACTGCTTTAAAGTTATCTTTTCCTTTGCCAGAAAAAATATTCCTTCACTGACCTGTAAACCAGTGTGTTTTCTGAGCCTTGCTTCACAAATTGATCTAGGTTATTATGAATGACCTGCCTGTGGAATATCATGCTGGCAAATAATATTTTACCAATGCCAGCAGTACTCCAAGAACTTAACTGAATGGAGCACCATATCTTATTATTTGTTTCTTATTTTTGTATTGCCTTCAAAAGTTTTAATTGTTTTGGAACCCCTCTAAATGTCTGCATGGGTATGCAGTTCTGTGCGTGTATCTGTCAAGAAATATCTATTTCAAGACCTGTAGATATTTTTATACATATCTTTTAATAGAAATTAGGTATGTATTGGTTTTTCTGCAGGTACTGTATATATATGGAAAATTCTAAAATACATTTTTATTTTGCATTTTAGGCCAATTCAAGATGCTATGAATAGAAGTGCTTCTGCTGGGAATGATTAATCAGCTGGCTGGGATGAAAGCATATAATGCTTGTTAGTCCAACTATAAAACTAAGAATGTGATTATTGCAGTACAGTTACCTTAATTACTGTAATGTGCCTAAATTTTAAGGCTGCCTTCTTGATGTGTAACCCTCTGTGCTTCAGAAATTTATTTTGTGTACTTTGTACTTACCACACAGACTAAGCACTTTTTTTGTTAATTGCAGAAAGATACATGCTCTGTTTCCCCTGACAACAGCTGAAAGTTGTAAAAGCAAGGAATTTTTGATTTCCTATTCCAGAATGCTTGATAAATGTGCATGTACCACAGTGGACTGTGTATGGAAAGGCAGTGCTTTTTGTATTTATTTTCCTGTGGCAAAAGAAACTAAGCATACAGTTTAAATCACATTTGCATTGCTGTAATGTATGGTCAGTTTCCTGTGTATTTCAAAAGTTCTCTCAAGAAAAAATAAGTCTTGTTACAGTATTTGATAAACTCCAGTACTTGTGTGTTCTGTCTGTAAAACAACTCTGTTCAGAGGTAAAAAGGAGCAAGTTTATAATCACACACTAAACCTCTGGGATTTTTTATTATAAAATCTAATCTATAGAACACCAAATCTGGGTGTTATAGACTGGCTACCACTGAAGATGATAGGAACCATGTTTGTATATCCAGGGCCAAAATGTAGCCCATACTGAATAGCCCAAATTACTGTATGATAAACAATTAAGTTAAGTTGCTTTATGCGGTTTTGTATTACGAGATAGAATATAAGGCCTGATTCTATGTTTGGTTACACCTTCATAAAAAAGGTATAACTCTAAATAAAAACATATAAATTTTTACTTGTGTGACACTTGCATGAGGAAGCAAAATTAGACCCACTTAGCTTGACAAGTGACAGTATGAATCCCCTTTCATTCCAGAAGGAGGAACATACAAAGCTCACTAATGGTTTAACTGCATCACTCATGGGTCATACAACAGTTGTTTGTTCCTGAAAATGCAGGTTATGTTATACTGTTCACTTTTATATGTCTTTGCCCTTTAGAAAATGAAAATCATTTTCTACATGAGTATTTCCTTTAAAGGTCTGAGATTAATTTTTTCTCTTGCTACAATTCAGGTCATTCCCAGAATAGTATGATACAAAGTTGTCATGATGAGTTTTCATAAATGTTGAATTGGATTATGTCATCTATTCATAAATTTAAATAAATTGCCATTTAATGCTATACTTACACATTCTGGGGGGCTAACGTCCAAATATTTTATTGTCAAAATGAACAGTCAGTAGAATATACATAAATTTTGATTTTTTTCAAGCAATGCACCTCATTCTTTACTTACGTTATTAAATGTAAAAAGAAAATCTTTTGTAGTGAGGCATTCAGTGTGTAGTAAAATGTAATGTTAAAAGTTGACACACAGCAATATTTAATAATTCTGAGGTGAATGTTTCAAGTATTGAACTTCTGTCCCTGTGGGACATTTATAAAATAAACGTGATGGAACTCTTGCAAAATAGCCTTAAGAATGTTAATGGCTTAATAAGGAGAGAGTGCCAAAATGTTTCATCAAACTTGTTCTGAACCTCAAGTACAGTGCATTTGCAATACTGTGCAAGAATAAAGCATTTCTTTCTTATTAGGTGTATGTTTTGTTTCTGTAGAAAGAGATTCCTGAAGGCTTACTTTTTCTACTGACCTTGATTGTCATTGGGATATATTTATTTAATCTTATTGTTTTATTACAAAATGCACCTTGTGGCCAGAATGCACAGATATGGCCAGTTTCACAAGGGGCTACAATTTCCAGACAGCTTTACATTTTTGTATGGATAATATTTACAGTTGAAACAGTTGGTGAGGAAACCCAACATATTAATTAACAAGTCAACTGAAAGACCTGTTGAAAAGTTACTTTCAGAATAATAATAATAATAAAAAACCCAGTTCCTGCAGATTAAGTATTGTTTTGGAGTAGAGCATGAACAGCTCTATTAAAACATCCAGTTTGACAAAGGTGTGAGATATTCCATATTGTTTTTTGTGTATGATTTTATTATCATAGTTTTTCTCCCATGCAAAAAACCCAAAATGAATATCCCCCAAATGTTAGCAATTCCATTTGGAATTTTTAAATATTGGGTAACTTTCTGCTCTTTTACATTTATACAGTCATCTAGAAATCAGTAGGGTTGGGTGGTTGTAACTCAGCAGAGTTTTGCTGGTCAAAGTCTTTGTCTCATCCAGCTCTGACTACAATATAAATCACTGTGCCATTAGTCCTCTTTCCCTTGGTCCATTTAATTGATTCCCTTAAACCATCCAAATGAGATTGCAAAGTCATGATGGACAAGTTAGGAAAAGGACTGCCTTGTGAATATTAACATCAGTACTGTATGCATGTGGAGAAAGTCTTCAAAAGAGAAACATATTGAAAGATAATGAGGCAAATTATGTCTTTTGTCCTCTTTGTGATCAGTATTAAAAGTATTACCATTTATTTAAAAATAAAATAAAGTTTTCTTTCATCAGTTACTCTGCTATGCAAATGTCTTATGCTTACTATCCTCCATCCAAACTCTTCAATTAACTTGGTTTGAAGATAGACTGTTTTTCCTGGTTTGGGTTGTAAATAGCCTATAATGTACATTGAATGAATTTCACATTGTAAAATTTTTATTTTATTCCTTGTATTATATTAAGCAAAAATCCCTATGTATATGAAAAGTGCATAATAAATATATTTGCTTTTCAGCAGACATCTAACTGTTTTAATTTTGCTACCTCTTCCCTTGGGGTATTTCAGAAAAAGTATATTAAAAATAAGAGAACTTGACTAGTATATGAGGAGCATGTAAAAAAGCTTAACAGAAACTAAAACATTATAAAAATGGTAGGCATGCCAAATAATTATTTTCAAAATTGGGTGCCTGTTGTTAACTCCCATGTTCATATTCAGGCACCTACATAAGTGCACCTTGAGAAGCAGCAGAAGAAAATCCACTGTACTTTCTGGGCATATCTACACAAGACATTTACTGCCAGTTGACTAATTAACTGCTCAGTAAATGTCTCCGCATTTACACATGTGCCCCTACTAGTGTACACAAAGCTAATAAACGCCAGGCAGGGTAGTACTTGCTAATACAAGTACTACCCTGTTGCAGAGGTTTTTTGTGCGCCGCAGCACCCGTGTAGCTGCTGACTTGGCTGCCTGGGTTACAAGGGGTGTGGAAGGGTGCTTCAGTGCAGGGGGTACCTGCCAGCTTGCTCCATGCTGAAGCACCCTCATGCCCCGACCAACTCCTCTGCAACACATGCAGCCTCAGTTGGAGCAGCCCTGTGTTGGCAGGCTGAAACCTGGCTCAATGTGCTGTGATCCGGGTGCATGTTTTAAACTGCATGCCCAGGAGTTTCCCAGGAGCAATATGCTCCACAATTTATTACTGCACATTAGTGGAACATGTAGATCCACCTTCCTTCATTAAAGATGGTCTTTATGCCTGCTAGGAGAATTGGCAAAATTAACATTCCACTTATTATCACTCTTTTACTTTTTAAACGTGTGTTTATTTTAAATTTACTACCAGATGCAAGATTGCTTCACAGGTATTAGTCTTTCTGATTAAATAAAAGCCATTTCCTCTAGAGATCTAAGCATCTTGATGCATGGACATATTGTTGAATCCCACTGAAAAGCAGACATACTTCCTCTACTGAGGCCCACATAAAAGCAGTTCTTGAGGCTGTTGCTTAAAATAGGCCTAGGTGACTTCTGTCAGCAATTGTTCTTCCTACTCCCAAAAAGTTTCCAGCAATTGTCATAGTCTTTTCTCTTCTCAATCAAATCAGATCTCACTTGTTAGATTATTATGTAGTTTTGATTTTATTGTAGAAAATTTCTGCATACAAAAGAGTTAAACTATTTATGTGCTTTCTTTGACTTATGATTCAGGTTTGCCTCCTTGTTTTCTGGTAGGTGTTTTCTTCAGCCTCTGGGTTCAAGGGCTTTATTGGTTTGCAGGATTAGGAGAAAGGAGAAGAGGGCACATATAATTACTGGTAAGTCATTCTTTATATATTTCCTGTATAATCTTTCTGTGGCTTTCCCTCAGTAATGATTGACCTTTATCATGAAGATTTAGTGCATCTAGGTCACAAAAAGATCTGGTGTTTTCACTTTTTTTTTTACTACAAGTTAAAATTGAACAAGTGGAATCATGAAAGGACAGCTATAGCTACAATTCCAACTATCAAAAATAACCTTTAAAAAGATCCCTGTATTATATTTTTGTAATTTAAGTTTTATGTCCTGTAAATGCGTTCCACAGATTGAGAGGGTAGAGACTGGATCATAAGACATTTGCTTCTTATCGGTGCTGATGGTCGTTACTTCTCTCTCTTCTATACCCAATATGTAGGTGTAGTTATCTCTGATTTCCCAGCAAGTGCTCTGTCTGCCTTTTCCTGGATGGAGTTTGTTCTAATATCCCAATGTGAGGACTGCCAGAATGCAGTGTGTTCACTAGCCATTCCATCTTTGTACCCCTAAAACAATCTGCCATGCCAGGACGGTGTAAAAGCTTGCTGTGCTCAATAGCACTAATCAGAAGTTTTCCAGCAAAAAAGAAAATGCCAATTTTTAGGACTTGAAATTTTTCATGAACTTTCATTGCATCACAGTAGAGGTTCAGACTCCTGAGGAGCTGGTGTGAGAAGCCAGCTGGCCAAGGAATCTGGAATCCTGGCATCTCTAGCTCCAAAGTACTCCACACAATAGAACTGTCTTGGAGCCAAAAAACCCTAAGAACCCCAGTCCCTGCCAGTAACAGCAATGAAACTGATGGATAGGTAACTTTGAATCAGCTGCTTGACTGGTCCATGCTCAGGACCTGTATTTACTCCTGAAACACCATTTGTCAGCATTTTCAAAACAAACACTTTCCAGAATATCTGGTTCATGAAAAAATAAAAATAAAAAAAAATTTGCAAAAAAGGATTGTGATGCAAGGTCTACTATTGTGCATGAGTAGATTTCCTGCAAAAGGTATCTTACTGCCTGAGTTTCAGCTCTTAGAGGTTCCTGTGACAACTGCAAAATAGGCCAGATTAGATGGACTGTTGCCTTTGCTTTTTACACTATTCCTGTATTCTTAAATTATTACAATTCATAGATTTTTGAGACAAGAAGTCTATTTTGTACAACAAGATTTAGCTGGTTTATGTAAACGCATTAGAACTAAAACTCTGACTTAGAAAATGCCTTTGGAGAATCAAAACAAGGTCAAATAAAAGGCTGCTCTCCTGGCATGATACAGTTTACAAATGAAACTAATATTCTAAGCACTTATTGTTGCTTCATTGAAGTTTGCGTTACTGTTTGACTTAAAAATGAACATTGTATTACTAACTGTGTTCTTCCTGGAGCAAGGAAAAAGCAAAATATGCACTTTCAAACTAAGAGAACCTGCTAATATCTAAATAAATACAATCAATCTGTAGTTGTTTTAAGGGTGAACAGAGCATTTTGGAGAGAGCAGGTGGTCAGATACGAGGGTGAGAAGTGTAGCATAAGTGCACAAACAGAATAGATAATCATATCTATTTTCATTTTGCCCAGTTCTCAAAGCAAAATCTGTTTTCATTCTTTATATATAATAAGGACATTAAAATGTATTTATAAACATATTCAGTCCCAGGAGCAGCCACAAGGACAAGTGGTTTCTAAAGCATGTTTTGTGATTGGGTTCTTTGTATCAGATACCTATAAACTGAAGATCTTTTGTATCCTAGATGACATTAGGTTTGATGAAGTCTTGATGAAGTTGCCACCCCAAAAATATCAAGATGTCATTAGCAAAAGCTTCAGCAGCAGTTCAGAATAATCCTCATGTCCACAACTGGTGTAGAGAAGTTAACACAAAACAATGTACCAAGTAAGTAGTAATACCGTTTTTTCATTCCATAATGATTTAAAAATATTAAGATGGCTGTTGTATACAGACTCTTTGTATTGTAACTCTGAACAAGTGGTGCAGTCATATTCTGTATTAAAGCATCCACTGTTAATCTGCTACCAGTCCGCAACCAGGTTGTTCATGCCACAGTCTTACCAACACTGTGGGTCAAACGAGAGGAATGCATGAAACTACGTGTTATCAATAGACAAGAAACCTTGGGGCATCTCAAAATCAGCAACCAAATAGAACCATTATATACACTGAGTTAGAAGGTGGCAAAATGGAGGAGCAGTCACACATTAAATGACTACTTGGTGCGATGGGACTCTCCCTTCAAGCAATCTCTTCCAAGTCAGTTTTTACTACTCCAGATGTTATGTAATACATATAATTTAAATCATCAAGTTCCTATATGAATCATCATAAAATAAGCAATGTGATGTCCAGAAATTCAGCTGTGTGGCTTACAATCAGTGAGAACTGCACAACTAAAATCTCATAGAGTCCTTTAAAAAAGTATGAATGACTATATGTGCATTAAGTATCCTTTCTTTCAGTGCTTTGGGCAACAGATTTTGCTCTGTTATGGGGTGGTTCTTCACTTAATACCCAGAATTGAGGTCCCCCTCTCTCACCATCATCTCTTAGAATCACCCATCAGCCCCTGCCATTTTACCATTATTCAGTGTTTCATGACATCTAGTCCATCACTATTGACGCCGTCGTGTTTGCTCGGAGCTGTTTCCTCCCTGCCTCCTCTTCCACTGTTATGTTGTTGATTCTGTTAATGCTTCCGGTAAGTTTAAAGTGTATTTAAAATGTGGGTTCCACATTCACAAATATTTGAAACCATGAATGCCAAACCCATGAATAACAGGGGTTTCCTGTACTTTCTATATCTTTCCAATGCACTCAGAAGCCTACTCAGTGCTCTCACTTTTCTTCATAGATATTAGGAATAGAATGGACTATGATGATAATATAGTCCCACCTCTGGTATAAAATAGGCTATTCAGCTGGCTATTATATTTTCACAAATATACAATAGGGCTGTGCAAAATTTCACCAGCAGTTTTGTTTTGATGCTGTTTTGACTTGTTTCAAGCTCAAAACAGCAAAATCAAAATGAAATGGAGAGCTTTGAAGCAGTCTTAAAACAAAATGAGGCAAGTCGAAACGTTTCAAAGTTCAAGCTGGGCTTTCCTGCAGGGAAACAGAAAGTAAAGTAAGGAGAGGGAGGGGAAAGAGAGGGGAAGGGTGGGGAAGGAATGCTGTCATTATTGACTGTGTAGCTGACCAGTGACTGTCATCCTTTCCTGAGGTCCCTTCCAATCCTTGCGCTCTAGGGGAGGGATGGAAAAACTACATAAAAAGCAGGATTGTTTGAAATGCCCCGCTTTCTGCCTTGGTGTAAGGTAAGAGAGGGCGCACCTTAACACACACACAGTGTCACCCACCCATGTCACAAGTTTTGCCTGTCAGCAGCTAGAGGTGCAGGGCCCCAGAATCCAGACTCCCCCTGCACCCATCTCCTTGAAACCTGGCAGGCTTTGTAGCCTCAGCAGCGGTTAGCATGCCTGCAGTTTTCACCCTGCTTGCACCTTAAAACACGCACTGTTACCCATGTCACGAGTTTTGCTTGTCCGCAACATGACGTGCAGTTTCCCCCAAACTCCTGCACCCAACTCCTTGAAACTCAGTAGGCTTTGTTGCCTCAGCAGGGGCTAGCATACCTGCAGTTTTGACCCCGCTGTGGCTTAACACATGCACGTGACGTAAGTTTTGCTTTCAAGACTTTGAGGTGCAGTTTTCCCGAAACCCCTGCACCTATCTCCCTGAAATGTGACAGGCTTCATGCCTTCAAAAAGGGCTACCATTCCTGCAAGCTTCATACAAATCAGGTGAGAAATGACAAAGTTATAGTCTGTTTTGAGCTTCGCCATTGTAGCCTGTGGGCGACATGTCGAAACAGCATCGAAACAGCAAAACTGTTTTGACGCAACGAAACGGAACAGCAGTTTCAAAACGAAATGCTGTTCGGTCGAAATGCAAGTCAAAACGAAATGGTGCTGTTTCGCACAGTCCTATAAAGCAATCCTTTCTTGCTCTGTAGTACCGTATTGTATCAAATAAAATACCATTATGCTTGGGATGGCTGTAATAATAATATTGTTGGATAGGTACCATGCATGCTTTTTATGAGCTTTTAACAAAGGTCTTTTTCAAAGAAGGCAGGTATTGTTATCCCCATTTTATCTCACAATTAATTGGTTAATTGTGCAATTCTCTTAAGACTACTACACACAATAAAAATGCCAATCAGTTATAAAGTGTGTACTAACTTCATAGCTAGTTGCTATCAAGCTTTAATTTGTACATATTACAGAGTCGTCCCATCCACAGGTGTGTACCATGCCCAGTGTGAAACCCCTGGCACGGGATCACAGCAGCCGCTGTGATCGGGGTGCATGAAATCCTTGAGCCCAAGGGATCATGGCAGCCATGACTTCCAAGGTTTGGGGGGGTGTGAAACCTCTTGGCCCACACATGCAGCCAGCACTGAGAGGACATGTGTGGCACAGCTAGGGCCAAGAGCCCCATCAGGTGCAGGACTCTTGGTACCAGCTGTGCATGGCCCCCACAGTTGGGAGCCACCTCAGCAAAGGGGGCTCCCAGCTCTGGGAGCCTGTTTCTTGCCAATGCAAGAGGGAGCCCAGAATCAGTCTCCCACTACATCGGCAAAAAGATGCAGTTGGATCTAATTCCTGATTCCACAATTGTGCCTCCTGCCATGCGTATGTGGCATGGCAATAGGCACGATTATGTGGACCATGCATTAGATTCAATCGCACCTTTCCCTGCAGGTGTAGAGGGGGCCGAAGTCTCAGTAAGTCACCAAGTGCCTGTTTTCCAGCTTAATGTAAACATGTTTCTCTTTCTTCACACTACGGTTTTTGCTGGTGCAGGTTAGAGCAATTAGATATGAAAGTACCTGTTTTGCAATTGCAAACAGGTTCTGAAAATCTGGTCCTTAAGTAGCCAGTATTATTTGTAAAAGACCCTGATTTTTGGATATACAAGGAACCCTTCACATCAGTTTAAATGCATACTTACACTGCCAGAAGTATATCAAGGAGTGTTGTAATGTAACCAGTAATCAGCCTCAAGAAAGTCTGGGTTTTTCCAAGCAATGGGAGGCAACATCAAACATGTTTCTCTACCATTTCACCAGTAGATCTCAGTGGACTTCACAGAATGCAATTATTTATCCCAATATGACAGGAAAATTGAGGCAAAAGACATGAAGTGACTTGCCCACAGTCATTCAGCATTTGTTTCTTCTATACCAGTTTTTTCTTATATAGTGCTACTAATTCTAATAGAAAACAAAATAATTTGGCATTTCCTGTCCTAATTTTTTTTTTTTTAATACTGCCCTTGCCTTTGCTAGGTAAACTTAATAATCTGCATTTTTTTAATTCTATCCATTATGAGGAATTGATGGTTTCGGAAACAACATTTATATAGGCACTCCCAGACAATAACGTTTGACCAAACAAGATTATTTTCAAGTAGATTTGTTTGTCATCTAAACACCTCTTGCCTGATAAAAGTAAAAAAGAAAACAATGTGGTGAACCAATAAAGAATAGACAGGATTATTGCAGAGAAGCCAGAAGGGTTCATCTCAAAAAGAGTCTTTTTTTTTTTTTAATTGTATTCTCCTGCCACCATTTTGAAGTATTTCATATAAAAATGAACTTCAGTTCTACTAATAGGTGTATACTAGCAAATAGAAATATCACTTTGTCCATAAATATTGTGGAATACAGTGAACTAACAGTGGCAACTTCCCCGTTTTGTCCTGTTCTGGATTGATAAGAAAGCATTTCAGCTGCTTTTGTTGACAATTCCCCTAAAGGGGGGCTAAAGAGAACTGGTTGAAATAGGTTAAAATGATTCTCTAATTACTTTCAAACTGTATGAAATTCATTAAATAAATTATTCACTAAGTTAGACTCCCCAAATAGTCACACTAATTTTAGTAGGGTTATGAAATTCTAATCACTGTGAGTAAGGGTGAAAGGATATTACCCTGAGTGATGACTGTTCAGTTAAGCCCTATGATAATGGTGATGTTTGGTTTTCTTTGTCATCCTGTGGAACTGGCTTGTGACTGCCTGCTCACTGCATACAGGTTGCCTAACATTTGCCAGGGGCTGGTGACTGCTTTTAGCTTAAAACAAGTGATACAGTTGTAAAAGGATTTCTGTTGTTAACTAGTATTTAAATATTAAGACCACTCAGTTGTTGAAACTATAATCCCTGGCTGAACAAGTTTCTTCCCAGATTGCATATGCTTAAGCAAACATGTTTGACATGGAATAACTTCAGGGTAATTTATATTAATATTGTACAATATAAAAAAGAAACTAACTTCCACACATTTAGAAAAAAAAACTTTTTCAACTATCAAGAAAAGATATGGATCATTACCAGAGGGTTTTATTGTGGCCAGAAAGTTAAGAACATTGAGCTTGTTAGCATTGCGACAAAAGACGCTCCCAAGAGTAAGAAATGCATAATGAATGTAGCTTGACTTGTCAGACACAAAAGAGAATAATTTAACATCAGACCCTAACAACCCAAGAAACAGAACCAGTGGAGGACAATTAACAGAACACTAATTTGAAAATTGTCCTCTAAATTTTCAGTTGTTGGTCAGCACAAACACAAAAGAGACAAATGATAGCATATTGGTGCCTACTCAGCCAAAGCTGGATGTTTCCAGAGAAAAATATGACTGCACATGTGTATATATAAAATAATTATGACATAAGAAATTCATTTTAAGCAGTGCCTGGTAGCAAAAAATGCAGATGGCAGTATCCAGCCTAGAAATAGGCCCGAAGCCCATTTAAGTTACAAAATTGCCTGTAATTCAGTATTCCTGATATACTTATAAATCTAAGCCAAACCTTTAGCAGTCTTAGCAACAGCAAGAACTCTGCCAAACTGCATCCAGGCCAATGTGAAAGGAATGCATTTGATCTCAAGCCGTGATTAAGAGAAGCTAAAAAGAATTCCTCTAAGAGTTTTATTTAATTGTCATTGTCATACCCAAATCATCTATTGTTCTGTTACTGAGTTTATGTAAAATGTCTTCTTTTTATACATACAGGGTGTGTATACTCTGTCAGGACAGGCCCACCTACCCATTTCTACTTGCCTGCCCCAGCCCGGGAAATATGCTGGCAGAATCATCCCCAGTAGCTCTTCTGAACTATGCTGGAAACCAAGATCTCACAAGTGGCTAGAGAGGGATACCCTTGAGCTTTTCACCAGCATCGTCCCAGGTTTGGATATGCAGTCAGGATTGCATGGGTAGGGTATACCGGGGACTCACCACTACCACCACACTAGATAGGCACATACTGACTTATATCCCATATGCCCATTTGTCTGCTTTAGTTTTATTAGCAGGCCACCTTTATTAAGCTACCAGGTTTTATTAGTTCAGTTAAGACAAGTTTCTCTGTATTTTATAGATATCCTTGGGTTTGAACAATATGCTTGAAATTAAACCTTGGCTGTCATCCATTGTCTGGGATAAAGAGCATATGTTTTAAAAAGCCCTTACCATGAGATCCTTTGAGACTGTGGGGACCCTGCTTCTGCACATAGTAAAAGGGATGGAGTGAAATGCAGACCATGGAAGCTGAGTTATCTGTCTTTCTCACAGTGTCACAGTATTTACATGAAAACAAACATGACAATACAATGAAGGAGCAGGGACAGCTGCCAGTTCAGCTTGATTTGCTTTCTACTCAGCAGTTAACTGAAAATTAGGAAAAATATGAAATATTAGATTGTTCTTAGCTTCAGATACCACAATACAAAGTGTATTATAGATACAAATACAGCAGTGCCATTCTATTTTGATTGAAATTAAGGAATCTGACAGATATGTTCTCTTCTGCATTTCCTGTGCTCTGTTTGCCAAACCGTATTCTCCAAAGTTAGTTTTCACTGCATGTTAGTAATGACCATTAATATTTTTCTATGTTTTAATTTTATTCTTAAGCTGCTTGATTTTTATAGATGACTTGTGATGACTAGAAGTTTGGAGGTTTTTAAGGCCCAGCTAGAGAAAGCCTTGAGTGGGACGATATAGTTGAGGATGGTCCTGCTTTGAGCAGGGGGTTGGACTAGATGACTTCCGAAGTTCCCTTCCAACCTTGTATGATTCTATGATAAGCTGCCAGGTAGTTTCAAAAGGCTCCTATATACATGCAGGGAGGCTGCCCTGACATGTTCCAGAAGACTCCAGGATCACAAGAATCAGCATCCCTACTCTGAAAAATGGCAACAGGGCACTTTAAACAAAAGCTTGTTCAACAATTTTCTCCTGCCTCAATTTTTCAGCACAGGGACACTGATACACGTGACACTCTAGGCACTTTAATTAGCACGACTTTCAGAACTGTGCTAATTAAAGCATCCCGCCTCCCAGAGCACATCTCTAAACACCCAAACTGATTTAACCTTAATAGTCTCAAAACTAAATTTACTCCTTCAGAAATAAGACATTGTCCTCAGTTTTGAAATATCGCCAAGTTCAAACTATTCCTCATCTGCTCCAGCCTTCAAACTCTAGCAGAAGTATTGTGTTCTGAGAAATGTACCTCACATGGCCAAGTTCCTGTCATATTTACACCATTTATTTATAACTTTAAGTACTGAATTAAACCTCCTTTGTGGGAGCTGCTGTACAAACACAGAACTGGAAGATGATCCTTGCCATAGTATACATATGGACCAGAGACAAGCAGGCAGTATGGTGTGATATAAAGAAATAATGAGTACTAGTCAGCAGAATTGGCATAATATCAGTGCCTCAACTACATAAATGTTAACAAGTTCTGGTAGACATCATGTTTTAAGAGTTTTAAGAAGGGATTTGAAGGGAAACAATGTAGCTTTGTGGCTATTTTTGGAGAGCTAGTCCCAAATGTGAAGAGCAACATAGAAAAAAAACACAGATAAGGTTGTTTAAAAATCTAACATCTAATGGATGATGGAGGCTATCATCAAGTCAGAGATGGATATCAACATTTCAGTAGTGCATGAGAGATAACATAAGGGCTGAAGATGAGCCACAAAAGGCCTTGAGAATGAAGACAATCTGGTTATGTTTGATACAGTGGAAGTGGGGTCCAAGGGAAAGATTCATAAAGAGGGGTGCCAGGGTGAAAATGACAGGCCGTGAAAAAGATCTTTGCAACAGCATTCTGAATGAACACATTCAGAGCTAGACTGCATTTGTCAACACCAAAGAAAAAAATGTTGCAAAAATCAAGACCTAAGGTGCTTAGAGTTCTTCTCTGTAGATGGTTATATAAGAAAACCAGTGTCATGGAGGTGTTATGCCATAATAATTTGTAAGATTTAGAGCCTGAAAGTGAGGTTCCCAAAAGATGTCTGAATTGAAGATAGGTTGTGGAACTGAATGACCAGAAGATGTAGTTGTCTCCACTGCGACTGAAAAAGGGAAGGAAGAGTTTTGGCAAATTAAGAATTCTTCTTTGGCAGTGCTGAGCTGAGACTGATGGGGAGGCCATGTTATAGCTGAACAGAGGGAAGCTTGAACAGAGGGAAAGCAGGTTAGGTCAAAGAAATACATCTTTGAATTGTCAAAATTTGAATTTAGTTTTATGCATGAGCTTGCCCAAAGGGAACAAAGACCAAGCCTGTGAGATCCCTAAAGATTGGAAGGAGAGATAAGAGGAATTGTCTGAAGTGACAGAGGGGAGGGAGGAAAACCAGGAGAAAAAGTTATGGAACCGAAGGGAGAACAAGATTTCAAGAAGACCATGATAGAGCGTTCTGAAGGGAAAGGAAGATAAGAATAGAGTTACTAGCTCTGAGCTTTGTCTGTGGAAGGAGTCATTGAAAAGTTTTACAAGAGCAGTTTTAATGGATTGCAAGGGATGTAAGATGACTTGGAAAAACCCTCAAATAGAACTGGGGAAAAAGAAAGCCAATGATTGTGAACAGGACATTCAGTAAACTTAGACATGTAAAGCAGTGGTGGCAGTAGTTAAAGAAGCTGGTATACTCAGGGGTGTTTGTATGGCTGTCTTTTTTTTAAGACAGGAGTAAGTAAAGAATGCATGTATTGTGAAAGATAAAAGCTAGAGGACAGTGACAGACTAAGGCAAGGAGTAAGGGAGAAAAGACAGTGTGTAAAGAAGTTCATGAGAGAAAAGGGGGAAACTTATGTTGCCTTTTGTCATTTTGCTGATAAAGAAATTGGTCAATGTCTATGCAAAGCAAGCTGCAGTCAGGAGAAGAGAGTTTGAGGAGTAATGACAGCTGGGATTGTGGCCTTGATATTCCATTAAGGCAAGGGTGTCAAACAGTCTAGCCTAGACGCCAGATCCAGCCTGGAGAGCCACTGCTGGCCTGCTGGGCTATCAGTGGACTAACAGATTTGGGAGTGTGCCCGGAGGGAGCCTCTTCATCATGCTGCGTGCCTCTGCCATGGTGATCAGCTGCTTGATACTTGCCTCATTGACATCATTTTGGCTGCCCCACCTCATACCCCAGACCAGATCCCACCCACGAAGAGCTCCTTCAGGCTGGATCCAGCCTGGACTCCAGGTGAGTTTGACACTCCTGCATTAATGTGAAATAGAGTTGTTTTGCTACTGGCAGAATAGAAAAATGGGAGAACAAATTTGTAATGAAAGAAGTCATCCTAGTTATAGGATTACAGACAAAAATGTTTCACAGTCCAAAAGTACAAATGGAGAAATCAGGTGCTGAGGGTGAACCTGAGATAAAAGCTAATAGGACAGTTTGAATGAAGCATGAGCAGAATCAACAACATACCAGTGGAAGAGGAGACAGGAAACAGCTCTGAGCAAACACAAAGGCATCAATAGTGATGGACTAGATGTCATGAAACACTGAATGATGGTAAAATGGCAGGGGCTATTGGGTGATTCTAAAAGAGATGATGGTGAGAGAGGGGGACCTCAGTTTTGGGTATTAAGTGAAGAACCACCCCATAACTGAGAGCAAAATCTGTTGCCCAAAGCACTGAAAGCAAAGGATACTTAATGCACATATAGTCATTCATACTTTTTTAAAGGACTCAACGAAATTTTAGTTGTGCAGTTCTCACTGATTGTAAGCCACACAGCTGAACTTCTGGACATCACATTGCTTATTTTATGATGATTGGTATAGGACCTATATATATAGGATGTAGGATCGATAGGATGATTTAAATTATGTGTATTATGTAACATGTGGAATAGTAAAAACTGACAGACAGGTTGACTTGGAAGAGATCAATGGAGGGAGAGTCCCATTGCACCACTCAGGGCATCGTTCCCAAGTAGTCATTTAACACGTGGCTGCTCCTCCATTTTGCCACCTTATAACTCAGTGTATATAATGGTGCTATTTGATGGTTGATTTTGAGAGATGCCTCAAGGTTTCTTGGTATGTTGATAACACGTAGTTTCATGCATCCCTCTCATTTGACCCACAGTGTCGGTAAGACTGGCATGAGCAACCTAGTAGCAGACTGGTAGCAGATTACCAGTGGATGCTTTAATATTGAAAATGACTGCACCATTTATTGTTCAGAACTACAATACAAAGAGTCTGGCTGAATTCCCAGGTATCCTTATAAAATCAAGCCATTGGGAATATAACCATCCTCCATGCTTTCATTATCTTAACATTTCAGTAGGCCATTTTTGTGCATCCTGGATTCTTGGGTTGGCTGGCTAGGCCCTCAGTACAATTAAGAATAGCCTCTTGTTTCCTTTAAGCTGCAATAAACTGCAACAACTAAGAAAATTCAACATGCGGCCAAGAACAGATCACGTTAAGCAGCAATCTAGACTCATATACCACCTTCAGCTTACTACCTATTATCAGAGCTGCAGGGAGGAACAATTAACTTAGATTCTTTCTAGCTACTCTGTAATATCAGAGGAACCCCCCTAAGTCAGAGAGATTGTAAGTGTGAGAGACAGTGAATTGATGACTCTTCTACACTAGCAGAGTAGCACAAAGGGGCAGAGCTGAGCCATGAATTAGACTGTATGTTAATACTATGTTTTGTGCCACTGTTGTGGTTGACTTGAAACAAAGTAGCCTAATGTGCTTTACAAAGGACTGTTGAATATGTTCTATGTGGACTTTGAACTAGCTTTTTAGTTTGCCTTGGTCTGATCCATGTTTTTGTGGCTCACAAAAAAGATTAGTTTCCAGCAAGAGGTGTGTACTGTGATTAGCATGGTGCCTGTCTCCGCTTTCATTTTGAGGTAGCTAGTTATCAACTTTTTGGCAGAAATTCCACTCTGTGATTATGTCATTTAAAAGAAACCAGAACAATATATCTACTGATTTTATATGCCACTTTAATCCTGAAATATCTGTTCAAAGTCATGTTTACTGTAAAGGCCGAGATTAGTTTACTTTAAAACAAACCAAATGTAGAATGATTGAATGCTGCTTAGATAACTGTTGCTAAATAAACTCATCGTTGGTTGGCAAAGGGTGAAAAAATCTTTAAAATGTAGAATAGGCTGACTAAAAATGAAGCCTACTTCATACTGCAAAAATGTCCAAATCAATACAAACTCCTTTCTTTCAAATAGATACTGTTTTCACCCCAGACAATGCAATGTAGTTTGTAAACAACTGAGGTCAACACTTGACCTTTTTCCATCCTCATTTTTATTGTCGTAGCAATAGTGGCTTATAAAGTATTAGCTGATTGCCTGTTGGGAATGACCGGGGGGGGGGGCAGGAACAGAGCGCCGCCACCCACCACCCCGCACAGCTACCACCGCCTAGGAGCAGGGGAGGTGGGGAAAGTTTGCCCCTCAGCTAGCACCCTGTGACGCCACCGTCTCCAGGGAGCAGGACCAGGGGGGAATCATGCCCTCCATACCTGCCATCATGACAATGTTCCATCGTGCTGCTGCGACCTGTCCGGAACGCTCTTGGGGCACTCTGATTGGTTGTTTCAGTGAGCATTGTGATTGGCTGCCAGGACACCCAATCAGAGTATGAATAAAGCATTATGTACAGATAGACAAGCAGACAAAGGTTTTTATTATATTAGAGTTAGTCCCCAAAAAAGGAATCATTTTAATTACTTTGTACTAGTGAATTAATATTTGTTCATTGAGT
The DNA here is from genome assembly GCF_052110815.1 of Crocodylus siamensis. Lineage (NCBI taxonomy): Eukaryota > Metazoa > Chordata > Crocodylia > Crocodylidae > Crocodylus > Crocodylus siamensis. Next base: position 111,926,778 of record NC_143396.1, on the reverse strand, counting down.
ACACAAATGAATTAATTTATCGACATTTTATTAATCAAATTGTTTCTAGATGTATAACACTTCCCAGTCTGGGACAATCCTGTAAGAAGCAAGCAGTATTTTAGGGATATCTTTTACTGCATCATCTGTATAGTTTGGACAATCCTGGGCTTTGTACAAATGCTGTTGGAGTTTACACACTCTGTTTTAAAAGTAAATGACTCATTTCCTCTTTTCTCAGCCTAAATGATGGATGAGAAGCCTTTTATCTCTCCACTTCATGTCACCCATCACACATTCTAACCAGGCTTAAAATAAAGAAAGGATGGTTGTACATTGAAGATTAAATATGGATCCTACTATAATCATTAGTTAGCCTCTGCTGTGCCACAGCACTAAATTTGTATTATATTTCAATCTTGTAACATAATTATAGAGTAAAACCTTGTAGTCCTTGCTCCACTGGTATTCACACTGGTATTCCCCACTGGTTCCACCCTCTGTGCAAGCTCACTTAACCGCATGAAATAACAGCCTGCTCTGGAAAATTGTTACTGCTTTTACCCAGGGTAAGTCTAGACTGTTTCCAGTGCTGTTTGGGAATGATGCACCCCACTCATGCATGGCAAGCCCAGAAGTGCAGCAGCAAAACTCCAGGGATACCCTTGCAGATGCTCTCAGGCCTGATGGAGGCAGAGGCCTCAAAAGTGACTCCTGGATTGGCTTCAGTGCCAGATCTCTGGGTTTGGTGCCTCTGAATAAGAGAGAATATATACAGTCTGTAGGGGAGCATTCTGCCCTAAGAGTGCTGGGGATGCAGTATAGATCCACCTCTAGACTCCAGGTCAAGTTAAAAACATTCAATTTTCATTGACCTCAAATCCTTTGATTTTAGCTGTATTTGAGTTTGTCTGGATTACGGTAGTTGGCAGTGGCTGTATATTGTTGTGAATAAGCACATTAACTGACACAATGCTGAGTACAGGTAAACGATCAGATGTAGACCAGGCCAGCTCTTGTTCAGTAGTATGTCAGCTAATTGTGGATAGATCCTGATCTATATTGACTACTAGTTATGTTCATCATCACATCAGTTAATGTTTTTCTTCACATTTGTCCCAGTGCTTACAAAATACAAATTCTCACAACAAATCTCCAAACCTTTCTTCATTTTGTGTGTCCTTCCAAATTACAAAACATCCCAGGTTGAACTGGAGAAGTGTTCCGGACCAACAGAGAGTAATGAAGCTATGTCATAGTAATGCAACAGCTCAGAGAACTATTTTTTGATTAATATGGTACCTTTGTTACCCAAATCATACCTTTTTCATAGCAGAATCAGAAAGGCTTTAGCAATGCATTCCAGATACATTTTGTTGCTAGAAGCATTGGAGCTTCCAGAAACTTAGGAAAAATATACCCTGTGCCTTGGGTAGCAGGGTTGTACTGCTAGAAGGCAGTTTGCCATCTCAACAGAGCCACTGAATCCAGAGCAACACTAAGGTGATTGGCTGCAGTACTGGGTGGGCTAAGTATGTAGGCCCAGGCTCTTCAGATGAGCGCTGGCTGCTCAAAGCATGGCACCCTGCAGCAGATCCCAACTTTGCTCCAACCTTGTTCCCAGTCTTTGACCCTTGCACTTCCCTCCTACACTGCCCCTACCTTGGACCCATACCTTTGCACCATCATGTGTTCTGGACTCCCCAGCTCCTAACCTCTGGCCTGGCCTCAACTATAGACTTGGATATCCCCAGAGACTAGGAACATAACTTGAACTTCCTGGTCCTGACCCCTTTGTGGAGCCTCAGTCTTCAATCTGGATTCTCCACAGACCCAGGTACTGATATAACCCTGTGATCCTCCAGGCTGCTTATGAAATTCTTACATGTGGTGGCTTCTAGTTCAGTTTATATTTGCACATTTCTGACCTGGTCTGCTCTGGTCAGTACTGCATATATCTGCCTGAAATCCTTGCATCACGTGGCAGCATTAGCAAGGATACTCAAGTCTCTGATAACTCTGCTGCCCAATTTGCCTGTGACCATTGTCTGTTTCCATAGCAATTGAAGATAAAGTCTAAGAAACAATATTCCACTGTTGGGAAGGGCTGTTGAGTCTTCAGAAGCCATTTGGATGGATCCAAGGAGCGAAAAGGGAATCTCTGCTTTCTCCAACTTTTCTAAACTTATCCATTCCATAAACTTGAGAGAAATACTTTCAAGTGAGCGCAGCAGTCTCATTTGCTCACATATGTATTAAGTGTCAGAGCTTGATGACAACATAAACAAATGAAGGCACTCCAAATTCCCCAGGGAATCTAGTTCCTACACATAAAGCATCACTCCTATCATCTCCTTCCTGGTCAAATGAGATCAGAATGAATAAGTTTTGGCAAAGAAGTGTGGAAGCCTGACCACCCAGAACACTCCTGAGGCGCCTATTAAGAGAACTGATGCCTCATCCAAGGGCAAAGGCATTTAGGAAGAAGCATCTTTGATCAACAAAAATGTCACTGTGAGTAAACTCCACAGATATAGCCTGTTCTCACACCACTCTATGTGTGGATTAACCACCAAAGTTAATGAAGTTGCATGGATGTATAAATGGATAAGTGATTTCAGAATAAGATTTGTGGATCTGTTTAACAGTTCTCACTATTACACATCCAGACTGCTCCTCAGTAAGCGGGAGATTTGGGGTTAAAACTGTTCCCTTGGAGGTTGGAGTTGTAAGTTTGAATCCACTCAGGCTGCAGAAGGAACTGAATTTGGTCCTCTCTCATCCTGGAGGGGTGCTCTAAGCACTGGAGGTTTCATTAAATGGTAAATATTGTCATCTGTTTATCCAGCCACATATTAAAAGAAAACAGTTGCGTCTTTCTTAGAGGTATGTGTAGATACATCTACCTTCAAGAGATGTTTCAACCCTGGATGCCATGTCAGGAGAAGGTTGTGTTTCCAAGCCTGAATTAAGGCAGTTAAGCCCGAGAGGGGTCCAGAATTGGAGAACCACCCTAATCCTCAATATTTCCTACTAGCGAGCTCTAGAAGTTGCATGCTGGATTTAGGTAGCTCCCTGCTCAGCCTGCTGGCTGTTTTGGATCCTATTTGGAGACATAACTTTATGTATGCACTCTCTAGGAAGCCTCAGCTCAACTTTAATTCTGGATTCATTTCCTGGGATCAGGTACCTACACATCAGAAATTGCAGCATATAACTTTTAGGTATCTGTGTCTTATTAGATCTAGGCCCTGATCTGTAGTCTGCAAAGTACTCTGGGAAACTCTGGGATTCAGCTGATATACAACTGAAACAAGGAACATCATCAGCACTGAATTCACAAATGAATGACCCCAGACCTATTACTTGGACAGTGGTGAAAGAGCCCCATTCCACTCCTTGGTTGTGCTCCTGCTTAGAGAGAAGGGTGACAGGCATCCCACAAAAGAGCTGATAGCTTGGAAGACGTTTAGAATGAGTTGAGGTCCCACTTCCCCTGGATGCATGTTTCTAAGTCCTTTAACACCCAAGCAGAAGACCTGATAGAGTGAGTGACAGTGGCATGACCTGCATTAATAGAGTTTATGTAAAAAGAGGAGCCTCTGCCCATTCACTCCCTCAGCTTTGAGTCAGGCCCCACAAGGGATGAAGATACATCCAGAGTCTCCTTCCTGTCGTAAAAATCATAAGCAGTGAGACCACATCCATTCTCCCAGCTGCCTCTAGAAAAGCTGCAAAAATCCTGGTTTTCTTCAGATACTGATAGGATCAGCTGACTAGCAATGCTTGAGGCTTTCTGAAGGGGATGCACCTCACTATTGATGTAACAATAGTTATTAAAATAATTATAATAATGTATTATGGTGTTTTTAGGTGTTTACATGCTTTCCTTTGCCTTTACTGAATTTTACAGGATAATTACAGGCCCCTTCCTTTCCTACACAAGACTTGACAGCTCATATGCATGTGAGTTTGTTTTCTTATTTTATTGGACAAAATACTGTGAGTAATTAAAGAACCTTGGAGGAAATCTGTCTCCTTCAAGTTAGTGACAAGCACAACAAGTGTTAATGAGAATTTTTCTCTCTTGGCCATAAAACTCTACTTATCACCCCCAGGCTTGACTACACAGACTCTGGAATGTAGCTTTATAATTTCTGTTTTGCTTTTAATATTGTATATTCTTAGTTTATGCTTGAAAGCCAGATCTAAGTGTTGGTGGTTGCGATTTTTGGCTTGCAAAGAGTGTTTTTATGTGAAAGTTGACTTAAGTTGCATGATCCCAGGAATGGAGGAGTTGTGGGGAGAGTTGAGAGGACATATTGTAAGACTCATGCTAAAGATGCAAGAGTTGGTAACACTGCCATTGTGCCCAGTAGTAAATGTACCTCCTGCTTTTTCTTTTGTTTGAGGTTATGTGTTTTTCGATAGTTATTGGAACTTCTGACTCATTGATAATATTTTAAATCAAATAAATATAGTTTTCAAAGAAAATGCTTGAGTTGAAACAGAAAAAGATGCCAGATCTTAGGGAAGAAACAGCTGTACAGTCCTGGTTTTCTGATATAATCTAAACTATTGGCCAGTCTCAGACAACTTTTACTTGTTAGTCTAAAGACAATATTTGTGGAAGGAACAAAGAGAGTTCATGCCACATGTTGGAACAAAGAGAGTTCATGCCACATGTTTTCTCAAACACATGCTCATCCTCATTTGAGGGATATATTTTTATTTAGACTTATCTAAAATGTCATCCACAACTATGAGCATGCACAAAATAGATCAGTAGAGCATACACTAATAAGCTCTAGAGGAATTTCTGGTCTGTTGTTGGACAGGTTTAAAGCTCTAGACCTGTAACTATCTTGTGAATTTCAGAGCAGTGAAAACTGCATAGGTCGGAAGAGACCTTTGGTTACTCGTTTGCTTTTACAGCATGCTGTGTTAATGATTAAGAATTCCCAATAGTACTGACTGGTTTCCTGTGCTAAATTATTCGTGACATGATTTAGCTGGGGAAAAAGGCTTTTTCACAGTCTGGTCCACTTTTTCCTACTGCCTTTAATTAAGTCCTATACTAGTTCACACAAGCCATCCTAGAGTTCCCTGGGGAAAACATATGTATGTGAAGTAAAAATACAGGGAAAAAAAAGATACTCAATTCTTTCGTTTCATCAAATGTCATGAGTGTTAATGTCTTTCTAAGAGAAGAATTCCCAAGGCTACTAATCATTCTTCATAAGTTATCACACCTATAATTGATCCATTTTTACTTTTAATCAGCCAAATGTTAATATAAGCAAAATGTTAGAAAAGGTTTTATACAGCTGAGAAGGTTTTTCAAATGGTGTAATAAAAACTCTTACGTATATAAACCTCAACTTTTATCAGCATCTCAGATCGGAATTAAGGAAAAGGCTTGCTTGCTTTTTTTTAAATCTCTTTAAACAAAATATACTTAAAACCTGTTTTTTCTTACATTCAGAAATTAACATAATGCATAGTTAATGTCTGAACTAGCACACTGTGTGTCCAGTATTACATATAAAAATGCTGATGTTTTATCCTTGTAAGGAACCTTATTTTATAATACAGTTTTCTTCCCTTGTTTCATTTGTATTAGATTTTCTCCTTATTAGGCCTGCTACACAGCTCAGCCTTTTCAGCACAACCCCAGAGATGTATTTCTGCTAAGTGAAGCTCTGAAGGAAGGCAACAGTTGCAGCACTAACATAAACAGCTTCTCTAAAATAACTACTCTGCCTTTGATTAGCAATAGAAAATAGGTTGTTTTTTAATCATTTCCATCCTCACGAGACATGCAGTTTTCCAACATCCTGTTTTCTAATAATGGAACAAACACATCATTGATTCCATTAGAAAATTATCCAGGAAAAATATTGTAGAAACTGATGGGTATGAATTTGGGAAGCAATTTGTGTTGAGAATTTGGATTTATTTCTTTATTTTGTTTTTTCCAAGCAAGAAAGAGACTAAATTAATTTATAGTTCATCACCCATGATTTTGTTACCTCACCCAAATCAAAAACATGAGATTTAAACACTAGCCAAAAATATTGAAAATATGACCCATTGTATAAGTATTAATTCTTTTTACTTGAAAGTCTTAGCTAAACAGGAGATTTACATAGGAAATGAATCAAAAGCTGAATTATGTTCACTTTTCAACTTTTCATGACTATGGGCAACAGGATTTGTCACAAAAACCCCTATTTACCCAAATCCAAGATGACCTTGAATCTAAATGATCCCCCCGCGATAATCAGATTCTACATAAGGAAAAAAAATATATTTTTCCATATATGGAATCTAATTATTAGAGGATCATATTAAATTAATTCCCTCCTCACTGCAGATAGTGTAGGGAGAGGTGATGAGAGGCACAGTAATGGGGCAGGCAGTGGGGGGGGCACATGGTAGGGCAGGCAGAGGAAGTAGTAATGGGGCAGGCAGCTTTCACCGTGCTGCCCATCCCCCCCAATTTATGCTCCATTGTGCCTGCCCCCCCCAGCCTCAGGAGTCCCCTTTCCCCCTCCCATCTCTTCTCTCCCCATTCTCAAAAGTCTCTGCCCCCTGCCTGCCCCTACACCCCAACCTTTCCTTTGCTCTGTGCTGGCAGGCCCCACCTCTGGTGCAGGCTGGGGATAGAACATGGCTCCTGCTTGGTCCCATGACAGTGGTGTGAAGCCAGCACTGCTGCTATGGGGCTGGGCTGGAGCAACAGTGCCAGCTCTGTGCCACTGCTATGGGAACAGCTGGAGCCATGCTCTGTGCCCCAGGCTGCAGAAGGGACAAAGCCTGCCAGCATAGAGCAAAAGAGTGCTGCAGAGGGGGAGCCAAGAGCAAGACGTGGGTGGGGGGCAAGAGATGGGGGACTGCCAGTTTCCAGTCTCCTGCCAAGGGAGGAGTGGCAGGGCATTCAGAGGTAGCAGAGAAGCCAGTGGCAGCTACGGCTCTGGTTGCAGCTCCATCCCCAGCCCTGGGTTGGGTGGGGCCAGAGTAGCAGCAGCAGCTGCTGCCTGACCTCCCGGTACTGCTTTGTGCTAGATTGCAAGGCGAGGGGCTTTTTTCCCCCATGTTAAGTGGGGTAAAAAAATACTTGTCTTCTAATCGAGTAAATGAGGTATATATTATGGGTAAGTCTTATAAACCAAAAGCTACCTTTGTAGCAGTAGACATTTGACTATATATAATATATCAAGTTGAAGGCACTATGCAAAATAAAATTAATATAGGAAAAATCAAATGCAGCAAATGTTGTTCTTTTATGGTGTTTGTGTGTGTGCGCGTGTGTGGTGGTGATGATGTTGATTGAAAGACCATTACATTTTCACCTGTTATTTTGCAATAATCCCAAATGTGCATGCTCAGATCAGCTAACTGCCTGATTTGCATATACAATCTATGTTTGCATTCACAGCTCTGGATTTTTGTGCACAAAAGTGCTAAGTATAAATCTCAAGGCAGAAATGAGACCTAAAACGTTTTTGGTTTTAGGCAAAGCTTTTTTTCCAGTAATGAGTTTCCATGCCTGGTTTTAATTTATCTTTGATATATATGTACATCAAGCATTGTTTCCACAAATAATCTTTTCTCTGAACATTTGACTCAGCTTGGCATTCACACAGAGTTTGTGGTCTATGTGCATATCTAATAGTAATTTGGGGATTTTTGCTTGGTTTTCATATTTATTGTGATTTTTAGTTTTTTTAGTAAATGCCTACACCTGACTTTTTTTTAAATGGTTCTGCATCAGTACTGCCTTCCTAAGAACTTGCAATCAACTGTACAAATGTAAGTTACTAAAACTGGCTAAAAGATTTTAATAAGTAGATCTCAGATTAATGTTCATGGAACAGCTCATTTAAAATGGTCATCTAGTCCTAGCATAATGACAGAGAAGGGGCAAGAGTAGGTGAAATTGCATTAACTTCCCATTACTGACCTCCTTGCATTAACACAGCAACCTCCTATCCTTTATTAGGTCCTTGTATTTTTTACTCCATGTATCTGTCACAAGATTGTATAGTAAATATGTTACTATCTTAAACAATAGGTTTTTTTATGGCAGCCTTGGAAATATTTCATTCCATGTCCCTTCTTCACACCTGACAAACCATGAGTAACTGAATCCTGTATATAGGGTATAATTGCATTCTTTAATGCATTGCTGGGCATTAATAAGTTCTTCCATGTGCCCAATATTTTCTATCCAAGAATACTATCTTATTTTATTACAGCATTTTAAAAATCCATGGTGCTTTTCTGGGTTCAGTATGATAATGTATAATTTCACCTATGGTATCATTAAGTTTAAAACATGTAGCAGGAGAAGAGGAAGTAATAATTTTTCCTCTCTGTTAGGTTTATTCTTTTGCTATCAGAAATAATTATGATCAACTTATGACTGATTTTATAAACTCAGTGATCAAAAACAAAAGTCTTTTTCAAAGCCTGAGAGTTGGATGAAATTAAATTTGAAAAAAGCATGCCCCTCTATGTTTATTATCTATTAAAATAGTTCTCTAAATACATAAATACTTTGAAATAAAATCTGAACAGACTTTCAATTAACAATTTCTTCAATTGCAATTAGTTTATTGTAAAGAACTCAAAGGCATATAAAAAGCATTGTCCTGTATTCCTCGTGCAGTCCAAACCACTGATTTTTCTTGCAGTACCTGGAGACTTAATGGATATTTAAATGCAGCAAAGAGTTGAATTCTTTGCTCTAGATCAGGGGTTGGCCACCTACGGCTTGTGGGTTGGATCTAGACTGATGGGCTGTTTTATCTGGCTCACAAAGCCAGGATGTTGGCAGCAGTTCATTAGCAGAGGAAATCAGTGGCAGTTTGGCAGTGGTGACAATTCAACGGGAGCCAAATCACAAGGCAACAAACCAAGGCACAACTGCCTTCTAACCAAGCTGCATTACTTTGCATTGCCACCCCCAAAAGGTTGTGGCATCCGTATTTACACTGAAATCTTGGTAGCAAGTAAAATTAGAAATCTTGTTACTGTGAAATTGAGGTAGCAGCTACATCTGAAATACCAGATGTAGTTTTCAAAACCAAGCATGCAATTGTATACTAATTTGTGTGGACGTCAGTAATTGTAAACAAATCCAGACCCTATGGGGATAAATGGCACAACTGGTCATTTGAGTTTGCATATTTCTTCTAAACTTAAAATCAGACTTTGTGCGAACACTTAGGCCCAGAGTATGTCTACTCTGGTGAGTTTCTTCTTAGCACAGAAGGAGGATCAGGGATTTCAGGAAATGTGTTATAATTTATCAGTTCTCAGATTAGATCTGCACTGGTCCATTCCAGATGACACTGTTCCTCGAGGAATCACACTCACCATAACATGACATGCTCGATGTATGCTGTATACTAGACCCAAAAGATAAACAGGAGCATAGGAGTTATGTATACCAATTGTGGCAGATGGTGGCTAATACATTCCATTTTTCAGGATTTTTTTGAGTTACACATTAATGCAAAAGCACCAGAAAGTAATAAAGGAGGTCACCCTTTTTCTTATTATCACCATTCTGCCTGTCTTTGCCAAAAATGGATTGGAAACTAAATTATCTGTGATTTTAAACATTTTGAGAATATTGGTGTTTAACATGTGATGTTCTTTATATATAAATATTTATAGTTGTATTTGTATATATATTTGTATTTGTGTATATATATCAGATAAAAAGATCTTGTAAGTTACTGTCTAATTTATTTTGGTTCTACTAAGTACACCTAAACTTGCCAGATGCTATAGGAGCATTTTAAACTATTACATCTCTGCTGTGCTTTAGGGCATGATCTAAAATTCATTGAAAAATTGTTTAGGAAATAATTATTTGCTTTCTCCTTCTTTGGATAAACTGCTTAACTTCTAAATGGCATTTGCTATCAATTAAAATTGAGTTAGGACTCTGGTCTTCATAGTACTGCACTGTATCTTAGAAATTGCCGTTCAAGGAGAAGTAAAATTCTTCAACTTTGTATTTCTGCCCTACCTATACAAAAATTATAAATGCAAAAAAAAATCTAAAAACCCAAAGCACCAAATAATGACATCCAAATCTTGTACTGTAAGAGGTTGACAAACACCAACTGTAAATAGTAAAGAGCCACCTCTGCTTGCTGTCTAAAATTAACATGAATATGTAACTCGGGATTAAACAGTTAATAGTGCATGAAAATGGTACCTGTACATTCAATTCTGCTCCCAGTTTAACAGGAAAAAATGAAATAATGATTATTGATCTTACTGCCATTCAGGAACTGACTAGTTGGAAACACCTTTTTTCTCCCCCATTGTTAAATAAATCATTGGTATTTTGTATAACAGTTGTCCTGAGGGCAACATGACTTATGGGGACTGCACTTTTATGTGTAGAAAATGTGGACCATTGATGTTCCTCTGAAATTTGTCTGTCTTTATTTCCCAGTTCTTCTAACATCCATATCCTTTTACTTCTATCATATCTAGTGTTTTAACTTGACATATCATATCAAAACCACATAGTGTTTCTCAGATATCATCTTCAGAAAATATCCACTGGATTCAAAGAGAGAATATTTTAGGAAGATTTTAAAATAGAAACGTATGTCTTGTAAAGTAAGAACTGTAGCAAACCATCAAGTCATCTGATTACAAAAAAAATCTGTTTCTTGCTGATGACCAGTGGCTGTTAGAGTACCAAAAATAGAATTAATTGAGCATGAGCTATCCAAATATATTTACCATTGACTAAACTATCATTCTGGGGTTTTCTTGAAGAGACTTCTACTATAATAAGGGGAGAAAATGAAACAGGTCATTAGTGATGCTCAGGGAATTTGGTATTCCAGATGTTAACCACTAGTGTGGTAGATCGTAAAGGCTGCATCACTTAGCGGTTAGTTCTTGGATAGTTTTCCTTATAGCAGAGTTTAATGCAGGGACTCATCTCATTCCATAAAAGAAGATTGACACTACTGATGAATCTGCTTCACAGTTTGGAGAGAACAGTGTCCTCACTGTTTGTAAGCGGCGTATAATGATTGGGAACCACTTCAGTTCAACTATGAATTACTCCAGATCTTTCCACCAAATTTGAACTGGATGAGAACCCAGTCTTCTGTCAAATGTATAAATTCTCACTTCATATGCCCCAGCTGTACTTAATATAGTCTGGGCAAGGAGTAGAAATAATATTCTAAGCTTTGATCTACTCATCCTTGCTTTAAACCTGACTAGGATATTGGCAATGGGCAGATGGAGCTGGAGATGGCTGTTTTCTAAATAACTGCTTATTACTTTGCTTAGAAGTATGAAGCTGGACTTCGAGAGTAACGGTAGTTTGCAAATTTGTTTTTTTTTTTTTTTAAAGTATCAGCTGAGCTATTATATTCTACATAGTGGGTAGTAGATACCACCCCAAAAAGGAAGTGTGAACAATCTCAATTCTAAAAGGCTCGTGCCTTTTCAGCCAGAGGAAGCACTAATCTTTGGGTGGGGTCAAGGATCTCACATTTCTTGCCATCCCACTAGGATTTCCTCATTTATAAAGAGTCATCATGAGGCAGGATAATTTGGTGTGTAGCCAAAATTCAACAAGTTGTTCCTGGTTTGATGCAGATCTTCTCAAAGAAGCAGATGAATAATCTCTGGCAGTAAGAGGATCTAGGTTATTGGGTCAGGCTGGAGACATTCCAGGTTGACAAAATGATTCAGAGTTCAAAATTGTTCAACAGGATTTATCCTGTGGCCTGGACTGCTGAGGAGAAATAGGATATCTTGGTTTTGTCACAGAAGAAGGGTAGACCAGTGGGTATTTCTTGGCTTAAGCTTATCTGTGTCATCAGTTCTGGCTTTTCTGCATCACTGCTATTTTTTCATCTCTTTCCTATTACAGTGTCGAAATAGGCCATCTGAGAATGACAGAGATCTGTCAGGGCTCTTGAAGGAATGGATGCTTCAGCATCAGAGTGCTTTTGGCACTAGGCAGTGAGAACTAATGTCTCAGTAATTCTCCTATGCCTTTTGGTGGGGGTTTAAACAAAATGCAGAAATCAAGACAGAAGAAGAATCACTTTGTGGAAAGATAAACTCATGCTATTTATGTAGGAAAACACAGCTTTGAGAGATTAGTTATCTTTCAAGATATAGAAAAAAATTCGATATGAGATCATGATTTCAACATGCTTGTATAAATCTATGTGAGAACCTTAGTGATAAGTTGTTTTGTTTTATAGGCTAAAACAAAGTCTACAATCATAACATTACCATAAATTTACAAAAGAAAAATATTTAATGTCATTTGTACATGCACCAAATTAACAGTAAGATTAGAACTAGTTTGCAGTTATGAATATAAGTTAATAACAACTGAATGCACACTGGCACATCATTTAAATTCCAGCTATGAAATCTCCAAACCATGAGCTGGAAACAAAATGTTTCATAAATATGACTACTTATATGAGAACTGTGCACCATTTAGCAGTCACAGAATAATTTAAGAATCAGTTTTATGTTGGGGTTTTTTGGGGGATGGAGGGGATATGAATTGAAAAAAATGCCATCAGATTGATCAAATACATAGATTTGGTTTGCTCCTGTTAATACAATGTTTCCAGATAAAATTATGTCAAATTGGAGTTAAGAATACATAGCAATATTTTAAAGATAAAAACATTATAAGAATGTCGTAATTATTTTTAAAAATGAGCATTATAAATTCAGGACAACGATTCTGACAACAACTCTTGCTACAGAAATACTGCCTTTATTCCTTTCAAACACATTAGGAGTTCAGGAATCAAAACAAAAACCCTTACTGGCTGAAATCCTAGACTGAAAAAAACCTGTGAAGTAATTTGCATAACATTGTGGTTACTGAGTTGTATCTGATAAAGAAACTTTGTACAAGTTAGACTCTCCTTAAGTCAATGTTAAGTTTAATATTAAACTCACATGTTCATTCCTTTTGATCTAGATTTTAAAAAAGAGCTGCATAGGTTTATCATTGCAACTTCTAGCTATTGTATACTCTGGCCACCTAATGGAGTTCACAGCCTCGAACTAATCTTCTGACTCCACATTATTGTGGATGGGATCAGGGCCAATAGGATCATTGTGCCCACAGTGTGGTTGTGAATGTGTCACAAGCTATTTTTTGTGTATTTTTACTTGACTGAGCCACCTGACCTCCATATTCATGCTTTGTCTCTTTCTCCTCTGGTTTCTTTATGTCCCACATAAAAATGTCTCTTGGGGCCACCATTCTGTCCAAATATCATGCTTAAACTCTTTTCCATCCCCCTTAATTTCAGTGACTGTGCTGTTGATCGCTGGTCTCTGAAATGTCTTTCCTGTGACTCCTCTAATATGCCTTTCTGCTGAAACTGCTCTCACCAACCTTGCTGAGTGTACTTTTTTAGCCAGATCTCAGTAGCTGTATTTCATCTGTATTCTCTTGGACCACTTTGCTTTGTTGTCATCCTTGTCTCTTACTCTCCCTGGGCTTCACTAACACCCAGAGCTTAGCTCCAAACATATGCAGACATTTCCTGGGTCAGGTTAACCCATTCCTGACCTAAGTTAATTCAGATGAACTAACTTAAATCAAGCCTGCCACTTATACCCCAATTTAAACCCCTGAATTTCTGTGCAGATCAAAATTTATATCAACCTAATCCTACTTTTGTCAATCTAAATGTCTTCTTCAGCAATCCCTTGCAGTCGAGGATGATTGTCTTCCATGACTGTCTGATCTGTGTGTCTGAAGATGGCTGATGAGGCCTATCCGGGATTGACAGACTTTACTGCCCCTTAGACATGTTCTTTCCCTATGGAGTGTGCCCCTGGATTCTTGATTTGGTCCATGACACACTGTTTCTGTCATTCCTAAGTTTCCATCTCCTGGTGTTGTCTTGAGGTTTCAAAGTATTGAGATCCCTTCATCAGACTCTTCCACCATTTCGGGCAATCCTGGCGATAGTCTCCCACAAGTTAACATTGATGTTGCATTTTTTTTAAGCTGGCCTTGAGGACATCCCTGAAGTGCTTACTCTTACCTCTTCTTAAGTGTACACCTTAGCTAAGCTGGGAGAAGTAAGGCAAGTTTCAGAGTCTGGAGTTGGACATCCAGATGACATGGCCAGCCCAATTAAGTTGATGTTGGTTGATCATCACCTCAATATTCATGATGTTTGCTTGCAGAAGGATGCTAACGTTGGTGCATCTGAATCCCACTGGAATGAGAGGAACTTCTGCAGACAGTGGTGGTGGTACTTCTCCAGCAACTTTAGATGTGTCCTGTATGTTGTCCGTGATTGAGATCAGACTGGTCTTGGTTTTGGCTTAGAGTCGGCTAAGGTTAAACAGCTTAGTATCCATTTGGTAGTTTAGCTTCATTCTGGCTGGAAGCTTGTTGATAGTCAGATGTAGCATCATGGCAAGGAATATTGAGAAGAGCAATGGAGCGATGCTTAAGCCTTGCTTAACTATCATTTTAACCTCAAAGGGATCTGTGATAAATAATTCATTACTGAGAACCACCACTTGTATACCATCATGGAACAGGCAGAGAATGGTGACAAATTTCAGTGGGCATCTGCACTTCAGAAGGATCCTCCACAACACTTCTTAGCTGACAGAGTCAAAAGCTTTTGTGAGGTCAAAGAAGGCCATATAGGGAGGCTTATATTGTTCCTCACATTTTTACTGCAGCTGGTGAGCTTTGAAGATCATGTCAGCTGTTCTTCTTGATGTACTAAATCTACACTATGGGCAGTTAAACACATACTTTTCTGTCCGACAATGTGCCAGAGATCAGTGTGCAGAAAATGGTAGCAGTGCATTTTTAACCTAAAGCATCTAATGTGTTTTAGTTCAAAAGCATTCCATTGCCATTTTCTCAGTGTTGACATGCATTTCGCCACTTATACAACTGCAAGCATCACAGCACTGGGTGATTTTCAAAGTACCCCGTGCTGCAGTGCTTACATGTGTAAAACTACCTTGTGATTCTGGGAGGAGCTCTTCAGCAATTGGAAGGAAATGGTTCGGGAGGGTTCTCACAATTATCTTTCCTGTAGTGGACAGCAAGGTGATCCCTCTGTAATTACAAGCTGGACTTGTCTCCTTTTTTGAAGATTGTCACATCATGGCAATCATATGAACATTTGTTAGTCTTTCAGATAGACTTGGATGGCAAGATACTACAAATGGCTGAGATGGCAGTGTCAACATGAAGGCTTTGGCTGCTTCAACAATGGGCAGATGTTCTTGGGAGGAGGACTACTATCAAGAGATGGGATCCATCTGACAAGAACAGAGAAGGGCATCCTTGGATGTCGTCTGGCCAATGTAGTAAGGAAAGCTTTAAACTAGGTTCTGCAGGGGATGGTAATCAAAACACTCCAGCAACACAACAGAGTCCAGAAAGGAGATTTCAGAGTCCTTGGCAATGATTTTCATGAAGTCATTGGAAATGGGCCAGATGCCAGAGGACTGAAAAAGGGCAAATGTAGTGCTCCCCTTTAAAAAAAGCAAAGAGGACCCAGGGAACTACAGACTGGTGAGCCTTACCTCAATGCCTGGGAGGCTACTGGAGCATATCCTAAGGAAAGCTATTTGCAAGCATCTAGAGAAGGAAAGGCCGATTGCAGGCAGCCATCATGGATATATGAAAAACAAATAGCATCAAACAAACCTGATTTTCTTTGACAATGTAGCTACTCGGGTGGATGAAGGGAATGCTGTGGATATAGTGTATATGGACTTCAGCAGGGCTTTTGACAAAGTCCCGCATGACCTTCTCATAAACAAATTGGAGAAATGTGGGCTAGATCAGGGGTTCCCAACCTTTTTATACTACGGACAGGTAAACTACTCGAAGAATTTTGGTGGACTGGGTATAGAAACAATCTAATTTACGTATTAAATTTGCATATTTAAATATGCACATTTATATTTAGTTTTTACATGGGGGGGTGTTGTGAGGATCGAAGGCAGTGTATGAGGCAGCAGACTGTATATGACACAAAATGAACCCAATAAGCAGAGGCATAGTGCAAAACAGAGGCATCTATGTTGATTTATTTAACAATCAGGAGCATCATCAATAAAGGAGAAGTGGGATCTCTTGGCTTGTTTGCCTGATACAAGCAAGCAATATCGAGGCGTGATGGTTGACAGCAAGACTCGCAATGTGTTTCTCACATCAGTAGCAGTCATTGCAGAGAAAACCACTTCACAAAGATAGGTAGATGGAAATAGCAGCAAGGTCTTCAGAACTAGGGTGCTGATTTCAAAACATTTGCGCTTTATTTTAATCCAGAAGAACAGAGATGAGATTGCATTAAACAATGTTTTAAGTCGTCTGTAACATGTTAGCTCAATTAACTGATCCTTTTGCAGTGGTGGCAAGACAACTTCTTGTGAGTATTCAGAAACTGATCATGGATCCATTCTTTCCTGATTCTCGGATCTCTTGAAGATGGGAAATATTGCTCAAATGCGTCAGACAGTGACTTCAGGTGCTCACTTATTAACTGGGGAAAGTCCCACAGCTTCTCCCAAAAAATCTCCAAAATTCTGGAACATGTCAAAGACTCCCCAGTCTACACATTTCCCCCTGGTTTCAAGCTTGGTTTTGAAGGCTGTGATTTATTTGTCATTTTAAAAATAGATGCCATTCTGCCTTGCATCAAGAAATTGAATTTGTTCAGTACAGTGAATATGTTGCTCAAATAAGTGAGTTTAGCGAACCAGTTATTGTCATTGAAATGCACAGCTAATGGTGATTTTTTTTGTCTTGGAGAAATCTCTGCAACTGTTCTCTTAATTCAAAGACTCTGGTCAGGGCCTTCCCTCTCAATAGCCAATGAACTTCTGTATGAAGGAGAACCTGCTTGTATTCGGCACCCATATCCTCGCATAGTGATGCAAACAAAAATAAATTCAGTGTATGCTTTTGATATGGTTGACAGTACAAATCATGTCACTTAATACACTGTGTAGTTCAAGAGACAATCTTCAGCTTGCCAACATTTTGCAGTGAATTACACAGTGGGTAGACTTGCATTCAGGCGCCACTTTTACCCTGGTCCTGAAGCCGGAAAGCCTTTCAGTTATCATGGCAGCACCATCACTACAAAGTCCTACACAAAAAGTCCAGTTGAGCCTGGCTGAAATGTAATCATCCAGAACTCTGAAGATTTCTGCCCCTGTTGTGTTGTTAGGCAGTCAAAGCGCACACAGTAAATCTTCATGCATGTTGTCTTCAAAAACATAACACACGTATACTAACAGCATTGCCTTGTTTTCAATATCAGTTGATTCATCCACTTGAATCAAAAACCATGTAGACCCCTTTGTCCTCCAACAATTGCTTCTCAATGTCCTCAGATATTTCATTGATCCTCCTGGCAACAGTGTTGTCAGAAAGAGGAACTTGTCCTACCTTACAAGCTGCCATTCCCCCAAATAGCTCATGGCAGATATCTTTTGCAGCAAGAAGAATTAGTTCTTCACCAATTGTAAAAGGCTTTTTAGCTTTGCCAAGTCAGTGAGCCACTAGGAACAATGCCCTGAATGCAGCCATGTTTGTATATGTGGCATTGTGAAGTAATTGTTTTTGCCCTTCAAATTCACCTTTTTTCCATTCAAAAAAAATCTATATGTGTTCCTTTGAGAGCAAGGTGTTGTTGGAGCAAAATTTTAAGTATAGGTGCTGCCAATGCATGAACTCAGTTTGATTGAGAGTGGAAAATTCCATGCAGGGCCTGAGTTACCCCTTCTATGACCTCAGGAGCTGTCAATCAGCCCTGACCCACTTTCAGCTCTGAGCAGACTCAGTTGCTATGCAGATCTTAGTGCAGAGCATGCCCAGTGTACGACTGGAATGAGGTAATACCTCTAGAAATTTCTCTTAGCCAAGCAGCCTGATTGGCTATAGGGCTGCTATAAAAGGTCTGAGGGCCCCTCCCTCTGGGGGGAGAAGATCGCGTCACTGCAGACAGAGGCTGGTGTTTCCAGGGACTGTCTGGCAGTCAGGCTCTTGGGCCTACTGGTCTCCTTCCCCAGATTAGCACTCTGTGCTGGTTAGAGCGATTGTGATTTTGATCTCCTGGTTCCTGATTCAATTTGACTGATTGCTGACTACGATTTTGGACCATCCCACTACAATTTCACCTCAACATTCTGGCATCCTGACCTCGGCATTACTCTACGACTACTCGATCGTCCACCAATATTGGACTGGCGTCACGTCTCGTTTTCATCATTCACCATGTTACAGTTAGTTTGTTGTTTGTGTTATCCACTCAATGAGCTGTTGACCAGCCCTGGGACTAGGTCTTTGACTGAACCTCATGGGCCAACAGACCCCTTTGTTGTTCTTGTTGTTGTTGTTGTAAACTGTAACTGAAGACATCGTTCTCCTACGCACCTAAGCATAAGTCAAATAAATTCACAACTTGTTTAAGAAACCGCTACGCTTCCCGTGCCTCAGTTCTCCATAGCCAATAGAACCCGGCCTGTTACCGTGTCTAATTGCCAACCCGGCCCACCGTGACTCTGGGGTTTGGTTCCCCACCCCGGGACAGGTGTTTAGACTACAAGTGCTGAAGCAGCTTTGAAAGTTTCATTGCTTAGTTGAACAGCGTTTCTGCACGTACAACGCATAGCAGTTTGGACCCTGTGAATCACCTGATGGGATAAACCCATACTTTATGTATCAGGAGTCATATTTGTGATTGACAGTTGCTTTTTTGTAGTTTTTGGCATTTCTTGGCATTGTACATCCTGTGCACAGTTCTCTCTGTCATTCAGAATTTCATCGCCCCTTATTGCACAAGCATTCTTTCCAAGAAAATAATCTATTGAAGTTTGCTTGATCATTAGCCCAGTAGTTGTCAACTGGGGGTACGCATACCCCTAGGGTACTTAAAAGGGTCAGAGGGTATGTAGAATGGATGTGGCTGAGGCTGTGGCTGACAAATACCATGTATGCGCGAGCCCCTGCAGTGCAGCGTGCAGGCCGTGTGGAACACAGCCTGGCCACCAGGAGAGCAGCCAGGTCTGGCTGGTTAGTCTGTTGTAGGGAAAGGGGAAAGGAATGTGGAGGGGAGGTAGAGAGTGAGGCTGGAGCAGGGGGAGAGATTGAACCTACCCAGCCAGGGTGGGGCATAGGACTGAGCTGTGCAAGGGTGGGGGGCAGTTCTCCAAAATTCCCCAGCTCCTCCCAGGAGTTTCCTCCCCACTCAGCAGTTGCAGCTTGAGCTTGCACCCCAGCCAGGGCAGCTTCTTCCCCCTGGCAGTCCTGGCACTGAGTTCCCCCCAGTGCAAAAGTGGGTTTTGGGCTGCCCCACGTAGCCCTGCAGGGACTTACTGCTGGGACCCCTCACAGAGTGGGAGGCGCTTGCAAGCTGCTTGTATAACAGTGGCAGGGGCCTCTGTAGTGCCTGGGTCCTGCAACTGCCAGAGAGGCATGGGAAAAGAAGAAAGGCTCAGACTGACAAATGCAGCTCTGGCTGCAGCAGGATCCAGGCTGCAAGTGCAGAATCAAAGATGCAGGGCAGATCTGTTTGAAAAGGCACTGTCACCACCTGCCCTGAGTGCAGCCCCACCTAGTCACTACTGGGAAGAGCCCAGTGCTGCCCCAGCCCACCCCGCCCTGCACGCAGATCTGGGGGCATGCCCCTCCCCATATTTCTCCAGCCACTGCATGCACCCTGGGATGATATCCTGCGCTCTGCCTGGCTGTGCAGCATCTGCCCCAGCCCCAGCAGCCCCACTCCCTCCCTCACCGTGGGGGTCTCTGGGAGCAGAGCTAGTGACATGACCCAGCAGCCAACCTTTCACAGCCTGGCACCAGACCATAGCCTGGTGGTTGGAAACCGCTGGGCTAGATAAAACTACTATAAGTGCATAAATAACTTGCTCAATACCCACGAACAAAACATAATTATTAACATGTCCATGTCAGAATGGGAGGAGATTTCAAGTGGAGTCCCACAGAGGTCTGTCCTGAGCCCAGTGCTCTTCAGCATGTTTATTAATGGTTTAGATGCTGGCATGGAAAGCTTCTTAAGCAAGTTTGCAGATAACATGAAATTGAGAAGGATTGCAAACACATTGGAGGATGTAAGCACAATTCAGAAAGATCTCAAGAGATTGGAAAGTTGGGCTACAGCTAACAGTATGAAGTTAAGTGCTGACAAATGCAACGTGCTAGATTTCGGCAAGAATAATCAAAAATATAAATATAAAATAGCTGTCACTTGACTGGATGACAGTAGTATGGAAAAGGACTTGGGAGTTCAGACTCAATGTGAATCTGCAGTGTGATGCAGCCACATACAAGGTGAATGTGGTTTTGGGATCCATCAATAGCAGCATTAGGTGCAAGACATGGGAGCTGATAATGGTTTAACCAGTGCCTTTCTGCATGGCAATGGTTAGGCCTCATCTAGAGTAATCATATGCAAAAGGAAAGCATATAAGCAATGGAAGAATGGGCTTCAACAGTTCTGTGCAGTTCTGGGCTCCACATTTTAAAACGATGTGGAGAAGTTAGAGAGGGTCCAGAAGCAGACAACAAAGAAGAGGATAAGGAGCATTTAATGCAAGTCATATGAAGAAAGTCTGAAGGAGCTAGGCATGTTCAGCTCACTGAAAAGGGGGTTAAGAGGGAACATGACAGCAGTCTTCAAATACTTGAGCTGCCATAAAGAAGGGGGAAACGCACCTGTTATGTCTTGCTGAAGAAAAGAGGGTATGGACCATTGCCTTGAAGTTGTAACAAAGTAAGTTTAGATTGGATATCTGTAAAATCTTCTTCACTGTTAGAACACTCAGGCACTGGAACAGACTGCCTAGGGAAACTGTGGATTCTCCCTTGGAGATGTTCAAGAAGAGGTCAGACAGCCACTGGTCGGGGTGCTCTAGGCATAGCTATATCTATATTCTACCATGGATATTTCCCATGCTTCTGGGCTTTGCTGGTTGCAATTTCCCCTCCCTGCCCCCCTTTTCTGTGATATTGTCCGGGTGTTTTTAAGGTTCCCCAGAGGCATTGGGTATTGGTTACAGCCAAGGCTGAGGATTTTGACTGGGATGTGCCAATGCTCCTGCTGAGACCAAAGCCAGAAGTTCCTGGCTAGAGGGTCTTGCCCCTCTGCTGGGAGTCAGACTGATCACCATATTTATGGTTAGGAAGGAATTTTACCTCATGGTGACATTGGTATGGTCTTTGGGTGGTGGTGGGGGGCGGTGTTGCCTTCCTCTGTAACAGGGGTCATGGCCCTCTACCTGGGACCTCTTGAGCATATACTGACAAAATATTATATAAATAGGGCATTGACTGCTATGGTTCTCCTGCTTTATCTGTGGCAGGTTAGGGTGTTAGATCTATGTTGTTTCAGATGTAGAGGTTAGATTATGGTTTGCATGGGATAGTTTAGATAGAGATGATCCTGCCTTAGGAGGGTGGTTAAACTAGATTACCTCTGGAGGTCTCTTCCATCCCTACTTCTCTGGAAAAAAAAAGTTGGACATAAAAATTTCAGTTTTGTACTTAATTCCTATCTTTGATCCCTCTCCCTCCATCCCACCGCACCATTTCATTCCCCCAAAGGTAGATGTAAAAAAATAATAATAATTCAGAATAGTCTTGGAAAAATAAAATGTTTCTTTAAATATGAAATACACCTCAAGCATCTAATCTTGAAAAACTATGGGCTCTGATGTTGCAGTAGGTGTACTAGAAATTATTTCTAAATGTACGAAACTGCATTGTGTGGGTGTCTATGTTCATATATCCAATTGCAAAATACAGTCCTCTTATAGAATATATCACCAAGATGAGCTTTTTCTGGGTTATGTATGCTATTTCTGACTTCGCTTCTAATTTCATGAGCAGTCTTCTCTTTATGGTGTTTTGACGGCCCTGCTTCTTGACTCAATTGAAACTGGAAAATGCTCAGGAGGGTGAAAATGAAAAATAATGTCAAAATAATAGCTGGGCTTTTAAAAATCTATATTACTAATTTTTGGTTCAGGTTTAGATAAAAGTTTTAGAAAGATTCGGCTTTTTTTTCTTTCTTTCAAACTAGTTCACCAACCATGTGTGTTTCCTAAAAGGTTTCATTTTAACTTTGTAAAAATGTAATGAAATGGAAGCCTTAACAATTCATTGTCAGGATTCCAAAATGCAATGCACCTCTCTACAATTCAATTATGGGAAATGAGCTCATTACCAAAAGAGGTTGAATGAGTTGGAAGTAATCATATTTAATCACATGTGCAAATGCAACAACTATTAGGGTTCCCAGTGACACAGTTAATTATGTAGTAAATTCAATTGTACCTGTACCCTGAGGCTTTCACAATGATTTGTGCTCCTATTTGATATTCAGTGGTTTCTTTGTTGTTAGACACTACCTGTTAAGAATCCTATAATAAAGCAAGTGCAGTAAGCATAGGCAAATTAATGCATGGGCCAGTGGGGTCTGGTCCCAGGGACCCTGCCAATCAGAGGCCCCACTTGTAGCACAGTCCTTATCAGCAGGGAAGCAAAAACTGTGATTTTAAACCTGACACCATTTTTGTCTTCTTGCTGGTGGGCAGCAAGCAGCAGGGGCGCCAGGGCCTCTCAGCAAATCAGCTGTGGGGAGACAAAAATGGCACTAAGTTTAAAACTGTGTCTTTCACTTTCCTACCTAGAAGCAAGCCACAAGTGGGGCCCCACCACCAATCAGTGGTTTGGGGAGGGAGGATCCTGCAGAATTAAAGGTGCTGCCACACATGTGGCCAGGAGCACAGCCAAGCAGCCAGATCCCCTCGGGTAAGTCTAATGGGGGGAAGGGTTGTGTGGTGGAGTCAGATCAAGGCCTCCACAGTGAGGGCAGAGGTGGAGCATAGGCAGGGGTTGAATGGGACCCCAGCATGAGGAGTGAGATGGAGCTGTGGGTGGCAGAGGGGTGGGGAGAGGGGCGTGGCTCCCTGCTGCTGCATGTACCACCGGGGTAGGCATGGAGGGCATGTGCCCCCCCCCCCCCCCCCGATTTTTGCATGTGGCAAACGTGGGTTCCTTACTGCGGGCTTGGGGCCAGGAGCCGTGCCAGCCTCTTCCCAGCAGAGAGGCTGGGCTTGGGGTGGACTCAGCTGTACTGGGCAAGTAATGGTGGTGGTGCTGGGTGCGGGCCTATGGGGAATTTAGTGGTATATTACTCCCCCACCGCCCCATGCCTACCCTGCTCAGGGCAATCTGTATGGGGCACCTGAGGAAAAGGCAGCAGAGTGGAGTGTCCCTGCCCCACTCCCTCACTGTAGTGGTCTCCATCTGCCCCATGCTCTCAATTTAAGCCAGAAAGGGGCAAAGGCCTGGCAAAAGCTGCTCACCAACTCACTAGAATGCAGCGGGGGAACAAGCCTGGCAGAGGCTGTCCCCCCCTAAGATCCCAGCTGGGGTCCTGCGTGGGTGAGGAAAGGGGTTTAAACTCCTTCCCTCCCTACCTCAGTGTGCAAAACCTGGGCTGGGGTCTGGCCATGTCCCCTATTCTCCAGTCAAGCAGGGGGCTGGCAGGGGCTCCCGCGTCAGACTCAGTCTGGGGTCCCATATGGCCAGGGAATGGGGACTTAAGTTCCCCTTCCTCCCTTCCCTCCCCCCGCCAGGCTGCTGGTCCTGGGCGGGGCATGGCCACAGACCCCTCTCCAGTTGAGCAGGAGAAACAAAATGCTGGCAGGAGCTGCCTCTCCCCCTGTTGAGCAGAGAGGAAGGGGCAGAAGCCTGGCAGGGGCTGCCCCTGCCCCCCAGCAGACCTGGACTGGGGTTTCACATGGCCATGACAGGGATTTAAACCTTCCTCACCCCCTCAGCCTGCTGGCCTGGGGCTGGGGTGTGGCCATGCCCCCAGTCTCCTCTCCGGGGGAGGGAAAAGGCTGGCAGGTACTGCCCCACCTCCCTGTCCCCACCATGCATACCCTGGCTGGGCTCCCCTACATGCCAGGGATGGGGTTTAAACTCTCTTCTCCCCCCGCAGTATGGTGGCCCAGGCTGGGAATGGTGGGTGGGGTAAGCCTGGCCTGGGGTCCCATGTGGGCCACGAGGAGGGGCGGGGTGGTTAAGCTTCCCTCCTCATGGCCTCAGTATGCTGGCCACAGTCTGGGGCCTGGTCATGTGCCCTCCACTTGAGCAGGGATCGGGGAGAAGACTTGGAGCTTCCTCCCTTCCCTTTGGCAGTGGTTGGCAGGCTGGAAGTTGTGCTGTACCGTCTCCCAGCTTCTGGCCTGAGCCACTGCAGGCATGTGGCTGCATTTCTGGAATTTAAGATGAATGTTCACTTGCTTCTCAGTTCAAGCTATGCAGCTTAGACTAACTTGCAAAGACTGAGTTGATTCAGCCTCTGTTTTTTTTCAATATCTGTACTTAGCCAAAGGCAGCTTTTGCCAATGAGTGGGAGTATAATGAGCATTACATGAGCTTTGACATTAAATGTATGATCGCTATACATTTTTTGAGGTTTGGATGGATGATATTTTAATTACTAATGTCAGGGGTTGCTTATTTGTCATCTTATGAAAATGAACAGAAACACAACAGAAAATTTTGAAGTATGCTTTAAATCATGTTGCTAAGACATGGTTGCACATTACATAACCATAAAGTTTACTGGATATGCGCAGCCCTGTGTCACTAAATTCCCAAATGTCATAGGAAGAATTAAAAGGAACAATCTTTTCATTAGTTAGGAAACTGGCAGGACTATCCTTGGATCATTATGGTTTCTTTTTCAGTAATAATAATGCAACTCATTTGGTTTTAATTGCTAACTGGGGTATACATTTCTGTAAAATCTGTTCTTAGGAAATTACTTGGAAATAAGCATCAGTAATTGTCTCTTGAAACGGCTAAAAAATATAATCATTCCAAGCCTGTTTATTTTATGATGCTACCTTGAAAGCTATAATCTTTTTAGATGGCACATTGTCCTCCACTCTACTGTAGGCAGCAAACTTTCCTAAACCTCAGTACTGTCTGCTGATGATAAAAAGCAAAAATATCCTGTCCCTCCCAACATAAATAAAGAGAGGATTCATGCTGCACAATTCCTGCAGTTTTTGGAAAAAAGGGACCTAACATTTTCTGATGTGATCTAGTTTAACTTTATTTAATAAATGCATCATCACACCAAGCTGTGGTTTAAACATTTATTCTTCATGGTTCAGAAAGCATTCTCAGCTCTCCTGTGACATTTGGACAAAGGCCATGTAGCTAAAACAAAGTCAGTATAGCTAAAGTGTATGGAGTGAAACTGAAATGGACCAAATATTCCCAAGTGCAACAGTGTGGGGTTTGAGGGCTAAAAAATAATGATAAATAATGAAAAAAGGAGGCACATATATGTGAAAGCATGCTGGGAATCACACTATAAACTTAATCCCTTTCCAGTCTGTAAATATGACACTGTAAATGTAGCCAGTAATTGGAATTATGTAATAAATATTATAAAAGTGAAAATCTCATATGGCTTTTAGTGCCCAAATGTCCCATAGCACATTCTCTGTGGACTTACTCAACCTTAAATAGGTCAATAACCTTTACTGCAACACACTGGGGAAGCAGAAATGTCAGAACTATGAAGTAGCCTGTATCAATTTCAGTCCCTTTTGAATAATCAATTTGACCTATAGAAGTGGACATTGAAAATAAATAGGAGCCTTAAGCCACTGAGATTCAAACAATCTTTTCATTGTTTACAGTCATGTAAAACCCACTATTTTGCTGAGAGTTTGTCAGTAGTATTAACATCCAGAAAGGAGGACTGGGGGTGCGGGGAGATCTGTTTAACATTGTAGCTGAAGTACTATCCTCAGAGTCATTGAGACACAAGTCATTTGGCTGGCATTTAAGAAGCATTGCAAAGCAAACCACAACAATCAGCTCTTCTAGGTTTTGCTGGCCTTATAATGTCATCTCCATGGATAGTCCACTGTATTCAATTAAGAACAAAACAACACAAAACAGCCCCTCTAGAACTAGCCTCAGATGGAAAATGATAACTTTCACTCTCTCATTACGTACTTATCACTTGGCCCCAGCTTCAAAAATACTTCATAAGAGATTTGGACTTTTCTTTCCCAGGTAATGTAATGATGTAGAACAAAGGGATTGGATGAACAAATGAAGGAAGTGACAAGCATAGAGGCACTCTCGTATGGGAAAATTGCAAATAATCAGATAAAACTGGGAGTGTGATATTCCTTTCCAAAAATGATAGCTTTCCTCTCATTTCAGTAAAGCAAGGAGTGACTCTGCAACAATAAAATAAGAACATCAGTGCTTTAATTGATTAGTGTGTTTATAGGTATTTGTTTATATTTTGGGGGAAATGCAATGAGTTGCTTCTATTCTGTCAATTTGTACATCTTGGGAATGGGGCGGGGGGGGTGACACAGAGTGGAATGCTATTATAGGTAGTAAAAAAGATATGGACGGTTTTCTCATAAATTGTTAGCCAAAATACATAGGAAAAAGGCCAGATAACTAAGCCCATAAAAAACAGTTTGACTCCATTGTTCCCTACTCTATACTAGCCAAGAAATATTGAAAGCAAGAAAGTTAGCGAGAGTTATGTTACGTTTTGGAAAAATTCTGTTATGACTTAGAAATCAAAATTCCTTCATAGGGTACAAGGTAAGAAACTTTAGCAGGTGAGAAACTCATCTATTTCTTAAAGGATATGAGTTCACATTTTTAAAAAATATGATAAGCTAGTGATTAAACCAGTAAATTAGAAAACCTCAACAGCTTTTTTTGGTACCAAAGTATAAGAAAGATCTTTTGGCAATACATGCTGGAAAAATCTAAGCAGGCTATTTAATCATTGACTGTATGCACTGTGATGTGTGAAATTATGTTTACCATGTACTTATCAGGAGTTACGAGGTATTGGTAAAATTAACAGCAATACAACACCTGCACTAGCAAATCCCAAAACAGAAACTTCGTCATCTTTTGTACAATTAAATTCTAAATAAAACAACATACAATGAAAGAGCTGAGTAGAATAAAAATCACATTTACAGTGTGAAAACATCTGTTTTTAATTCAGCACCAAGTCTGATCATTTTATCACTGAATTCAATTCAGTCTGTCTATTAAAAGCAAACACCCAGACATGATACAACACTAATTCCCATGTATAGTATTTCGGGAGAATTTTAAATTTGGCTATATATACTTTAAATGTATTGAGGCTGCACTACATGAAGTACTGCAGGATATACCCACTAGGGCTAGGGACAGAAGTTACGCTGATTTATGTGCAACTGATTGGAAACTGGTTTATATCTGTAAGAGAACAGAAGTTCAGTGAACATAAACTGCTTTCAAAATGGTTGAAACAGGTTTAAGATAAACCTGGATGGATGTAGCATCAGACTTAACTGATTTAGGTTAAACTGGTTTCTTGAACTTCTGCCCTAGATCCCCTCCACATTCAAGTTAACTTACAGTCTTCCAGCTAGGATGCTTTGCATCTCACCACAGCCCCCTTCCACCCCTCACAGTATGAGTGGGATAGCCTTGTCCCAAGCTGTCTGCTCCAGCCAGTAAGGAGACATGCTCTAGCATTCCCTAGCTTCTGGCTTGGCCCACTGCAGACACGTGGCTGCATTTCCAGAATCAAATCTGTTCACTTGCTTTTCAGTTCAATCTGTGCAGTTTAGATCTATGAAGCTTGGATCAATTCAGCCTCGGGCTTTTGACTGTATGTACTTAGGCTATGTAATAGGCCTGTGTGACTAGAGAGCTATTTGATTCGGATTTGGCCAATTCCGATGCCAGACACCAAATCATTTGGTGATCCAAATCATTTTTCCAATTTGATTCGGCCAAATTACTTTGCAAGATTCAGAGCCGATTCAGAGATTTGGCCATAGGATATACTGGGGAATCAATAAAATATTTATAACTTTGTTGTATTTTGGCTGCTTTGGATGAAACCTGCAGAGTTGGTAGCCTCTGCTGAGAGCATGAAATGTGCCACGTTTCAAGGGGATAGGTGCAGGGGTTTCTGGGAAACTGCACCTCAAAGTCATGAAAGCAAAACTCATGTCACATGTGTGTGTTAAGCCACAGTGGGGTGAAAACTGCAGGAATGGTAGCTGGAGTCAGCTCCAATCACTGAGCTCCAGTATGCTGCTGATACTGTAGTTGGTGCTCACTCACCGGAGACTATCACCCAGGACCACCCCAACTGGAGGATGAGGCTGAGGCTGTTGCAGTGAACTCATTACTTTGAAACCTCAGGACAACAAGAGGAAATGAAAAAGTGGGAGTGGCAGAAACAGTGTGTTGCAAACTAAATCAGTCTATTGCCACCTACCCCACACAGAAATACATGTCTGTGCTGTAGTAGAGTCTGTTGATCCTGGGTAGGCCCCATCAACCATCTTTGGACACACAGGCAAGACAGCCATGGAAGACAATCATCCTCAATTGCAAGGAATTGCTGAAGAAGATATTTCATCAGCTGCTTACAGTGTCCCTTTGCTGTCTAAATTGGACAGATGGGGTAATTGCTATGTGAAACAATGAATAGGCACCAGTCTGACATAAGTTCTAGAAAGACCCAAAAGCCTGTGGCAGAACACTTTAATCTCCCTGGACATTTCTTCACTGACCTCAGAGTAGCTGTTCTTCGACAGCAAAAGTTTTAAAACCAATTTGAACAATAAATCATTCCCAGACTGGATTCTGTTAAGTATGGTCTAAGAGATACTGGATTCTTATCCCATTACTTGGACTAAATTTTATAACTCCTATTTCCTTCAGTGGGTTAACTATTTTGTTTATCTTTGATTTCTTCAACTTGCCTTTTATCTCTTCAACTCGCCTTCACTTTTCTCAGTATTTCCCTCCTCCTTTCCTCCCTCTTTTTCTATTCTTTGTAATTAAACAATCTTATTCCTTTTTTTTTTTTTGTACCCATGCTCTCTACAAGACCATTCATAGCATCTGGCAAAATAGTCTGTAGACTATGAAAGATGAATTAGTTACACTATAAGGTGCTACCCTGCCCGGGTACTCTTATAAAGGAAATTAGCATTATTAGATCCCCTCCCCTCCCCCCCCATTTTGCAGCTGAGACATAATAGTAAAAAGCTTCGCCCAATGGGTCAGTACTCCCATCTGACCTCATGGGGATACAAATGAGGCCATTCACTACTGCTACTACAGTTCTGCTCCTAATTTTTAGAGCAGCCCATTACATCACATGTAAGCATATAATTATGTCTTCGCTCCAAATGGTCCACACACAGCTTCACAAAAGACATTCCAAACTTCTAAAGAAAATTAAATATCATCTCCTAAATATTATACTCAGTTATCTTGATGCTTGAATCCCACCATTGTATGAAAGAAAGCCTAGAAGTACATAGGCTTCTTACCCATTATACCTACTTGCCCAACACCACCTCACTCTTCTCTAAGTCTCTCTCTAAGGCCAGGAGTTCTAGCCATTTTCCAGCAATGACATCTGTCATCCTAATGTTTGCATATATAAAAACATATGAGGTCTATGACAGCCTTCACATTCCCAGTACCATGAGGAATACTCTCAGCTTTGCCACACTTCATAATATTCACTAAGATCTAATCAAGGCAACCACTTAACTGGAGCAATATCACTCTAACTGAAAATGTTAACATATCAAATATATTCAGCTCTGCCAGTTCCCTTTGATTCCTTCTTTTTGTGGTTGTATCCTTTCATAAGAAATTAGAGTCCTGCCAGCTTTACCCTAGACAGACCGTGTAACAACACTCTAATTTCTATGATTCCAAAAGATGGTGCGTGTCTCAGATACTTGTGTATGTGGTACGTTCTCTGTGAAGGGGGAGAGCACCAGACAGCATTTGCTACTACTTTTACTTTTTTATTGAGAGCATTTGTGGCTCCAGATTTCTGACAAGGTCAGATATTAAATGTCAGGAAAATGCCCTGAAATGAATGGGTCTACAAAATGGTTTTTAATATGGTATGTTTATAAATCCATCTGTGACCATAAAAGATTCAGACTGAAGAAAAATGTATAATATATATTTGGGGAAAGAGAGAGAGCGCACAGGAGTGTTTCCAGTCTTAAAATATTGCCTAAAGTTCATAGCCCTCCAGTATCCACTAAAACCCACACTGAATTTGGCCTGTGAACTTAAACTTGCCCCCTTCACTCCTGTCTTCATATATTTTCTGAATTCTGTCCTTCTGTAGCTTTATTGCAGATTTAGCTATAGCTTTAGATGCAAAGCAGCAGAGCTGTTTTTAAACCAACAATTAACCCAACAAGCAATTCCATGCTTCAGTGATAGGAGCAATATAATTACCTTGCTTAAATTTTGACTGGGATGATCTAGTTGGGGATGGTTCTGCTGAGCAGGGGGGCTGGACTAGATGAATTCCTGAGGTCCCCTGCAACCCTAATTTTGTGTGGTTCTATGATAAAATTTATCAGGAAGACAGTAAGACTGCTATCATTTGTCCAGGCCATTTTTGTTCATTGTCTTATTTTGTGTTCTGACTCAAGCACAAAAAGAGTCACAAAAACTCTTTTAAGGCTAGCATCAAGCAACTCTTCTCTGAATATTATATCTGAAGTATGTAAAAGAAGGCACTTCTGTGTCTCTTGATAAACTGAGAACCCTGCTGCTCTGATATCCAGTCTTGAAAGGAATTAAGAGTCTGTACCAGAAAGAGCTGACTTAAAATCAGTCCAAATTAGAATAATTGCAGATTGGCAAGTGAAATGGGCCAGAGGTCCTAGCAGAACCCATACTGTTACTTTCTGGTTATCAATGTGGCTGCCAGAAGTCAGTTGGCTCCTGAAAAAACAGTATTTTCATATGTGCATAGACACTTATTCAGTTCTGTCTGATTCATACCCCTACTCTTTATTTTGGAACTTTTAAATTAATATGATTTTTCTTAAGAGATTTGGTGAATAATCTTCAGTCAAGTACATGCAATTGCATGCAAATTTGGCTTTCCTGTGCAAGGAAAGGTAGTTACAATTCATTACTGTTTACTATATGGTGTGTGTTATTCCTCATTGGTTGTTTTGCTGTTTTAAAAGTTTGTCATCCAATCAAAAATTCCCATGTAGCTTGAGTGACCAAACACAGCCAAGACTGAGTAATCAAAGCAAACAATCTGTGAACAGTCTGTTTTTCCACACTATTCAGCAAATGCTTCTGGATAGTAAATAGAGTTAGTCTTAAGAGTTTGTAATTGCTTTGTGAAGAGGAAAAAGAAGCAAACTAATTTTTTCAGAGTCGTTAAAGTAAATAAATTGACTGCTATAGGCACAAATCCCTGCAAATGCTAAGGAGTGGTTATCTAGGCTTTATATACAATGAATAAATCAGTTAGCTCTATTCTTTACTATATACATAAATTCTGGAAAATCTGTTGAACACTATGAAATAGCTATCTAAACACGGTACAAACATTGCTTATATTTAGCATGTTATGTCCAGTACACTATGATGTTCTTTGAAGTGGTCAGGAAGTTGCCTGTACATATACAGGGCTTGAGGAGTTTGAAATCACTGAGTGATTTTTTTAAGTCCCCAAAGGATTAAACTTTGCTACTGTTAGAATCCAGACCTAGTTTGCTTATGCCATGTTTAAGTCTCCTATAGTTATTAAATACTTCATGCAGTAAAATTTTGACACGACTGAAGTCAATGAGAATTTTACCATTCTAGACATATTAATGAAGTAGCCCAAATAGTTCAGGTAGGTCTGGTCCTGGTACAAAGCCCACTGAAGTCAACACAAAGACTTATAAACATCAGTAAACAAAAGGTATTTGTGACATATCAACTACTGAGGTGTTAGGATGGTGCAATTCTTCCTGTCCCCTTGAAACAGAGTTAAAATGATTAAAAATCTTTCAGGGGCCCTATTCCAGATGTGGGTGCCTTAAACTTGGATTACATTAAGTTATAAAAGTTTCATAGTGAATCTGCTCTGTTATTGATAATTGAATCCAGTTGTAAAAAATTGTGAAAGCTGATCTTCTTTTTATTTTTAATTTTCTTCATTATTTATCTAAAAGTATTGGCAAATGTATGGGTATCCTCATTTCTATAAAGCTTATTGTAAGCCTCTTAAGATTGAGTGTTACTATGTTTGGGGGATGTGGAATATAGAAAAAATTAAAGATGTGCACCATATATTTTACCATATCTTTATGAATCTGGCTAACTTATACAGTACTTTGAAACAGCATGAACTTTGCTTTTTCTAGAACTTTTAAACAAATAACTTCATTTCTCACCATATTTATCCCTAGTGTGTCTCAATTAACTTCAGCAGTTGAACAACCACTAGGAATTTGAACCAGTTCATGCTGAGTATTTAATTTACAGGATTTTCTTTTTCAGCAGACATAAAAGGAATTTAAAAATTACAGAATAATCTGGATCTCATTCTTGCTGTTGCTGAACAATAGTTAGCAACTATACTGCATTGTGAGTGTTGCATAATACACTCATTGGTTTAATAAAAAAATATGATACCCACAGAAAGGTCAGTCTAGGGTGGGGAAGTAATAGTGTTTTACAGTGAACCCCTAAGACATCCCTTAGCCAGGATTCCAGGCATCTTAAGGCTTTCTTATCTCATTAGTAATGGCACAAGATGTATTGGGGCCAATCCTGTTCCACCCTCTGCAAGTTTTTAAAAAACACTGACACACCTACTTTCATAATGTACCACCTTAGTCCATATATAAATGTTCATTTCTAGTGGTAGACAATTTCCACTGCTAAAAATGATTCTGGGAGAGGGAGCAGTACAGATGAGGAAAACGTGGG
This sequence comes from Crocodylus siamensis, assembly GCF_052110815.1. NCBI lineage: Eukaryota > Metazoa > Chordata > Crocodylia > Crocodylidae > Crocodylus > Crocodylus siamensis. The sequence goes on along the minus strand of NC_143396.1, from coordinate 111,893,888 downwards.
CTGCTCCAGTACTCCCATTCCCAGGAGTACTAGAGCAGCAGGGCAAAGCCCCCTGCCTACTTCTCACACCAGGGACTACAAGAAATAGGAATGGCAATAGTGCTGCTCCCTCCACTCAGTTTCCAGGCACTGGGGAGAACACCGAACCCTGCAGCAAAGCCCCCATCCACTCCACAAACCTGGGACTCTGGTGCAGGCACTTTTGGAAAGCTGGCAGGCTGGGAACTGGGCTCAGGGAGGCATTCTCCAAGCCTAAGCCCAGCCCCACTGACTTTTAAATTGCTGCCTCCACCACCCAGATGAATGACACAAGCAGCAACAACCAGCAATCAGGGCTGGGAAGTGGGATACGTGATCTTGGCCCCCCCAGCTTTTAAATCATGGCTCCTGCTGCCCAATTGGGAGGTATAGGAAGCTGGCAAGGCCTCTCCCCTTTTCCCCAAACCAGAGACTGCTGCTCACTCTGGAGACTCTGCTGTGGGAAGAGATCTTGCAGTGTTGCTACCTCCACTTGGCTCCATGTGAAGGGAGCAGCAGGACAAAGTCCCCTGCCTGCTTGTCCGCTGAGGGACTGGTGTGTAAGAACGCTGTAGGGAGCAGCTGGTGGCAACTCCTCCCCTCTCTTTGTCTATGTGAGAGGCTGCTTCTTCCTGCACTTACTCCAGACAGAGGTGGCCCCAGCCTCAGAAGGGCACAAGAGCCTTTTTCCAGAGCTCTGCTCCTCTGGGTCCCAAGGAGGAGTTATGCTGGGGAAAAGTGTACAAGCATTCATTCCTTTGGGAAAAACTCTCCTTGGACTCTACTCTGTTGGAGTTGGCTTCTTTTTCTCCCAGACCCACATTTTTGGTGTGGGAGAAAGAGCTTGGTTATTTGTATACTTTTGGTTTCTACCAAGAAAATGGCAATGTTCCTGGTGGATACTTAAAATCACTATATGGCCTTAGACTAAGTCACAAACAGCGACAAAGTATAGCTAGCACCACCCAGCTTTCATGGTAGTGTTTTTCCAGGGAATTCAGCAGAGTCGAATAAATTATTGATTATTGATTAGTGCAGCAGCCCGTAGGTATAATAAGATATGGCCCATGATTCTGCAGGTTTTTCCTTATGAAATATGAATTCTTCCATGGTTCACTTGGCGAATCATATAGTTTCTACTATAGTTTATCTTCTTTGTGACAAGGCAATAGGTAGAGAACAAATCTTTTGGATGAGCAAACTGGTTTAGTAAATTGAACTCTCTGATGCTTTAGTAGTTTACTTAAGCTATCAGTAAAAACAAATAACTAACCAACCCCAGCATTCTTTGCAAGACAGAGATAAAGAAAGAATACATTGCATGATATTGTTCCAACTTCTATAAAACTGAACTTTCTATGTTTGATTGTTGTTATCTCATCCCTCTATTTCAAAAGATGACATCAGATATCTTAGGAAAACAAAAAATGCAGTGACTTCTAATTCTTTCCTGGTTAATTGTGAGTATTTCTTTTATTATCATATTTTTTCACAAACAACCTGCAGCTTTGCAAAGAATCATTCCCCCAAAACTGGGTTGAATGTATTGAGTGAGAGAGCTGATTTTCTGTTGGCATCATTGATGCCAGAATGAATCCCTGCTTTGATTCCACTTGTGCAGTGCAGCAGCTGTTGCATTACTATTTAGGCAACTGAGGGATTCATTTGACTCATAGTGGGCACATCTAGGATGCCTATACATGAGCACTGAGGCTGCTGTGATGCAGTGGAATTCCTGCAAAATGGAATAGACTCAATTGAATCTGCTGGAGCTTGGCAGTTGCCACCCCTGGTGTGTAAAAATACCCCTACACATGCATTAATGAGGTTAAGTTAATACATATTAAATCTAGTACCTCTGACCATTTATATATGTGCTTCAGGAGGGATGGAGGGGAGGTGTTGCTTTAATTACAGCAGCTCCGAAAGCTGTTTTAATTAAAGCGCCCAGAGCATCTCGTGTATGAGTGTCCCCAGACTTCAAAATGGTGGTGCAAGTGCTTTATCTAAAGCTTGTTGAATAAGCTGAGGTCCCGGATGGGAGGGGAGTTGGCTGTCCAAGAAGAGTGGTCGTTCCTTAAGGAGACGATCCTCCAAGCCCAAAGGGAGGTAATCCCAACAGGGATCAAAAGGGGCAAGAGGGCACAAAAGCTCCCATGGCTCACCAAAAGCATACAGGAACATCTCCTGGCTAAAAGAGAAGCGTATACCCAAAGGAAGGGAGGGGCCATCACCAGGGAGGACTATACCTCGGTTGCTTGGGGCTGCAGGGGGGTGGTCAGGAAGGCCAAGGCGGATATGAAACTGGAACTAGTGACCCGGATCAAGGACAACAAGAAGTCCTTTTTTAAATAAGGGATAAAAAGAAGGTATCAGGTAATGTGGGGCCTCTGCAAGACATGCTAGGAATTCTGGTCATCATACCAGATGACAAAGCTAACCTATTTAACAATTTCTTTGCCTCCATTTTCCTGAGCCAGGAACTGGCTCCCCCCCTCCCCACACTGGGACCCCCATAGGTCCCAGGGGAGGCACACCCAGACCTAGGGTCACTAAGGATCTAGCCAAGGAACTTCTGGTGGAACTGGACATATTTAAATCAGCTGGTCTGGACAATCTCCACCCCAGAGTGCTGAGGGAATTAGCTGAGGTCATTGCAGGACCCCTAGCATGGATTTACAAGCACTTGTGGTGCTCTGGTGTGGTGCCAAAGGACTGGAAGAGGGCCAATGTGGTTCCCATTTTCAAAAAAGGGAGGAAGGAGAACCCAGGAAACTATAGGCCAGTTAGTCTTACCTCAGTCCTGGGTAAGCTTTTTGAATTCTCCTGGTGCATGTCCATGAGGGGCCAGCAGGGAAGATTGTTTAGGGACAACCAACATAGGTTCATTAGAGGCAGATCCTGTCAGACCAACCTGGTGGTGTTCTATGAGCAGGTCACAAAATCCTTAGACACAGGTAGCAGTGGACGTAGTCTTTCTGGACTTTAGGAAGGACTTCGACACTGTTTCTCACCCCATTCTCATTAAAAAACTAGGGGACTGTGGCATCAACACCTACACAGTCAAATGGGTCACTAACTGGCTGGAGGGCTGCATCCAGAAGGTGGTGGGCGGGTCATTTTTGACCTGGAAGGACATGGGCAGTGGGGTTCCGCAGGGCTCAGTCCTCAGGTCCACACTGTTCAACATCTTCATCAGCGACTTGGAGGAGGTGGTAAAAAGCACCCTGTTCAAATTTGCAGATGACACCAAGATGTGGGGGGAAGTGGGCACGCTAGAAGGGAGGAATAGGCTGCTAGAACAGGATGGGTTTCAACACTGACAAGTGCAAGGTGTTGCACCTGGGGAGGAAGAACCAGCAGCATACCTACAGGCTCTAGAACTCCCTTCTACTCAGCCCAGAGGCAGAAAAGGATCTTGGAGTCATCATTGATGCCAAAATGAACATGGGCTGACAGTATGGAGACACGGTCAAGAACGCTAACCGCATCTTGTCATACATCCACGGATGCATCTCAAGCAGGTCCAAGGAGGTGATCCTCCCCCTCTATGCAGCACTGGTCAGGCCGCACCCATCCAGTCCTGGGTGCCTGCTTCAGGAGGGATGTTGACAACATGGAGAGGGTCCAGAGGAGGGCCACTCGCATGATCAGGGGGCAGCAGGGCATGTCGTACAAGGACAGGCTATGGGACCTGAACCTGTTCAGCCTCCACAAGAGAAGGCTGAGGGGGGATCTAGTGGCCTGTTACAAACTAGTCAGAGGGGACCAGCAGGCACTGGGGAAGTCCCTGTTCCCCCGAGCACTGCCAGGAGTGACCAGGAATAATGGTCACAAGTTGGCAGAGGGTAGATTTAGGCTAGATATCAGGTGGCGCTACTTCACGGTCAGGGTGGCTAGGATCTGGAACCAACTTCCAAGAGAAGTGGTGCTGGCTCCTACCCTGGGGGTCTTTAAAAGGAGGCTAGATGCACACCTTGCTGGGGTTGTTTGACCCCAGTACTCTTTCCTGCCATGACAGGGGATTGGACTTGATGATCTGCTGAGGCCCCTTCCAACCCTACCAACTATGAAACTATGCTTTAGATAAAGTGCCCCCACTGCCATTTTGAAGTGCGGGGATACTGGTACACAAGACATGGGAAGGTGCTGGAGCACAGTAATTGCCACACTCCAGCAGGCTTGATTAATCAAGTCTGCTTGATGTTCTGGAATTATAGTGCATCAAAGCAGCCACCCTGCTCATGTATAGTCACCCTCCATTGTGAGGTACTACGAAAACGCACATTAGTCTGTCTTAATGTGCATTAACTAAATAGTATGGTTTTAAGTAATGTGTAATGTGCATTAGCCTGTTTTAATGTGCAGTAATTAAACAGTACATTTTTAAGGGTGCCTATACACAAGAGTTGAGGCTGCTCCAATATGCTGAAATTTCAACCCCATATGCTTGCATGGGGTTGACATTAGATGTGGCAGTGCTTTAATTAAAGCGCTCTTCCCCCTCTCTCCCCACTCCCCACCCCAGAGCACATGTAAAAGTGCCCTAAGTGATGCTTTAATGTGCATTAAAATAGCTATGCCCTGGGTCACTATTCTCACTTCAGAGTTATTAATGATAGTCTCTCTTTTTTAACAGTCTTGATGTTCCACTAATCCAACTAACCATTCTTAAGGTAATCTGGCCGTCTGCTAGGTGCTCCTGGTTTCTCTTCCTGTTCACAACACTGAGGACTTAGTTCTTTTCAAAATCATAGCTCTCCCCATGGAGATAAGTCTTCAGCAGCAGCTAGAGTTTATGCTTTAGTTAATCAGATAAAGGAGGGTGTCAGCTGAAGATTATGCTCTGTCTCTGCTCCATGCAGCCATAACTCTGAAAAAATATTTTCCCTTCATTCTGCTTTTCAAAAACAAGGTGTATATTATATTCAGGAAAATGTTGTATGCAAGAAAATATGGTAACTATGTCATAAATACCAGCATTTAGTAAAAATAAGCAAGCATTTTATATTCTCCATTGGCATCTATCCTGTTATGTGCTTTGATGCAGCAGGTTGCTATGAATTATATTTTAAAAAAGAACTTCTGAATTATATGTGGATTAAGACCTTCAAAAGTAGGTATCCAAAGTTAGACTCTAGCAGTGAGATTTACTGAAGTGATTAAATGAGTTAAAACTCCAGGTCCCACTGGGTGCATCTACACGTCACCGTACATGTCAATATGTAATTGCCAGCTACATCACCATAGTGGCGTGCTCCCCCAATATAGCACACTGCTACAAGGATGTAGCTGCAAAATGTACCTGTGCCCCACGCGCATGGCGTATTACCCGGCCATAAGGTGCCATGCTTTAGTACTTCCAAAAGAAAAAACTACAGCACAGTGCCATAGCAATGTTGCCTTACAGTGACTTGTAGACATGCCCGTTGATTATCAATCTGCCTTGTATTCCTACATTCCTGTTTTTCAGAAAAGTCTGCTCACATGATAGATCCCATTTCAAGCTTAGGCATTCAATTTTTAAAATACTAGCCAAAGATTTCTGGGACTATATTTTGGTATATCCATTATTCACACCACTATATTCTATAAGAAGTGAGGTATACAATTTGTTTATTAGGCATAAGCAAATCCTTTTTTTTTATGCGGGTTCTCAGTTCAGCATCTGTACTCTCTTTCTGGTTCTCAGCTTATACAATGATTATAGCAATGGGAATCTGGTTTATGACCAGGCTTGCAGGTGCTACGCTAATGATAATGATCTCTTAGAGAAAGCAGTTCTGAAAATAACGGGCCCCTTGCTTTAGAAGTAGGGAAGATGGCCAAATAATGTGTTTGAGAAATACGTGTAATGCTAAATTCTTTCAAACAGTAAATGTCAGTCTTTGAAAAACAAGCTTCCAATCCCAGATGCCTTAGCATTCCTGCTGTTTAGATGACTTGTAGCAAATTGCTCATTCATAGGAAAGAATACTAAAACATATTCTAGCTTCCTGATGGCAGCACATACCTCAAGACCTCAAAAATCATTATACTTCATTATGATAAATATCAAGTATCTTCAGGTGTGAAGGACTATAGAAATAACCCCAGTGCCACCTAATTCCTGAGGGGTTTTTTTTAGTATCAGGGGAAACTTCTATGTCTTGTGGCAGCAGCAGGTTAACTATACAGTTCATGCAATTCCTGTATTTATTGATAGTGTTTCCTAATTTTTATGTATAGCTTTCCTGCCTGTTCAGCTCTGCAATTTGCTTCAAATGCAGACACCGAGCTGTCATCCTATAGAAAATAAATAAAGACAAAACTTGAACTACCGTGTGAAAAATGTCTGAGGAATTAGAAGTCTTTTTCCCCATATGTAGGGTTTTTTTTCACATAACCAGGAAAATTGCCTTTTCTTCATGATAAAAATTATATAATAATGGGAATTAGCTAAAGACAATACTGACAAAACAGAATATTGCAGTATGGTAGGTATAAATATCAGAGACATTTTAATGTGTTGTACTAAAGATGAGATCAAATACAATGCATGAGTACATACAAGAAGGTAGCAGTGTGATAGCATAAAAATTAGAAAGGAAAAAACCTATTGAACCATGCCATGGGAAAAATGAAGGACCAATCTTATTTTACCTACTTTGTGCCTAAATGTGATCTTTCTCCACCCTTCTTGAGTCCATGGGAAGCTGTTAACACAAAAGGTAGGTGGGTTCTGCTCTTCCTCACTGCTTTTTGTGACTTCATCTTAAGGTTGAGATGATGGCATATTAGAAATGCAGCTATAAAAACTGTATTAACTGTTTTTCGGCGGCTTAAGCCCAACTCATGTAGGCACCTATGTCTGTGTAGTCATCTAATAGTTGGAGTAGGATCTGCCCATCAGTGTAAATGAGAAGGATTAAGGATCGGTTGGCATGGCAGCAGAAACACTGGACCAACTACAGTACACTGTGTTGGCCCATGAATTCAGTTTGTTGTTCCCTTGCTATCACCTGTTGTGATAGCAAGGGAATTCCTGCTGCTCAGCTTCATACATTTAGTTGGCCATTTAAGGTACAGAATGAAATCTGAAACATAACTAGGTAGGATGATTGCTGGTACACATAGAAACCCCCACTCTTCTCAGGCGTTCTATGTATTGCGCTAATTTATACACCCCCAAACAATATCAGTGTGAATCTATTTCATAGGATTTTTGCTTGACTTTTCATATTCTTCCTGGACGAATGCTTCACTGCCTCCTCCAGTGGCCACCTTCTCCATTGAGGGTACAGTCGATCTCTCCCTCCATGCTGATGCTCTATTAATCTCCTGGCCTCACTGCTCTCTTTAAGCTACGTGCTGTTGCCCCTGATATAGCTGTCTCTGTTCTCCTCCCTTTTACAGTTAAATTTAAGACTTTCTCCCTCTCCAGTACAGTTCAACTTTTGGAATCAGCTGCTACTCCAGTGCTGCCCTCTCTTATGAATAACATCCAAACCTTGGTGCCTGGCTGGCACTGTCTCTCTTATTTTGAATGCACAACCAAACATAGGAACATGCTTAGAAACCAGTTGGCTGGCTGTTCAGTTGGGTGGAACACCACGCCCAGCTTTGTGGCCAGTAACGGTCTCAGGCTAAATCCAGTAAAATGCTGGAAGGCAAACTGCTGGCAAAAAAGTGGCAAATGCCAGATCCATCTGGACACAGGACAGCCAAAGAAAAATGAGTAGCAGAGATCAGTATGCATAGCACTGTTTCCTCCAGGATGTTCAGAGAAGAAAGAGTCACAAGCTTGCAAATAATTACGTAATTAAAAGCAAAAAGTTCTTACTGAAGCTTGAGGAGTTATTGGCTGGCCTGCTGCAGCCTGTACAAACAACATTGTGATAATACCTCGAAGGGCTCTACACTCCGTGCCTTGTATCAGAGTGTAAGAGAGAACATATTGTGATCTGAAGGGGAAGATATTTGTAAATGTAAGTTTACTTAAGAATAAGACAGCTTGGTGCCTGGAGGGGAGAGGAGGGGAAGAGATGCACACTTGGGAGCAAGACCTAACATTACATTTTTAAAAGTTTAAAAAAGAGATCATGTCTGTCTGAGTCAAAAACTTGGAGGCAGAGCTGCAGTTGGCCTCCCCTCCAGTTCCAGATTATGGAAGAAAACATTGCTCTTCACTAGCTGTGGAGGCATATGCATATTGCAGAGTGCCAAATGCATGTTTTATATGCAAATTGTGTGATAATTCCTAAGACAATAAGGAATTTGCTATTGACCTTCTGGCATATAGAGAAAAAAGTAGCCCTGAGTGGACAGAGGCCTCATGGGCAGAGAGGTCTCTGCCAGCATTTCTGGGTGAACTAAAGGGGATGAGTAAATGTGCCAGGCCTCATTTATGTTTTGGCTATGTGACAATGTGGACCACTTGAGCTCAAAACTCAATTAAGTGTTCAGTTTGGAAGCAATAAAACATCCTTATTATATGTGTTTGGTAATGGAAGGGCAAGATAGTTCCAAATGTGTCTGAAGTAAGGGGTTACCCTGTCCAAAGGTTCTGTCTGGCTCAATGGATGGTAATGCTGCAGGTGGGGAAGGCCCATAAAGGCTCAGCCCAGGACCACTGAACCCTTTCTGAAAACTCTCTGAAGCCTCAGTCTACACTAATGCAGGGGCAGCTTTGTAGAGTGCTGCAGGAAGCTTGAGGCAACAGACAGTGCAGAAGTGGCTTTCCCTGGAGCTGCCTGAAGTATAGCTAACGGAAAAGTATTACAAAGTATATTAAAAAGTATTTAAAAAGCATTTAAAATGTATAGCTAAAAAACCCTCCAGTGAGAGCTGCTTCATCCAGAAAACAGTAAAAGCTGTAATGGTTATTGCTGGGATTTGTGTGTTCCCCTTCCCCAGTAAATTTTTGTTTGGCCTTACAGTGTGTTTGTACGTGGAAAGAATTGCCTACTAAGGACAGCTGGAGGTTTCAGTCCAAGCTGCTGATTTTTACTTAGCTTTCAGGAGGAACTCAAGCCTTTTTGCTGCTGGAGGCAGCAGTGAAGGACTAGTCCAGGAAGAATATTAAAAATCTAGCAAAAAGCATATTAGACAGCTTCACACTGGTATTTTTTGAGAGTATATAAATTAGTCTATACAGAGAACTCCTGAGACAAGTGGGTTTTTCTATGTGTACCACTGATCATCCTACCTATTTATGCTTCAGACTTTATTCTGTAGCTTAAATAACCAGCTAAAAATATCAAGCTGAACAACAGGCATTCCCTTGCTATCACAATCTTGCCATCAGGAAGGCCAAAGCACAACTGGAGTTGTAGCTGGCAAGGGAAGTGAAGGGTAAGAAGAAGGGTTTCTATAAGTATGTTGGCAGCAAGAGGAGGACCAGGGAAAATGTGTGTACCTTACTGAATGGGGGAGGGTGCCTTGTGACAGAGGATGCAGAAGAGGCTGAGGTGCTCAATGCCTTCTTCACCTCAGTCTTCACAGGCAAGGTCAGCTGCCATTTGACTGTACCTGGCAGCACAGTTTGGAGAGGATCTGAGCAGCCAAAAGTGGCAAAAGGGCAGGTTAGGGACTATTTAGAAAAGCTGGATATATACAAGTCCATGGGGCCAGATGGGATGCACCTAAGGGTACTGAGGGAGTTGCCTGATGAGATTGCAAAGCCACTGGCCACCCTCTCTGAAAACTCATGGTGATCAGGAGAGGTCCTGGATGATTGGAAAAGGGCAACCACCATAGTGCCCATATTTAAGAAAGGGGGAAAGGAGCATCCAGGGAACTACAGGCCAGTCAGCCTCACCTCAGTCCCTGGAAAAATCATGGAGCAGATCCTCAAGGAATCCGTTTTTAAGTACTTGGAGGAGGAGAAGGAGATTAGGAAGAGTCAGCATGGATTCACCAAGGGCAAGTCATGCCTGACCAACCTGACTGCCTTCTATGATGAGATGACTGGTTCTGTGGATGCAGGGAGGCCACTGGATGTGATTTTAGCAAGGCTTTTAATAGTCTGGTACAACGGTCTCACAGGCAAACTAAGGAAGTATGGGCTGGATGAATACACTGTAAGGTGGATAGAAACTCACTGGAGCATCAGGCTCAGAGAGTAGTAATCAATGGCTTGATGTCTGGTTGGCAGCAGGTGTCAAGTGGAGTGCTCCAGGGGTCGGTCCTGTGGTCAGTTTGTTCAATGTTTTCATCAACAAACTGAAGATGGCATGCAGTGCACTCTCAGTGAGTTTGCAAATGGCACCAAGCTGGGGGGAGTAGTAGATATGCTAGAGGCTAGAGCTAGGATTTGGAGTGACCTAGACCAATTGGAGGATTGGGCCAAAAGAAATCTTACGTGGTTCAACAAGGACAAGTGCAAAGTCCTGCACTTAGGATGGAACAATCCCATGCTCTGGGACAGGCTGGGAGCTAACTAGCTGGGCCGCATCTCTGCAGAAAAGGACCTGGGGGTTACAGTCAACAATAAGCTGATATCAGCCAACAGTGTGCCCTCGTTACAAAGAAGGCTAATGGCATACTGGGCTGCAGTATGGTAGGAGTGTTGCCAGCAAGTCAAGGGAAATAATTATTCCTCTCTATTCAGTGATTATTCCTCTTTATGTGGTGAGGCCAGACCTAAAGTACTATGTTTAGTTTTGGGCATCCCACTACAGAAAGGATGTGGGCAAATTGGAAAGAATCCAGATCTGAGCAACAAAAATGATGAGAAGGCTGGGGCATATATCTTATGAGGAGTGGCTGAGGGGACTGGGCTTATTTAAAGAAAAGAAGACTGAGGGGGGATTTAATAGCAGCCTTCAACTACCTGAAGCGGGTTCCAAAGAGGCTGGAGCTGGACTGGTCTCAGTGGTGGCAGATGACAGAACAAAGAGCAACAGTAGCAAGTTGCAGCAAGGGACGTTTAGGTTAGATATGAGGAAGAATTTTCTCACACTGCAACAGATTACCCAGAGAGGTTGTGGACTCTCCATCGTTGGAGGTTTTTAAGACCTGGCTAGACAAAGCTTTGGCTGGGATAGTCCGGCTTTGGGCAGGGGGTTGAACTAGATAACCTCCTGAGGTCCCTTTCAACCCTAATTTTCTATGATTCTGTGATCTGTGTTACATATAGGGTATGTCTACATGGCACAATTTAGTGGCCTGTCGAGATAGTTGACCTAACTCTAAATAAGCAAAGTATCTAGCTCTCCTCAGCAGGGCAAATTGTCCTGAGTACAGCACTACAGTGATATGGTTATACTGCTCCTGGACTGGCTGGGCTAGCCTGTTCATAGCTTTCTTCAACATCTCCACATGGCATTGCATTATATACTGTAGAGATATCTATAACAAAGTCCCATCAAATGGAGGCACAGTATTTTACAGTAATGATCGAAAACTAATAATTTACGATAGTGATGTTGTTGCATGTAATCACATTTTTTTGTGAGGGCACTAGCTCTTACCCCAGAAATGGATTGCTTCTGTTGATGTAAACGAAGAAAATAGAAGAACAGCAGTCTAAAAGGTACTCCATGCATAAGGAGAAATAAAGCACAACACATCTGTGCCCACTGTTCCCTGCAGCCCCCCTTTGAAAGTGTTGGAACACTTCGGCTTGCCACAAAAATGCTCATGCAAAGATGCTCACAACGATTCCCACAAAGATGCTCATGCAATTAGGGGAAGAGGGAGAGTGCAGGCAAAAGTGTAGATTAGGGAAATGGCTTTGAGTGGAAGGCGAGTTCCCACAGTATGATTGTGATTGCACTCCTGGTAGGATAGCCAAGGCAGCATGGAGTTCAATGTGGACTGCCAAATCTGCCCATACTGAGATTCATGCTACTGCTGCCTCTCTAGCCAAGCTAAGGCAGAAGGCAAGGTAAAGATTCACCTTATAGACCAACTGTATTAGAGATGCATAGGCTTTCATAAATAACAGATCACTTTGCCAGGTGCTATGAAAGGACGTGCAAAGAGTCCTTTAACAATTAATTGAATGCAAAATTGTGGGTCAAGAAATCAGCCTTAGAATGAGTTAAGTTTAGTCAAAACAGGGCCTACAAAGTGCTCTCCCATTACTTAGATTAGCTTTTATGACCCCTGTGTCTCTATGGCTAATAAGCCCTGTTTGCTTATTCCAGCACTGTGATGTCCTCCCTCTCCCCCAACCCACTTCCCTCCTCCTTCCCTGTCTTTTGTATTCAGATCACTGTGTTTGATAGCCTGCTTACTGCATGTCCTTTCATAATATCTGACAAAGTGAACTGTTGCTTACAATAGCTTATGCAGTCTGAGTCCGTTTGTAAGATGCATCTATACCCTGCCTTCTGCCTGACTTCAAACCAATACAGATAACTACCTCTCTCTAAGTGTTTTAGAGCTAGCCTGGGCATGTCCATTTGAGATTCAGTAACTGCATTAGACACTTGTCCTACCCCCTGAATACTAGCCATGCCATAGAGCCCTCCAATACTGGTGGTGAGAAAAATCATGTTAATATTTAGGAAATATTTGTTCAGCAAGGCAATATTTTATGTTATTGCCCACTGAGCCTGTCAGTATTTGTATAAGACATAAAAAATGTGTTTGTACTGTACCAGAAAGTATAAGCACATCCAGCTGCTTCAATTTCTGTGGTGACCTTTTTATGTGCCTTTAATTACAGTTAGATTATAGCGTAAACATGTTCCAAAAATATAAGCCAGCCACTGCCTCTCATATGATAAATTTATTAAGCAGTAATATTTTCATTTACCATAGGCTTGCATGAGATGGTAAGGATCAATTGCAAAGGTAAAGACTGATCATCTTCTAAGGCAGTGTTTTTTGAACCCAAAAGAGTCCCATTACACTGCTGGGCCCATTAAACCACTGGACCAGCTGCTTTTTAGACTCCTTTACAGTTTTCCTGCTGGTTTTACTGACAACATAAAGACATGTAAGCTATCAAGGGCAATCTATTTTCGAATCCTTGCTATAGAAGGATACGTAGGAAGCATTGAGAAAGTAATATGTCATGCCCGTTGCAGTTTAAATCTTATAAAATATGACATCTGAAAGGAAAAGATTAAAGGGATAAAAGGGACATTTGGCTGGCAAGCAGAGCTCTAATACTTCTCTGAAGAGACCTAGGTTATATCTATGGGCCAAAAGGCTACTATTAAGTCCTGATCCAAATTCTGAATCTTCTAAAGCTCAGAGGTGTTTCAATAAGGAGATGGGGTTTGGCCTGTTATGGCCATGGTGGCCAAACACAAAATTAGTCCCAAGTCTGGATACAGGTTCCAGGCATTCCCTTTCCCCAAAATACATGTGGGATATTGGTTTGGGTCCATCTCTGCTATATATGAGGCTATACTGTTTGGATTAAGCAACCAGAGCGATTAAAACTCTTCACTTTCTGCAGCGAATGTTGCCAAAATCAATAACCTTTTTAAATGCAACTTTGACAAGGACTGCAGTAGTACCTAGCATTTATGAGGTGTAGTTTCACTCTACATTTTTGGCTTAGATGGCTTATGTGGAGATATGCTACCGATCACTGCAGTGCATCACTGCAGTGCACCAGCATAGGCATACCTGGGCAGTTCTGCACCCTGGGATGGGTGCTTGGGATGGTGCATGCGGCTGGGTTGCCGGGGTGACAGTGGCAGGCCGCCCAGCAGTGCAGGATCTGCTCTTTCTGCATGCCCTCCCTCTTCCTCCCCAGTCAGTGCCCATGGCTCATGTCCCAGTCAAGTTCTACTACTGCTGACTAGCGAGTCAGCAATGCTCAAAGCAGATAAGTACAAAAAGGTCCCCTCAGACTATTTTGACATTAAACAAACTATCTTTACAGCTAAGGTTTCACAGTTTTTCTGCCATCCAAGTATACGCATAAGATGGTGGCAGCCAGAATAGATGCGTGTGTGGTATCTGTCTAACATTTGTTATTAAATACTCAAAGTACTGCACTGTTACTGTGGTATCTCAGAATACCCCCAGAGTCATTTGCTTTGCATTTTCTAAAAGAAAAGCAATCTCCTCTCTCTTGCTTCCTTCCTTCCCAGATTATATGACTAATAGTCTTGATTCATTTAGGTGGGGGGAGGGGTTGATTTTTTGGGGTGTGACACACAAGAAATTATAGAAAGGTTAAGAAAACAAACAAAACAAAACACCTAGAACTCTTGGTTCCAAAATAATACCTTTTATTAGACCAACTGGGAAATCACAAGAAAATTGTCCTTTTTCTGCAAGCTTTTGGGATCAAAGTCCCTTCGTTGGGCTCTGGGAAAAGTGTAGATGGTACAAGATGGTAAAAAGTCCCCATAGGTAGGAAATAAACTTCATTTTTGCATTTTCCCAGAACCTGATGAAGGGACTTTGATCCCAAAAGCTTGCAGAAAAGGACAATTTTCTTATGATTTCCCAGTTGGTCTAAAAAAGGTATCATTTTGGAACCAAGAGTTCTAGTTTTTTGTATATGTCTTCTTGTCTCAGACTAACAAAGTGAAAACAGTGAGTTTTGTGTTTGGCTTTACCACATACTGTCCTAAGCACAATTGTATTTTTTTCTTTTCTGGTAAACAAAATTCCATCCTTAGCATCCATAAGTCCACCTCCCAAGGGAATTCCATATTGTGGCTGCATTTCATTCTTTTCTCTTCTACAAGATTTCTTCTATAGGTGCATCAGGCGTGCTTCTTAGACAAAAGTGCATTTTCTGTGCTTGTGTGTATTCTGTGTTTTCTCTTAAAGTATTTTCAGATAAATTTCACTTGACATCGCAAATTGGACGCAATTTTATTCTTACCTTGCCAGCACAACTTCAAAGGTTTATGAAAATAAACTAAGTCCTGTTACTTTAAGTTGTGTATGATGTAGAAGGTCATCGCTCATGCAAAGGGAATCAGTGAATAAGTCGGAGCGAATAACTCATAGAGAAATGTTGCTTAAGGACTTTATCTTCTCTTACACTACTAGAGGAGTTTGGGTATATTGGCAGAGCAGTTAAAGTGTCTCACTATGGCTTGTTATGTTGTTAGAATTTTCTGGCCAGTTCCAATTTATATGTGAACAGACAAATAGAAATTCACCTTAATATGCTTGATTTAAAAGGTAGGGCATTCTGGATGCATCTACGCATGTGTTTTACTGTGGTATTGACTAATTAGTTATGCAGTAAAGTGTGACTGTCTACACATGTGCCAGTATTAGGGCACAGTAAGTTAATTAACTCTACTAGAAGATAGTATTATTAGGGACAGTATATCTTACAGTGGAGTAATTGTGATGAAATGCACATGTAGACAGTGACTGGGGCTGGTTGTGGCACCAGGGTGCTAAAGTGCATTGGCTGCCTGCTGCATGGCCTTGTGCAGCAGGCAGGCCCTGCACTGTAGCACCCTTGTGCCACAGCCAGTCTGCCTCATGCCACTACTGGAACGTGGGGCTGAGCCCCCTGAGCCTGCTGCCAGCTTGGGGCTGTTCCACCCTGGCTCTAACTGCTGCTGTCCCTGACACGCGTGTAGATGCTGTGCCGGAGAGCAGCTGAGTCACCTTAAGTTTGAGTCACCTTAATTGCTTGTGTCAATGTGTCCTCTGAGTTGTAATGTGCTAGGTGATTTCAAGAGATATGAATGGAGGTTGTAAGGGAGTGAGAGGTGGAGCTGAAAGTCTCTGTGGATGCAATTGTTGAAAGGAAATTTTCTTTTGAAAGGATTTAACTTTTTACTCTTGAATTTTCTTTGTCTATCTGCATCTCTCTTTTTCCATAGTATCCATGCACCAGGTGCAGGAGTGGCTGCCACCCTCCAGTTGGCTTTGAAAGAAAAAAAAAATCAGTTTCTCCTTGTATTAGTTGCTCTTCTGAGTGCGCTTATTTTTTTCTCTCAGGGATTCCCTGAATTACTCAGAAACATCACTTGAAAAGGAACTAGGATACTGTAGGTTGAATAAGTTGCTAATTACAAAAATAAAGAAATCTAAAGTTTACATGCACAAAAAATTAGGTTCCTTTTTACTTCCATGCCACAGGATTAATAATGGAGACACTGGTTAACCATATGAGAAAAAGCAGAGAAATGGAATATGGCCAAGAAATATGAATCATAAATTCCTAGAGGTTCCCACAGCTTGCTCTCATTTGTATATCTGTGACGGGGCCTTCCCAGGGCCGGTTCAATCATTGGCCCACCCACCTGTCTAGGGCAGTCTGCCCACCTGACTCGCCTGCAGCACCTTTGTTGGAACTGAGTAGTTGTTCATAGGTGGGATGCTGCCCATTTATTGCCTGATGCCAAGGGCATAATACATGGCTTCAGCCTTCCCTTTACATGGCCTCACATGGCATCACATACCGGTGACGATTCTCTTGGCCCCTTACTGGGCCAAACTCAGTCCCGTGCTGAGCCTCTCTCCTATTACCCCTAGCAGGGCCATACTCAGTCTGCCGCTTTCTTGGACCTCAGTCACATTGCCCATCTCTGGGCCTCAGCCATACCGCCCTACTCTGTATAGCCCTTCAAGACCACTCAGGCTCCCTATTCTATACAGCCCTTCAGGCTTCATCTCTTTCACAGTTGGTCCTGACCCCTTGCAGACCTTCAGGCTCTACTCTACAATGGGTCTTCAGGCCTATCACCCCACATATTGTGCTGATTCTGGCTCTCTCTGGCCTCAGGCATCTCAAATTCATCCCACTGCCCACTCATGCTTCATGCATCCCTGAACCCCTAACTCAGCTGATGGCCCTCTGAGGCATCAGGTGTCTGTCAACATGCCTGGACCCCAAGCCTGTCCCCTCTATGGAGTAACTTACCAGGTTGCGGGGGCTGAGGCTTTACAGCACCCCATCCTCACCTTTCACTGGGGAGGCAAGGGTGTGGCATTTCCTGGAGACTGCCCCTGCCACAGGCAGCTCCACCACACCATCCAACCCCAGCAGGGTGCAGTTTCAGGTCTTACCCAGAACCAGGAACCTCCTCCATCCCCATATTTCCTACCCTAACCTCCAGGTGTTCTGGGAGCTTCAGGCTCAGTGATGTTGCTCCTCTGGCTCCCTAAGTGTAACTGCAAGCTCTGCTCCTGGGGCCTCGGCTTATACTGAGGCTACTCAGCCCTCCTCCAGTCCAGTGGCCCCGCTTCAGTCATGTGACCATCTAATTGGGCCATACTGCACCTGCTGACTACTCAGGGCCTGCCTAAAACCTCTAAGAGTGGCAGGCACATCCTGTGCAGTGCCACAGTATTCCTGACCTTTGCCCATCCCTGACCTTTGCTCATTGAGCTGCCCAGCTCAGCCACTTTTGCACCCAGTAACCTGAGCTCTATCTACATGGGGAATTTACTGAGTTTGCCTTTCTTCTCCTCAGTGGCTTAATGTTCTTAGTTCCAAGACGTATTGCTATAAACTTGGAGACCCAGGACTTTGGCCACTTCTCATGTCCTATTCTTCAGCAGTAACTCCAGAATATAGCCTGATTGACATTCTTTACCTGTGCAAGTTGGGTCTTTTTACACCTGGCCTCTTTGGCTCTCTGACAGGCTTTGCATTGTATTGATGAAACCATTCTAGAAGATGATAGTTTTCAGCCATAAACTTGACTTGATCATTGCTAGATCCTGCATGACTGCTTGTGTCGCCTTTCCTTTTGTTTGTGATATTATTATGCTACCCAGAGCTACCATAGCAAAACTCATGTTGCCTTACTAGGTATTTTAGAAATCACCATCCATCTGTAAAATCTCCAAGGCTTAATTTAGTCAAGAATATTTAAACTGTTTCATAGACATGAAGTCACCAGCTGGCACTAATCTATGTTTATAGAAATAAAATCTACAGCTTTAACTAGTTATTATTTGCTTTCTGCTGGTTGAACTACTTTAATTCATTCTGTTCTTTAAATGAATCTCATTTTGCAGTTGAACTGACAGAGTAAACTCTTTAGATCAATCAGTGTATCAAATTGCTTAAAGAGAAAAGACATTGTTATAGAAAAATGTATGTCAGAGCTGGGTGGCACTAAAAAAAATCTTTGTTGACTTTTAAATTAATCAGCTTTAGCTTTAGCTATAAAATAATGCCCTTACGGGGTTTCCATAAACACTCTGATATATGAAATTGCTGAAATTTGAAACTAAGATTACAGAATATTTATGGAAATCAAATTATGAATTCATATCAGAAAAAATATTTTGTAAATGTGTGTAACCAGTTAGGGAATAGAAACACACAATAAGATGTGTATGTCCAAATAAAACAATTTAGTCTCTAAGATTTGAGTACTCTCAACAGTCAGCTCACTGAGGAATTTTGGATCAATTTTTATTTCTAGAAATTATCAGTGGATAATTTAAAATAAAGAAAGTAATATAGAAAGGGAGAGAAAATTCATGAAACACTATTGAAGGAATGAAAAATGGAAAAATCTAATATTTCAGTGAAATCTGGCTAGGTGAGATTGTTATCATGAAAACTAAAAGAAGAAAAACATAATTAAATTTAAAGCTGTTCACTTGAATGATTAGCTTAAATTGCATTTCATTCTTACCTGTCTAGTAGAAACTGACTTTCATAAACATCAAAATCAGCATGTACTTTTAATCAATGTCTGAGGTAGAGTGAAAGGGGATTTTATTGTAATGTTTATGGTGTGAATGTCTCTAAGCATTAAATGGAAGTCTCAAATGTTTATATTGGATTAAGATCCAAAGCAGCTCTTGGAGTTGTTTTGTCAGGTGCTAAATTGCATGTGAAGACATCAGATTACTGACAATTGTAACTTCATCGTAAATTATAAGACTACAGAAGGAGGGACAATACACTGTTATTGTAATCAAGAGCCATAAAGCAGTATGTATCCTTGACAGATACTGATAACATCACTAGACTAAAGCTACAGTATTTTTTATGTCCTACAGCCCTAACGTGTGCATTTATCTTAATGCAATTTTATGTACTGTGAGTCTGATGAATGATACACAAATGTACATGTATGAATAAATATATAAATAAAATGGGGAATGAACATAGGGCTGGATCCAAGGATCATTAAAGTCAGTATAAACCTTTCACAGTTTTAACCGGCAGGTTTGCTTGTCTGTGTCTTTATTCTACGAGAGTCTACATTTTACAGGTTTGCTATTTTGTAGAAATGTAGAAAACCACGGGGAGTTTTACTCTTTAATGGTGGTATCTTTTAATGGCTAAACTCTTTAAAGGCTAAAATGCTTAATCAGGAAGCTTCAGCATAATTTCTTATTGTGTTATAACATTCAAAGTTCAAGAGACTATGCCATCTAAGTTCACTAAGACAAATGGCACATAGTCTACTTTAGTTTCAGTGCATTCTGGAATCATATGGGTCATAACAATTGTCCACTTCTCTCCAAAAGATTCTAATTTTGAAGTTGGGCTTATTGGAATCACAAATTACTATTGTTTTAATGTTTTAAAAGTCTAGTCCTTGAAGGCCAGTTATCTTAGGCAAATCAGAATGGTTCTCTTTTTCTTCTCCAACTGTTACGTGGTATTTTTGGTTGGGTTGTCCTAGAAACTGAAGCCATGGCTTACATTCCCAACAACACATGAAAACATTTTATGCAAGTGGATTTTTACTGGCTCAAAAAGCATGAATATTTCGAAGTGGCAGCATCCAGCTGCAATCCTTGTAAATTGACAGTGGTGCATACTCCAAACAAATGATGTCCAGAATGGAAACATTGTTTTTAATCAGCATAATTTCATTGAACCATCCACATGTCATCTTGTTACTAATTTCTTTGGAAATATTTATTCTTAATTTAGAATTAGTCCTAACAGTCTTAACTGACCTTTCTAAAATATATTCATTTCATCCCTGATACTGCAGGCAATTCTGATCCTGCACTCAGGTGCCTGAAGTAGATAAAGGAATCAAGTCCTCACTTTGTACTTTGTCCTGTGTATATATAAAGTGGTACCTATATTAAGATCATGGTATTATTATTCTGAACAGCACTGAATGTGCTTTAGTGAAAATGTAGTGGATTTAGTCTTATCCTCAGAAAAACTTTGAGCTATTTTTTTCTTACATCACAAAAGTATAAAGTTATAGCACGTGGGGATATTGGCATTGTGAATTAACTGCATTATGACTCATTTCTAATTTCCACCATAAGGGAGGTTTTTTAATTTTTTTAACAAGCACTTGTCAGAAAATGTAATATACTTGTATGCTTTACAATCACCACAGGTCTTTGGAAGTGATTTTGGAAGATGCTTAGCATCTTTTATGCCAGGTGACTTGTATAGGTGTTTAGAACACATACCATCTTTCTAAATTGGGCCTTTGTTCTAAATACCACCTTCTTAAAAATGCTCTAGGACAGTGACTTACAAACTGGGGTACGTATACCCCCGGGGATGCATTTTGCCATGGTGTACTCGCCTAAATTTTAATGAAGTCAGTGGAACTTCTTATTGTTCAATGCACAGTTGGTAGTGACTTTGCCACGTTGATGCCAGTGAACACGTAGAGACGCATCAAGTTCAGGGGGTAAAAGCAACAATATTTTCTCACCTGGCCAAAAAAGTTTGAAAGCCACTGCTCTTGGACATAATGACAGTTCCAAAAAGGTCACACCAGTTTTTCTCCATCTTTCAAGCCTTTTATACTGATGAAAGCTTCATTTTGCTCTAGAAGAATATATAGATGGTTATTAAGTATATAGAGTCCTGGGGGCAGGTGTGGTATGGGGAGCTTTAGTTCACTCTCTGGGACCTCTTGCATGAGATACAATAAACATGAAGTGGGCACAAGTGGAGATTCTTCAGTGACTTCCTCTTATTCCTCCCCAGATCCCATGAAAGGTCTCTTACAAAGTGAAAATTCTCTTCTTCATTCCCACTGTTGTTTCCTGTGTCAGGAACTATGAAAAGATGTTCTTCCTCTAAACACTTGGTGCTGCTTGTTGTTGTTCTCCAGTTCCCATGGCAGAGTGAAGGTTCTCACTTTCTCGTTCCACAAACCCCATGCAGGTCTTCAAGGGAATGCAGATCCATTTCTGCTATATGATTTAAGACATATTACTGCTTCTTTGACCCTCTAACATGCCCAGGTAGGATCAGTGTGGTTGACCAGCCTAAGCTAGTTAGATAGTTGAGTGGGTGAGGTGTTACAGGCACTGAAGTGCACAGCAGACAGCCCAGAGGTTCCAATTTTGAGGCCATAGCAGGACTCATGGTGCAACCATATTGGATTGTAATGAATCTGCAAATTGTGCTAAATACCGGATGCATCAACACATGCCCCTGACAATGCAGCTTTACTGCACAGTCATTTAGTACTTGCTTTAGCACTTTAGAAAGTACTAAATGACTGCAAAGAAATCACTGTTACTGCACAGTTCTGGCAACATATGGATCGTTTCTGACCCTACTGCACAGTTGATACCCGTTGACACTGCATCACCCTAGCAACAAACTGCATCACTGTTGCTTGTCACTACAGTGACATTGCGTCTTGTGTAGATGCGCCCACCTTGTCACAAGGCCACAAAAAAGGAAAGGGTCAGATAGCTGAAGAAGAGATAGCTCCTTGTTTTGGGTTGAGGAGCAGACAGTCTCACAGAATAACATCTTCCCCAGTAGCAGTGCATGGAGTTCCTTAGGAGTCCCTTTCTGAGTTCCCTACTTGCCCACCCATTGTTCCTTAGGGGATAAACTAAATTATTTCTCCTCTCCTCCACACAAACTTTTTTTTTTTAAACTGTGAAGTGCCAAAATGTTTCAATTATTTTGAACCTTGGTGAACACTTTAAAATAATAGGAGGTGCTAATTCAAGAGCCTTTGAACACAGAAAGATAAATCAGACTCTTAAATCTTGTGTATCCATCTCTACTTTGGATCCCATAAAAAGCCAAAATTGCTTTTATAATAGCAATTTAGGTACAGACTTAACTCAGAGCTCTAAAAATGTAACTTAGATATCTTTACAAGTCAATTACTAGCTGAAATGTAGCCCAGATCAGTATGGATAAAAGTCAATACCATCAGATGGCTTTTTAAACTGAAAACCACAGTGTAAATTGTCACTGCAATATTGGCCAACACTGGCCAATACCCTCAGGAACCAAGAACAAGGTACACATAGAAAATAATTTCATTCCTCTTATTCACAGAAGTGATCCGAAGTAGTTGGAGAATGTAGAAATGTTTTTTTTTGTTTGTTTTTTTTACCATCATTGCCAGCATTTGACTCATACAATTCATTTTAATATGAAGGTTGGCATTTTCAAGATAGATTAAAATATTTCAGTTGTCAAATTTCACTGATTTTTCAGTGCAATTTTGGGCAGATTCAGTGCAATTTTGGGAGCTGCTTTTGGGGCTTTTTTTCCATATCTGTAAGCACCTTTAATCCCAGCCTAAATTCTGAGTGGACTATTATTCCAGAGAGCCAGATTCAGTGTTTTTAATTCATAGATTTCCCTAATACCCTCTCTGTGAAAAAGTTCCCATCTGTAAAAGGCATGCTTTCTTTTTTTTGCCATTTCTCTTTACTACTTAGATTATAAATTCTCTTTTATAAGCACTGTTTATCTACTACATGTATGTACTGAACCTAGCACATTAAGGCATTATGACAATGTAATAAGAATTAAGTTAAGAAAGGAAGGAGAAATTAATAAAAGCATTCTTTCGTCTCTACAAATATACTTTTTGGTGCTGGTGGGTTAATTGTACATTATTTCACATAAGGACAAGGATTCTAACCAGTATGGCTTTATTTAAAGACTTTTTAATCAGCTAAATGAAAACAAATATAAATTATCCAAGAGTGGAATTGTCAGCCAAAGTACTTGAAGGCGGCATAGGTATCTTCTTGACATACAAGGGTGGAAGAGTAAATGTATTGAACTTCCTGGTCAGATATGTGTAACTGTAATTATCAGAAAATCACTGCACAGTAAATTCTTCATTTACATAAATTGGTTGCTATACTCCTTTAAATGTGATAGGCTTCTAGCTATTAAATTACCAATAACAAATATCCATTTTATATTAATATGTCCATTTTCTAATACTATTTAATACTCTGAATGTAATAAGTGAATAAGGAAATAGTAACAATTTGTGTTCACTGAGGCTGCATACAGACATTGAAGGAGGTTAGGGGGAGGTTAGATTATGTTAAAAGCAGCCACCTGATCTAACTTAGTTTACCCAGGTGCAGGCCTTACACTAATTAGGTGGATCTATATGTGAACTGTACAGAAGTTCAGGACAGTTAAGTCAGTATGAAAATGGCTAACCTGATCTAAGTTAAGTGCAACTCTTAGGTAGCCTAACTTAGCTTGGGTCTGTTAACACCAATCTAACTGAACTTCTGTACAGTTTCTAGTGCAGACCCAGGGCTGCACTTTACCTATCCCCTCCCTGGCACCAGACTATTTTTAACCTCTCATCCCCTCCCACTACACCTCTCAGATGGGCACCTCCCAAACAGACCATCCAGCCCCACTGCCATCCTGCCATACTTCCCAATCCCACAAGCCACTCTCACTGCCAGTTTTACCAGCATTCACCAATGTTGGGAGCCGAGCTAGTAAATTGCGATTGGGGGAGAGGTGGGCAGGAGGGTTACTTGCTCAGCTTCTGATATTGGTGAACACAGGTAAAACTGGTACTGAGAGTGGCTTGTGGGGTTGAGAGGTTTGGCCAGATGGGAATGGGGCTGACTGGTGTATTTGGGGGATGAGGTGTGGTGCCAGGAAGTGGCTAGGAAAAGTGCAGCCTCAAGGCTGGGAAAGCCCAGCCCTGGGACTGCACTGGGAACTGTATAGAAGTTCAGTTAGATTCATCTTGCCAGACCCAAGCTAAATTAGACTAACTGATGAGGTAGTCTGACTGTGAGGCCACCTCTCCCCTCGCCCCCTGCTGCCCAATGAGGTAGTCTGCTGATTCATTGAAACTGAAATACAGTATAGAAAACTCATGTTTTCCATTTTGTTCAAAACAAAGGGAGAATTCAAAACCCAGATTTATGTTAGAAACCTGTCTGATTTCTTACCAGCTTCACTTAATGTGTTGCTCTGGAGTGAAAGCTTCCGTGATCTATTTCTGCAGAGAAAACTTGCCCTGTAGGCTTCCTTGGGGACCCCAAGGCTTCCAGGGGCTTCAGATCCAGGGCAGCTTTATCCCAATAAAGGGATTCAACCAGTAACATAATTAAGAGGAAGATAACCAAGACAACTTCTGGGGCTGACTTTGGAAGGGGAGTGTGCCAAAACAGCACCTACCGTCACTGTGATTGCTCCATGAAGCATTGCTGACCAGGTCACAGAAGCAGAGGTGTAACAAAGTAGCTCCATACCAGGGCAGTGTCAGCTGTTGTGCTCCTAGTGGCAGTGGTATGACCAGCTTCCAGATATGGCAGCATCTCTTTTTGTGTGTGTCCCCTCCCCCCACCCACTCACAAGGCAGCACCTGGGGCTGCTGCCCTGATTTGCCTCCCCCTGCCCATAGTTAAAGTGTTGTGCAGAACTGCTCAGTAGGGGTGTGCGAAATGGGCCATATTTGATTTGGAGTTGGCCCAAATCGGAGACAGTAATTTGATGCGTTGATTTGGATCACACTGTCCCCTATTTGATAGGACCAAATCCGAATCTGAAGATTTGATGTTGATTCAGAGAATCAGCAATTTGGCCATAAACATGGGTTTAAATGTTTTTTCTACATACATCAAGGTACCAGCCGTGGCTCATGAATACTGTGATGCTGGGGCAGTTGGAGCATCCTACAGGAGTGCGGGGGGATGAGGGGGCCGCATGCTCAGCAGAAGATTCAGAAGTGAACTGGAAGTAATTCAGTGGCCCCCTGCAACCCACCAGCTTGGCGATCAGCCATGGGGGGAATCCTGGGTGCCCCCCCCCCGACCCAGGAGGCACAAGTCACTGAGCTGGGGGGCATGGGGATCCCCCCAGCCTCCCTCCCTGGCAGACCCAGAAGTCTTCTGGGTCTGCTGCCGAGCATGCTGGGGAGCCCCCATGTACCTGTGGGATGCTCCAACTGCCGCAGCATTCACGAGCCGCCTAGTACCTTGAAGTATGTAGAAAAAACATTTAAAGCTGTCTCTATGTCTGAAGCACTGAATCTTTCTGAATCTGTCCAAATCAATTCAGAGGGTTCCAATTCAATTTGGAGAGATTAAAGGGTCTCCTGATTCAATTCAGATTAGGAAATTTAGCCACCAAATCTGGCCAAATCTCTGCTGAATTGAATCAGGAACTGAAGCTTCACATAGCCCTACTGCTCAGCTATGCCTCTGAGCTGAACAGTGTTCAGAATTTCCCTTCTGCAGGAAATCATGAAAGTCATTGGTTTTGCTCCAATTTGGAATAGTTTTGCAAAATTTAGAATATTCCCCAAGGAATGGCAGTTCTGAATTTTGAAGAGTTCCAATACATATTATAGTTTGTAATGATTTATCTTTTGCTTATTTTTCTTTTTTGTTATTTACAAGCCATTTATTTGTATTTTGCAGAAAGAGTAGGTGGAAAATAAAGGAATGAGTGAGCTGTTGGACATAAACACTGTAATCATGGAGTACAGCAGGAATGACACCAGGTTATCATTATGCCATAGATCAGTGATGCTCAATCTTTTGGCCCTGTGTACAGATGTGTGGCATGGGGCCAATATGTGGATGAGATCTGACCTTGTACTATCTGATCCTGACCCCATATGCCCAGGTCAGACTCACTCCACCCCCATCCAGTCCTGCATGCCTGGAGCCAACCTGTACCTCCACTACCCAGATTGAGCCCCACCACCTTCACCTGGCTCTGCATCCCCATATCAGGTCCCGTGCCACCTTTGCCTGGCCTCACATACCAGGATCAGGCTCTGCACCACCTTGCAGGCCTGGATCAGCCCCATGCTGTCCTACCTACCCAATCTAGTGCACAGGGCCTTGCTCTTTGGGGTGCTAGGCTCCCAAGGGGAGCAGAAATTTGGCAGCATGGGAAAAGCAGTTAACACTGCCACTGCTCCCCTGCTGCTAAATTTTTAAATCTGGAGGTAGCCCCACAGGCCAGATTACATGGCTCCATGGTCCATATCTGGATCGCAGGCTGGGAGTCGAGTGCCCCTGCAATAAATTGAGAATTTCAGCATTTTATGCATTACTTCTGTTTGCAATCAGACAGTGCATCAGACAGATATTCATGTGAGGCAATTTATAGACTGAGATTTGTGTGGCATCCTTATGAATGAGTCAGCACTTAGAATATTTGTGGTGAAATCCTGGCTCCATTCACGTGGGTGGCAGTTTTTCCACTGATGTCAGTATATCCAGAATGCCATCTTTAGTGTTGATATTCATGCAGAAATATCCATTGATTTTAACGGAGAATGATTTGCTTAAAATTCAGTTGATTTTTTTGCCCCTTTATAACTCACTGTCCAAACTAAAGTAAAAGATACTTGCTTCATTTTTACTCTGATGGCTAAAATAATTCTGACATCTTTCTTTCTGGTCCAAAGCTCAGCACATTGTAGGTAATATTTATATGCTGGTCCACAGTTTCTCTGTAGGATTGCTAGTATCTTACAGAAGAATTCCCTCAATATATGTATAAATAGCCAGATGCTGTCATTGATCATTTTAATGTAAATAGTGTAGCAAAACTCCCAGTTTGGGGGAAGGCGGGGAGTTTAATTGCATTCGCTCCCCTTCCCCAACCATTTCTGACTTTTTCTCTCCCTCTCTATTCCCTATAGATAAGTATAAGTAAGCTAAGATGTAGGATAAGCTTTAAACACTTTTATTTTGGTAGCAAGTTTTTGGTTTTGGATATCCACTGTTTTATATTGTATTATTATTAGGTTTGTATTGATTGTTATTGTTTCATATGGATATTGTGTGGTTTAGGCCTGTCTTTGTAAGTGAACCAAAATCATGTCAAGTTTCCATTTTATATGTCAAGTCTCCATCTTGTGTCCTCTGCCCGGGCATCCCCTGTGTTGCAACTGCATGAGTCACATATCCCTCCCATGTAAATTGGTTCCTGGATGAATGAGAGTGATTGGGAATGTCTGAAATACAATGGTAGCAGGCCTCTACTGAATGGCCTGTAATGACTGGGCCATCACCTCGCATTGATTCATCCAGGAACCAGGGACCTCACCCAGGAACAGAGACAAGACCAGCATTTGAAAGACAAACAACCCTGCAGAACCAGCAACTCTCACCATTACAGACACCCGAAACTGCACATCCCTGCATGGAGCACACATGCTCAGTATGCCAGGGGCTGACCCTTGCCTGGGCATACTGCCTCCTATTACTAGGGTCACACAAGATCTGCCCCTATAAAAAGGGGCAGTGAAGACAGACCTGCGTGCTTGCAAGGGAACCAATAAGACATTGTGTCACCATCTCCCCTGTTCAATAAAACCACTGTCATTTGCAACACCGAGTTGGGTCATGTTTTACTAAATCCCAGTCCCTTCCTTATCTTAAATTACAGCCTCATTCTCTCTCTTTCTGTCTCAGCTCTAGCCCCCATCCCTCTCCACTAGTTTCCCAATCTCCTCTCAATTCCTACTGCCTTTTTCCTGTAACTTGCTGCTGCCTTTCTCTGCTTTCCTGCTGCCCTGCTGCCTGCTGCTTTTCCTGTGATTTTCTGCTGTCTGTCTCTGTTTTCAGGCTTCCCCTGCACCTTCTGTAATCCTCCCGCCCTCCTCTCCTGCAGCTTCCCAGTTCCTCTTAGCTGTCCTGCAGTTTTCTCCAGCAGCTGGAGCCTTTCTCCAGCTTCCAGCACCTACTGCTGCTCCCTGCAACTTCTCTAGCTGCTCTGGAGCCATCCTCTGCTCCGCACACCCAGAGCCCCTCTTTAACACCCACACTTTCCCTTAGTCCCATTTTCCCTCTCCCCATCTACCTTTTCAGCTCCCCCGTAGCTCTGGCTCCAGCCTCAGCCTCTGTGCCGGCATCACATCTTTGTTCTGCAGGCTTTGGGCATTGTCTTTTAATCAACTAAGATCAATTAACCTAAAGTTACCCCCAAGCCTCAGTTCTTCAGCTCAGGCCCCTGTAGTCTACCAGTTCTAAACCCGGTCCTGGCAACTTTAACTCCCTACACTTCTACTTTCTTACCTTAATCTTTCCCCAGGTATCCCAAGTACACCAAGCACATACATACATACACATCGCAACACCCAACTTAGGAACTCACCTGTATGTATGTGTAGGTGGGTGGTATGTGTATAAATTAGTGAATACACACACATATATATACATATATAGATATCATTGGGTGTGTGTGGTATATGAATTAGTAATCCATGTATGTGTATTGGATGTGCAGGTGTTGGTAACTGATTCTGTCTAAATTTGTTGTGTGTAGTATGTATGGGCTTAAACTGGTGACAGGTGTACATGAACCTAGACTGGTTATTTTGAACATGTGTGTATCTGAGTTGCTAGTGTATGTTTCTAGTGCCCTACAATTTCCTGCATAAAACTCATTTACTTATATATGGCATTGTGTGCATGATATACTAATTACTGATCGGTGTCTAACTTTTGGGGTGTATAGTGTATGTGCTTGAATTGATGATAGGTATGCATGTGCCTAGGCTGGTTTGAATGTCTATGTGCCTGAGCTGGTAGTGTGCATGGGTATGCACCTAACTGATTTGTGTGTTTGTATATGTGCAATTGTGTCACACCCTCCTGTCTAGTAGCTCAATATTGAGATCCTAAGAGTTGGCCTGACCCCTCAGGGCATTACAATAGGAATTAATTACAGTGACAGTATTAGACCTTATTTGTATGGGAATTCCTGTAAGTTAACAGAGCACTGTATGGGAATATAAAGATGCCATTCTGATATATATGAACTAATAGTGATAGTTTTTAAAACCTCTGTTTTCAGTAATACTCACCACCAAATCCAATAAATAGGGATAAATTTGATTTGAAAACAACTTTTGGTTTGTACGAACATGCAAAAACCCAATGTGATACAGTTTCAAGATATAAAGAGCTGAAATATTTTTGAAAGCATGCTGTATCGATTACAGAGGCCAGTAAAATTCTCAGCTATAACAGAGCATAAGTGTACCCTTATAGTGCCTTACTCTCATGTGACATACCTACCTTTTAGAATACAAGTTACATAAACATATCTTATGATCAAAATCCATTTCATTGATGTGGTCTGCTTTAGACCATCTTGTTTTCTCATTTGTCTATGTTATTTCCTGGATTTTAAATCTTCAGACCCCCCTGGGGCTATTAACCCACTTTAATAAACAGGGCCATCACATCTCCCTAGTTTCCAAAACTGTCACAGCTGTTTCCAATATGTTATGTGAAGATCATAAAGACAAGTTCAGTATAAGCCATTACTACAGCTCTACTTCCACTTGCCCTGACACAGCTCATTTCAAGACATTAACCATTCTGCAAATTCTGTTCTGATTATACCTCCTAATCATTCCTTAAAATAAAATGTTCACAGCTAGATGTTAGCCTGTAGGCTCTTGAAATAGCTATTTAACAGCCCTGATTGAAATTTAAATATTTGGAAAAAAGACCTAATCCTCATAATTTATTGTTGTTACACACCAGTTTCTCTTTTCTATTGTTTTTGTTATCTGGTGCCCTACAATTTCCTGCATAAAACTCATTTAATTGTTTATGTGCCTAGAAAGGCCACTGAGTGCTTCTGTGATATACAATGGCTTTAGCAAGGAAGCCTGGAGAGAATGTCTCTCATACATAATAGTTTCTTCAGCTAATGGGTCTTTGGAGAGAGGAGTTTCAAATTTTAATAAATATTTTCATGAAATTGGAAAATGTTGAGTTTGCAACAGCATCCATACAAATACTTCAGTATCTGTGTTTTACTTGTAAATTATACCAGCAGAAGAGCTGTTGAAAGGGGAAGCCTTCACCACAGGTTTCCTATTAATAGCTCATTCATGTTTTTCGCACCCACACTCTATTTAGTAAAATAGATGCACTACATATACAGGGTAAAAACATTATATGACATTTAAAAATAATGTAAAAGGAAAAAGGGATCAAATCTTAGATCCAGTAAACCCACCAGCAAAATTGTCTTCAGTGGGGCCAGAATTTCAGCCAATATACTTATATGCAATAGAATCCAGTTTATTGAGATTGGGATTATTCACAACAGTTTTAATTCACAGAGATTTGCTTAAAGATTCATTACCTCTACAGCTATTTATTGCTATTGTACATACTGGATGCTACTGGATGATATACCCAGTTGGTTTGCAACCTTTCATCTTCACAGGTGGGTAAGAATCTAATCCTATGAAGTATCTTGTTTTTACTGTATTTCATTCTTTACAAAAAGCAAGCAGTTAAAAGAAATGAGGAAGTGTGGACAAGCTAAACTGTGCATGATCTATACAATATATCAATATCTACATCTGATTATATAGAAAGAAGTACAGATTTCATCACAGTACAGTAAACAAAAAATAATCTGTTAAACTACCTATTAAACAGAACAGTCAGAGGACGTATCCTCTGGTGGGTGGTGGCGTTTGCCATGGAGGGCATGACTCTAAATGTATCCTGTTCATATGCATTCCCTTTAAAGTAGGAATAAGCAACCTTTTCTAGCTGTAGACTGGAATGACCCACCCCAGATTAACGGTGGGTATGGGGAGGGGAGGTGGGCAATTAGAACCTGGCCACTTCTGCTAATTGTCCCTGTAGCTGAAGCCCCTTGCTGCTGAATGCGGCTGAAGCTCCATGTGTGGAGACCAGATCCAGTGGTTCATAGTTTCATAGTTTCTAGGGTCGGAAGGGACCTGAGCATATCATCTAGTCCGACCCCCCTGCCATGGCAGGAAAGCGTACTGGGGTCAAACGACCCCAGCAAGGTGTACATCTAACCTCCTCTTAAACACCCCCAGGGTAGGAGCCTGCACCACTTCTCTTGGAAGTTGGTTCCAGATCCTAGCCGCCCTGACCGTGAAGTAGCGCTTCCTGATATCGAGCCTAAACCTGCCCTCTACCAGCTTGTGACCGTTATTCCTGGTCACTCCTGGCGGTGCTCAGGGGAACAGTGACTCCCCCCAATGCCTGCTGATCCCACCTGACTAATTTATAACAGGCCACAAGATCCCCCCGCAGCCTTCTCTTTTGGAGGCTGAACAGGTTCAGGTCCCATAGCCTCTCCTCATAAGGCCTGCCCTGTTGTCCCCTGATCATACAAGTGGCCCTCCTCTGGACCCTCTCGATGCTGTCCACATCCCTCCTGAAGTGTGGCGCCCAGAACTGGACGCAGTACTCCAGTTGCAGCCTGACCAGTGCCGCATAGAGGGGGAGGATCACCTGTTTGGACGTGCTCGAGATGCATCTGTGGATGCATGCCAAGGTGCGGTTGGCCTTCCTAACTGCCTCTCCACACTGCCGGCCCATGTTCATCTTGGAGTCACTGATGACCCCCAGATCCCTTTCCGCCTCTGTGCTGACAAGAGGGGAGTTCCCCAACCTGTAGGTATGGTGCCGGTTGTTCCTCCCAAGGTGCATCACCTTGCACTTGTCTGTGTTGAAACCCATCCTATTCTCATCCGCCCACCCTTGTAACCTGTCTAGGTCTGATTGTAGCCTGTTGCATCCTTCCAGTGTGCCCATGTCCCCCCACATCTTAGTGTCATCAGCAAATTTGAACAGGGTGCTTTTTACCCCCTCATCCAAAGCGCTGATGAAGATGTTGAACAGTGCGGGCCCGAGGACCGAGCCCTGCGGAACCCCACTGCCCACGTCCTTCCAGGTTGAGAAGGACCCATCCACCACCACCCTTTGGGTGCGGCCCTCCAGCCAGTTGGCGACCCATTTGACTGTGTGGGTGTCTACACCACAGCCCCCCAGTTTCTTAATGAGAACAGGGTGTGAGACAGTGTCAAAAGCCTTCTGGAAGTCCAGGAAGACTATATCCACTGCTACCCCTGCATCTAATGATCTGGTGATCTTATCGTAAAAGGCCACTAGGTTGGTCTGACAGGACCTGCCACTGATGAACCCATGTTGGTTGCCCCTAAGCATGCACTCCCCCGCTGGCCCCTCCTGGATGTGTGCCAGCATAATTTTCTCAAACAGCTTGCCTACGATTGAGGTAAGACTAACCGGCCTATAGTTTCCTGGGTCCTCCCTCCTGCCTTTTTTGAAGATGGGGACAACGTTGGCCCTCTTCCAGTCCTCCGGTACCTCACCAGAGCACCACGAGTTCTCGTAAAGTTGTGCCAGAGGTTCCTTGAGCCAGATCTGGCCCACAGGCCATTGGTTGTTGATCCTGCTGTAAATCATTTTCTCCTGACACTATCAGAGACGGGACACAGGGCTCTGAGCCAGGTGGCCATTGGCCTGAGCCAGGATGGTTCTTCTGTTATGTAGTTGTTGGTTTATTTATGCATTTTTTTTTAAACTTGACTTTATTGAATGGATACTTCTAAGTCATGTATATCAGTTTATTTGTTGATGCACAGTAGTGCATCAGAAAAGGCTGAGAGGTAATCTTGTGGCCTACAAATTCATTAGGGGGGTGCAGCAAGGGATTGGAGATGCTCTGTTCACCAGGGCACCTCTTGGGGTAACAAGGAACAATGATCACAAATTGACAGAGAGCAGATTTAGGCTGGATATCATAAAAAACTTCTTCACGGTAAGGGTGGCCAACATTTGGAACGGGTTTCCAAGGGAGGTGGTGCTCTCCCCTACCTTGGGGGTCTGTAAGAGAAGGCTGGATAGGCATCTGGCTGACATCATCTGACCCCAGTACTCTTTCCTGCTTAGGGAGGGAGTCAGACTTGATGATCTGTTGAGGTCCTTTCTGACCCTAGCATCTGTGAATCTATGATAATGTACGATATGATAATCTATGATAATGAATGATAGGTGATAGTCTTTGAGAATAAGAGTGCATATGTAATTTAGTAGAAAGATGTGGATGTTACTTCAGAATTTGTTCTAAAATGATGTGGAAAGGAAGACCATATACCTATGGTTCTGTCCTTCTGTAATATGCCTCAGTTGGACTTCCCCTTGGAGTGGCTAAACACTTCAGGTACAATGTTTATCAGCATGTCCCCTAGGTTTAGAAGGCTGGCAGAACTTTGCAATAAAATAATTTTAGTTTGATTTATACTAACTCTTCTATAAGCCATTTCCTACAACTCTCTTTCAGAAGACACTATCCATCCTGAACATTTGCAACATCCTGAACATTTGGCTACACATTGGGAGCTATCATACATATATAAGAGCCAAAAGGCAGTCCTATTTGGTAGACACCACTTCAGAGGCTGCTTCTTTTTCTTACCAGGAAGTTATTTCCCTGGTTACAATATGTGAACATAAAATGGAGCAGAATTTTCCCAGAGTGTTAGATAATGCAGCCCTACAAACTTCTGGATATTTCAGGGACTGACACGTTCAGAAGCAAGGGAGGTAGATAGAAAGTATTGAAATTACCTTCAAAATCATTCCAAGAAAGAGTTGGATTTATGTTACAAAATGGTAACTGAATGCAAAAAGTTACTTTTAAATCAATTTATAAAGGGATCATTTCTGTTTAGACAAACTTGAAATAAATCCTCTTGAAGAGTAATTCAATTTTACTTCAAATTTTATTCATAATTATTCTGATATATTTGCTAATATTTAAGGGTGTTTGTTTAATGATAAAGTAAGTCTTCTGTTTTCCATAGTGAAATTGCAGTACTTATGGTGTGAATTCATCAACTTTTCCAAAGCAACAAGATGTGACATCATGAACATATGGCTTAGCCGGAAGAAATAATTCAGGATTGATTACCAAAGGTGTTATTCTCGCCTAGTTATGTTTAATCATAGTAAAAGAAGAAAACAAGAGAGTGGCAAAGCATATTGCGTCCTGTATTTTTTCACATTTGCTTTATTAGGGAACAATGTGCTAAGAGTCTATATAAATCCACAAAAGCTAAAAATCTGTTCTTAATCTAGCCTATATAAACTAAGTATTTTGTCAAAAATATTGGGTAACACATGATCCTCTCTGTTACTCAATTCAGACAATTTTATGATTGTAAAATGGACTTCAAGCTGAACCGGAATTATTATTTTAAGAGGGTTTTTTTATTTTGTATTAACAGACATGATATAGCCAGACCCTTCACAGAGCTCATGACTTGACAGTGCTTCAGGGAAAAAGAAGTGATTTACATGTGAACCTTCTAGCCTGAACCAAGGCGCCGAGATTCTGATGGATCCCTGAAAAAAGTCCAAGGTTGACTGTTTAAATCACCAAAGCAAGATGCTGAACAAACAAGGAGGTACTTTATGAACCCTATAAATGTAATACTTAAAGACCGAGATCTAAGGAGGAGGAGGAGTTACTCAGGATACACACAGGGGTACTTGAGATCACAGTTTGGCACCAAGCATGCCATTTTGGATATTTTTTTCCTACATAACTCTGTTCCATATCTAGTCTGCATTTCATTCACAGATTCTTCTTGAGTTTAGGTTGTGCTGTGGAGTCACCTCCTATTTTACCTTTGATAAAAAGCAGTTTCTATATCTGCATCAGCTCTGTTTTGAACTTCTGTAGTATAGCAGACATTAGCAGTTACCAAAAATCCTCTGCTGTGTGGCAGCAAATGACTATAGTTTTCTTGATTCTAAGATGAGGTTTTCCCCCATTTTACATGCTATGCCCTAGGCTCCAGTCCCTACCCAGGGCTGGGGCCATAGCTGCAGCTGCAGTCATATTTCTGTCCTCTACAGTGTCAGAAACAGACAATATAAAATGTAAGTTGTTACAGATAATATATTCTGCTACTCCATTTTTAACAATATATAAAAGTTGTATTCATCATTTTGGAATCTACCACAAGAAAAATAAAAATTATATCTCCCTATTGGCTCTTCAGTGTTAAGTTACATAAATGCCAGTAACCAAAATACCTCTCTAGGAGTGCACAGACCTGAGGCTGTTCTCTTGGCAATTCTAAAACTTCCTTTTCTTATGTTCTTATGCTGTTCAGGATTAGAAAAGAGCTCACAGTGAACAATGTACTTAATGGATTAGGCTTCCTTTTATATCCCTGAATCATTCAAATACAGAGCTGGAACTCTGTGAATTTGTCTGAAGATGATGGCATACTTGTAGTAAGTTCCTTGACAAGAAGGTATTAACCACTGTGCTCTGTCCCTTGAGTTCTTTCTCAGTTCTGGTAGTCACCACTTGGCTATAATGCCTTTCCAATCAATAGGAAAATATGATGAGCAAACACTTACAGTATTCAGTGCTGAGAAATGCTAAAACAAATTGACTGTGAAACTAAAAGAGTAAGAGCTTTCTGTTCCTATGCCTGAGCCGTTTGGATGATTTGGAGTTTTATTTTCTGCTATGAATAAAGGTTTCTCTCTCTCCCCAAAAATGGTATTGAAACCAAAAAAATAGGAATGTCTTGTTCTGATGTGGTAATAAAAGTGTGAGATTTGCTATGTCTGCACAATGTTCCACTAGCCCTATTCAGGTGATTGGTTTATGAACAACGATGGGGAAATAAAACAGGATTTGAATTTGCTCTTCAAGTTATAAACATCTCTAGTTCTTAAAACTCACCTTATACTTGACTGTATTATAACAGGAATATTAATGCCATCTAAATTAACATTGGCCAAATATTTCTGCTGTCCCAAACAAAAGATGTTGTTAAGGTTCAGAACACATAAAACTAACCTACATGAAAAATCCTTCAGCCACTGGTCCCCTG
Source organism: Crocodylus siamensis (assembly GCF_052110815.1). Lineage (NCBI taxonomy): Eukaryota > Metazoa > Chordata > Crocodylia > Crocodylidae > Crocodylus > Crocodylus siamensis. Next base: position 111,858,102 of record NC_143396.1, on the reverse strand, counting down.
GCACAGGCAGCTCCCCCTCCAGCAGGTGGTGGCCAGGGCTAGCAGGGCCAGCATGCAGGCCTGGCCCCACTGTAGGCAGCTCCATTTCTGTGCCTGTGTAAGTGACAGACCTAGACCCAGGTGCAGGGGTGGCAGATGGTGCCGGACCCAGGGCAGAGGCTCCTGGCTGCTGGAGGTGGCAAAGGAACTCATCCCAGGCCCTGGTGGGTATCTGCTGCTGGGCAGCAGGCGGCTGTCTGGGAGCAGGCGGGGATAGGGTTGGGGGCCAGGCAGTGGGTGGCACAAAGGTCCAGAATGCTGTCTAGCACCTGGTGGTCATCATCTGTGGCCTGCACTGCTCAGGTCAAGAAGGCATTCTGCTCCTGAAGCAGGTTTAGCCTCTCATGCTCTAGAGCTAAGAGCTGCACCTAGAAGTCCCAGTCTCCCTGGTCCCACATGTCCTCTCAGGTGACATACTTCACCCACCAGGCCCATGAGTCCTCCAGGCTGTCTTCCAATGCCATCACCAACCACTGCAGGAGGATGGTGTAGTCCTGTGTCTGCTTCTGGCAGAGCCAGCCCATCCACAGGGCCCTGGCTGAGGGCAGCAGTGATCTGAGGCCACATACAAGCTGCCAAGGGTGGACTCTCCACCACGTACAGCTGCAGGACCTGCAAAACCATGATAAAGAAGCTGTTTGTGAGAGTTTGCAACATTTCTGAGATGCTCTGTACCAGGGACTGTGGCTTGTGGCTCTGTATATATTGACTGGCTTGTGGCTCTGTATATATTGCATGGTGGGGCACGGTGTGCAGGTACCCAGCCTCAGATTGGGGATCAGGCATCTATGGGTTCTTAGAGGTCATAGTAAGTTGGGCAGGCAGGCCCAGGCAGTCACCAGCCAAGCCCCCCATCCCCACTTGCTTCCCTGGGGCTGGCGGGTCACTCGGTGCTGACCACAGGCAGTCTGCCTTCCCCGCCCCATTCTCAGGCCAGAACAGGCCAGATTTCTGGCAGTGTCTGCTGCCATGGCTCCAGACCCCACTCCCCGCCTGCCCCCTCCTGCAGGTCATCCGCTCTGCTGCACTGTCACCCAGCCCACAGTGCCCAGTCTCAGGGGATGCAGGGCTCCTGGTTGGCTGGGATGAGGTGCAGCCCATGCCCCTTCCCTCCCCACAGGGTGCCTCTCTGGGGAGGTAACCCAGGGCCATCTTCCCCACCCCCAGCACACCAGCGCTGCACCCCAAATGTTCCCCAGCTGTGCATGTCACAGGCACTGCATGAGGAACTGTTTGTGTTGACTGAGGGGTGCCCAACCCAATACGCCCTGCTGATGATGATAGCCATGGTGCCCTGGGGAACCTAGGGGGCAGAGGCATACCTGGTATGGGACCCTGAACTATGATGTTATGGGGGGGCAAGCCCAGGCTACCTCATGACCTCAGCCATTGCCTGGAGGGCTACCTGTGGCTGCACTACATGCCACTCCACCCCCACAGCTAAGGAGGACAACACCATGGGTATCGACGTGTTTCTTGGTGCGTGAGAAGCCTGTGCCTGCCTTGTTGTGGGAGCACAGCCTGCTCAATAATGTTTGGCAGTGTCTCCTGCCTCCCTGTGTGCGGTGGAGGGAAACCTGGGGCCAGGAGTATGCAACCAAGCTGGACAGGGAGGGGATGCAGGGGCGGGTAGGGCCCTCCCCCCAGCATGGACCTTACCATATGGCTGGGGCTGGTGTGGCTGGTGGCTCTGCTCAGTCATGGCTGGTGGCAATGGCTTATGGCTCTGTATATATTGCATGGTGGGGCACGGTGTGCAGGTACCCAATGCTCCTCTTCCCCACCACCTCCCCCAGAGAGAAGCTGCTGCTGCTGGCAGCCAATGGTGTCATAGCTGGCCATGCCTCATGGCTAGCCCTGGGGCTGCTAAGCTGGTGAGGCAGATGCTGGCCTGACCTCTCCAAGCTGTTGGTGGAGACTGCAGCCAGGGAGCTCAGTGGGATAGGTTGCTGCACACCCAAGGGGCCCTCCTCCAGGGACAGGCTGGGGTGGGGACTCAGGCAGGCCACCTGTACTGCTGTATACATCATGGCTACAGCCTGGGTCCTGGGGTACAAGCATGGCATCCAGTTGCCGCATAAAGGGCATGAACTTACGGGCACTGGCAGACCAACGATTGTAGTTGGTCATGCTGACCCACTGTGCCTGCACAGCCTTGACTTTTATGTGGCACTGTCACACTGACTGGTTGTGGCCACTCTCCTGCATCCAACCTGACAGTGCCTCATAGATGTGGGTGTTGGAGAGCCTGTCCTGCTTGGACTGGTGCTGCACCTCTGCCTCACCACACAGCACCATGAGGTCACCAGTCTTCTCCTTGGACCAGTTGGGGCTCCAAATGGAGAGCACAAACAAGGGCCTGGGCCTGGGCCTGAACCTGGGCAAGGGGAATGCCTTTAGGACTCCTGCATCAGCTCTCTGGGCCCCCACACAGGTGTTCCCATGCTGCCAGGCTTGAAGAGCTGCCTGCTGCACCCTGCCCAAGGTCATAGCATGGGATTGGCAACTGCATGTCAGAGGCAGTGCTCCGCAGCACCTGCAAGCTCAGGGCAGGCAGCTGGGGGTGTGCTGTGGGCAAGTGGAGCTGGCCGTGCTTGCCGGAAGCTGCCTGCAGCTGGGCCTGGGGGCTGACAGGCCTGGCTAGAGGCTGCAGCAGCCTGCAGCACCCTTCAGGCCTCACCAGTACAGTCCTGGCAGCCACGTAGTAGTATGATGCCAGGCAGCAGTGCTGGGGTGCAAGCAGGCTGGCACAGCTAGGCAGTAGGCTGGCACAACTAGGCTGCAGGTTTCCCAATGGGGGACAGAGCCTGGAGTGCCCTCAGGCTCCCTACTGGAGTGCCTCAGGGCTCAAAGTGCCTGAGCCATAAAGGCAGCCCAGCCCTGAGGCAGGAGAGGCTCTCAGCCTGTAGCCCTGGGGCTAGCCTCAGGTTGGCCCCCTAGTGATATGTCTACTATGTCTCTACATGTGTGTAACTGCATAGTAACAAATCCCATGTAAATTTGCTACCTGCTTCTACAGGTAGCAAATTTACTCGTGATTAAAGATTTTTACTGTGCAGTAAGTATGTGCATATGTAGATGCATGTGCTTACTGTGCAGTAAACTAGACACAGTTAGGCATCTCATGTAGATATGCCCCCATTCTTCGTAGATTTCTGGTGGAATGGGGAACTGAACCCAGAATGCCCAATTTCCAGATAACACCCCAACATTTCTGCATCAAATTCTGTACAGCTGTTTTTGAGCCAGTGTAAGCAGTACAGCATGCCATATATATTCTAGAGATGATCTGGCATTGATTTACATAAAAATATTTTTAAAATTTCTTTAGTATTCTCTAGCTCCCACCTAGATCACAGAAACCTTGTAACATCGAATACACTTTTTTTTTTGTGTGGAGATTTTTGGATGCTGGACAAACTAAAGTATCACTTTACTGATGCCTACTGATGCCATATGGAACATTTTTTTTTAAATGACTGCTAAAAATGCTAATATTGTTATAAAAATAACCCTTTCCCCCAACCCTAATAAACTACCTAAATATTTTGGTTCTCTTTAAAAACCTAAGGTGACAATATGATACTTGTGTCAATGGCAGGTGAATTCCTTTAAGAAATATAAGAAAGGAAGTCTTGACAAAATCAAGTGAATCCAGTGTAATCCATAGGACAGTTCACCTGTGATTCTGATGTTCAGTGAAGCAATATGGCAGCAGATCAGGGTCCCTGAAATATTGAAGGGAATTGTACGTAATAGAAGGGCTGTATTTTCTTTGTTTTTTATATGTTCTATAAATATTTCATGTGTTTGTTAAAGCTGTGTTATTTCTGGAAGGCAGCCTGCTCTCTTGTTTAATTTTACCCTGTTCCTTGAGGGCTGTAGATAGCTTAGGATATACAGAGATTTAACATTCCATATTTATGCTCTGTTAATAGGCACCACATGAAGATTAGGAATGTAAACTAGTTATGGGGAACAGAGAGGGAAATTTTTACCATGTCTAAAAAAAGGAGCCGGCTAGAAGTTCAACTGGAATTGTCCATAGCATGGGAATGTAGATTTGGGTAAAAGACAGTCTTGCTGCCCACACATGTAGCTTTCCATCCTTTGCATAGAGAGAAAGGTTATCAGAATCTTTTCAGTCGGATCATGTCAGCCTTGAGTCACAGAATTATAAGAAGTCACTACTGAAAACAAATCCATCAGTTCTTCATCTCTATACCATCATTGATAGGAACAGATTCAGATGACCAGTGTAATTAAATAACTTCCTTCCTTTCTTTCCGGCCAGTAGATACTACTCCATTACCTAGAAAAGGAGCAGAACTGAATATTGAAGAGGTCTTATCTTACTTCAGAAAATCAATAACTCTATCAGTTTCATTTTTAAGTCTCAATGTTGCTAATGCTACTAAATTCCTGTATAGTATTCTGTATTTAGTTATACAACACTTGCTGACTTTGTGGGCATACCTTTCTTGTCAAAGCAATACCCTTGGAAGAACTGCAGTCAAGAACCATATACCTGTTCTGTGCATATACCACCCCTAAATATATGTAAAAAAACCACCATAATGTGGTGCTAGGTGTGTGCCAATAAGGACTCCCAGGAGATCAGATTTACTGACGTGCATACAGTTGGATCCACTGCATCCATTTTGGGGTGTTGTATTTCATTCTGGCAAACCCTAGCAGAGTCCCAGGAGGTACAGGCATGTCATAGATCATGACAGTGCTTGGATACCACAGACATTTAATTATAGTTTCATAGTTTCATAGTAGCTAGAGTCGGAAGGGACCTAGGTAGATCATCTAGTCTGACCCCCTGCCTTAGCAGGAAAGAGCACCGGGGTCAGATGACCCCGGCAAGGTGCTCATCTAACTTCCTTTTAAAAATCCCCAGGCTAGGAGCCTGCACCACTTCCCCTGGAAGCCGGTTCCAGGCCCTAGTCGCCCTGACTGTGAAGTAGCGCCTCCTAATATCTAATCTAAACTTACCCTCCGCCAGCTTGTGACCGTTATTCCTGGTCACTCCTGGCAGCGCACGGGGGAACAGGGACTCCCCCAATACGTGCTGATCCCCCCTGACCAGTTTGTAGCAGGCCACAAGGTCCCCCCTTAACCTTCTCTTGTGGAGGCTAAACAGGTTCAGGTCCCGTAGCCTCTCCTCATAAGGCCTGCCCTGCTGACCCCTGATCATACGAGTGGCCCTCCTCTGAACTCTTTCCATATTGTCCACGTCCCTCTTGAAGTGTGGCGCCCAGAACTGGACGCAGTACTCCAGCTGCGGCCTGACCAGTGCCGCATAGAGGGGGAGGATCACCTCCCTGGAACTGCTCGAGATGCATCTGTGGATGCATGACAGGGTACGGTTGGCCTTCTTGACTGCCTCCCCACACTGCCGGCCCATGTTCATCGTGCAGTCAATGACGACTCCAAGATCCTTTTCCATCTCCGTGCTGGCAAGAGGGGAGTTCCCCAACCTGTAAGTGTGGTGCCGGTTCTTCCTCCCTATGTGCAACACCTTGCACTTATCAGTGTTAAACCCCATCCTATTCTCATCCGCCCACCGTTGCAACCTGTCAAGGTCAGCTTGTAGCCTATTGCACCCTTCTAGTGCACCCACATCCCCCCACATCTTAGAGTCATCAGCAAACTTGAACAGGGTGCTTTTTACCCCGTCATCCAAGTCACTGATGAAGATGTTGAACAGTGCGGGCCCGAGGACCGAGCCCTGCGGAACCCCACTGCCCACATCCTTCCAGGTCGAGAAGAACCCATCCACTACCACCCTCTGGGTGCTGCCCTCCAACCAGTTGGCCACCCATTTGACCGTGTGGGCATCGACACCACAGTCTCCCAGCTTTTTGATGAGGACAGGGTGAGAGACAGTGTCGAAAGCCTTCCGGAAGTCCAAAAAGACTACATCCACAGCAACCCCTGCGTCTAATGATTTGGTGACCTGATCGTAAAAGGCCACCAGGTTGGTCTGACAAGACCTGCCACTGATGAACCCATGTTGGTTGCCCCTGAGCATGCATTCCCCCGCAAGGCCCTCCTGGATGTGTGCCAGGATAATTTTTTCAAAGAGCTTACCCGGGATTGAGGTACGACTAACTGGCCTGTAATTTCCCGGGTCCTCTTTTTTTCCCTTTTTGAAGATAGGGACCACATTGGCCCTCTTCCAGTCCTCCGGCACCTCGCCAGAGCACCACGAGTGCTCATAGAGCCGCGCCAGGGGTCCCGCAATGACCTCGGCCAGTTCCTGCAGAACCCTAGGGTGAAGATCGTCCGGACCAGCAGACTTGAACACGTCCAGCCTCTCCAGAAGTACCCTAACTAACTCCTCGCTAACCCCTGGCCCAGGCGTGTCTCTCTCGGGGCCCGAGGGGGGCCCAGCAGGGAGGTGGCTGAACTGGTCCCTACTTAGGAAGACAGAGGCAAAGAAATCGTTAAATATGTTAGCTTTGTCATCTGGCGTGATGACTAAGTTGCCCATCGTGTCCTGCAGGGGCCCCACATTACCCGGGACCCTCTTTTTACCCCCTATGTATTTGAAGAAGGACTTCATATTGTCCTTAAATTAAATTAATTAGGGCCTGGTTTAAATCATGGGCCCAGCTCACTAATAACGTGGCCTTATCATGGTGGGGACCACCATTTTTGTGATCTTTGAGCTGCAAGGGGAGGGAAAGTAAGCGGGGTGAGTTCTGCAGAAACCCAAGCAGCCACAGCCCCACCAACTGCCACTTGGGCTTTTAAATTCAGGGATCAAGCATGAACCTCTCCATTGGGCCCTAGTACAGTGTGAGGGATGGGAGGAGTGAGGGTGGAAGTGGCAAAACCTCTTTGGGGGCTCCTGTTTGCTCAAGAGGCAAACCTGCAGAAGATGCCAGATGCAGAAGGTGCAGCTACAGAAGGTGCCAATGGCTCCCACAGCAGAGTGAAGATCCTCCAGCTCTGTCTGCTGCAGACACATGGAGAAAGGTAGCCCCAGCAATGTCCTGGCCAGAGAGCAGACCCACTGGTGAGCACCATCCCATCCACCTGGGGACCGTGCACAGCACCCCTCTGCAATTCAGAAGCCACAGTGCCAGTGTCTCTTGCTGCCCCACTCCCTCCACAGTGTGCTGCAGATTCTGCCTATCCCACAGGTCCATGCCATGCTACTGCCCTACACTGCTTTGTGGCACCAGATTCTCTCCCTCCCACTGCTCAGACCATGCCCAAATCACATTTTTCATGAAAATCACTTAATTTTGTGATTTTTAGGAAAAATGTGAAATTGCAATTTAAAACAGGCTCTACATGTAAGGACCTAAACAAATGAATAGAAAGTCAAAGTCTCTTTAAGAAATTGTTAGGCTACTGGTTCTCAACCGGGGTGCTGTTACCCTTTGCCAGGGGTGCCATGATACAAATGCTATTGCCACAGGGTGAAACTACTCTGTATGCCTCTTTTTCAGGATGCACATAAGAGCCAAACTGGGAAGACCTGCATCAGAAATGGCATGTCTGCCTTCATTGCATTATGGGTGCCTTTCTGCTGCAATTGCTTCTCAGTGGGTGCACCTACACATGAATATGCAGACATCCACCACAAAATAGTTACACATATTTACAGCACCATTGTCACAACCACAAATCTGGGGCATTTGTGCGGTGGCCAGGGACATGGATATCTGTTTGTTTTGCCTTTCTGTTGTCATAACATATTTATGGCAGCACATAGGTGATGTCTGTTTCCATTCTCTGTTTCTGGGAGACACGGTACAGGATCAGACTGGGTTAGGCAATGGTAGATGCACACGCTCCTTCCACAGCTGCTTCCTGATCTGGCTGTGTAGGAGGTGTGTGAAGCAGTTCCATCTAGCCATTGTGGCGGTGGCAGTAGCAAGGACTGTGCTCCAGCACCCCTTGCCTGCCCCCTCTCCCCTCCTAGGCCATATATGACTTTTTGCTCACCCTTTATCCCTCCCACCCCTCAGTGCTCCTCACATGTTGAGAGAGTAGCCAGGCACCTTGTTGCTCACTGAGTGTCCCCAGACTCTGTCTCTTACAGCCCAAGGGCTGGAGTTCAGGGAGGATTGCCCTGTAATAACTATAACTCTATAGGGTGCCTATAGACATGCAAAACACCTGCTCCAGTGTGCTGTATTTACAATGTGCCAGAGCAAATGCAATTAATCCAGTCTGCTGGAGCATGCTAATTAGCATGCTCCAGCAGCCTCAGCATCTCATGTATTCAGTGTCCTGAACTTCAAAATTGTATCTACTGGCTGGAAAGAAGGGAAGGAAATTATTTAGTTACACTGGTCGGCTGATGTGATTGCAGAGCCATTGGCCATCATCTTTGAAGACTCATGGCAATCAGAAGAGGTCCCAGATGATTGGAAAAGGACAAACGTAGTGCACATATTTAAGAAAGGGAAAAAGGAAGATCCAGGGAACTACAGACCAGTCAGCCTCACCTCGGTCCCTGGAAAAATCATGGGGAAGTTCCTCAAGGAATTCATTTCTAAGCACTTGGAGGAGAAAAAGGTGATTAGGAACAGTCAGCATGGATTCACCAAGGGCAAGTCATACCTGACCAACCTGACTGCCTTCTATGATGAGGTGATTGGCTTGGTGGATGTGATGTACCTTTATTTTAGCAGGACCTTTGACATGGTCTCCCACAACATTCTTGCAGGCAAGCTAAGGAAGTATGGGCTGGATGAATGGACTGTAAGTTGGACTGTAAAGTGGATAGAAAACTGGCTTGAGCATCAGGCTCAGAAAGTACCCCAGGGGTTGGTTAGATATGCTAGAGGGTAAGGCTAGGATTCAGAGTGACCTAGACAAATTGGAACATTGGGCCAAAAGAAATCTAATGAGGTTCAACAAGGACAAGTGAAAAGTCCTGCATTAAGGAGGGACCAATCCCATGCACCAGTACAGGCTGGGAGCTGACTGGCTGCAGCTCTGCAAAAAAGGACCTGGGGGTTACAGTGGACAGTAAACCGAATATGAGTCAGCAGTGTGCCCTAGTTGCCAAGAAAGCTAACGGCATACTGGACTGCATTGGTAGATATGTTGCTAGTAGGTTCAAGGGAAGTATTTATTCCCCTCCATTCAGCACTGGTGAGGCCACATCTGGAGTACTGTGTTCAGGGCACCCCTCTGCAAAAAATATGTGGACAAATTGGAGAGTCCAGCAGAGGGTGACAAAAATGGTGAGGGGGCTGGGGGACATGACTTACAAGGGAAGACTGGGAAAACTGGGCTTATTTAGTCTAGAAAAGAGGAAACTGAGAGGAGACTTAATAGCAGCCTTCAACTACCTGAACTGGGATTCAAAATAGGATGGAGCTAGACTATTCTCAGTGATGGCAGATGACAGAAAAAGAAGCAACAGTTTCAAGTTGCAGCAAGGGAAGTTTAGGTTCCAGCTTAGAAAGAATTTTCTCACTAGGAGGGTAAACGCTGGAACAGGTTACCCAGACAGGTGGTGGAAGCTCCCTCATTGGGGGTTTTCAAAACCTGGCTTGACAAAGCTTTGGCTGGGATGATCTAGTGGGTCCCAGGGCTGGTCCTGCTTTGAGCAGGGGGTTGGACTACATCAGGGTCAGACAATTATTTCCAGTTGAGGGCTGCTTACCAAGTTTTGGCAAGCCATTGAAGACTGCATAGCCCCACCCCTTGACAAGTGCCCCACCTCCTGGTCACCATCTTGGGACCAGAAGTCCTGCCCCCTAACCCCTGACATTTTCCATCAGGAGTCCCTCCCCTTGCCCCCAAAAGTACTCCTATCATCAAGGGGTTTTGCCATCTTTGAACCAGAAAAATAATAGCAAATTATATTCTAAAAATCAAACATACTACAATATTCATTAATGTCATTTAAAAAATATTTTTGTGCTGATTTACATGTGTTTGTATAGTGTACATACAGGTGACAGAGGTAGATAAATATTAATTTTCTAATTTTTTTATGGAGCCCGTGGACTAGATAGAATGGCCTGGCAGGCTGGATCTGGATATTTTGCCCTCCCCTGGACTAGATGGCCTCCTGAGGTCCCTTTCAACCTTAACTTTCTATGTTTCTATGATTGCTCATAGTTTGACAAACCTGAGTTAAAGCACACCCCCCACACCCATCATTTTGAAGTGTGGGATGCTGAATATATGAGATTCTGTGGGTGCTTTATTTAGAGTGTTTCCCAAGAGCCACTCTAATTAATGCACCCCACGCTTGGAGTATGTGTAAAGATACCCTAAGAGAAGAACTTAGCTTAGTGGTTCCCAATCCCCACCAGTGACCAGGAGCCACATATGTGGAATCCATGGCTGCTCTGGCAACAAACTGGCACTGGGCTTGACAGAGTTAGGGGAGTACTCCCTGTCAACATCCTGAAGGAGTGAATATAACATCATTTTTTCTATAATATTATTTCATTCAAAATACAGTAAGTACAATGAGTTTTAATAATCTAGCTGTAATGAATATGGCTGCAATAAATACAACCTATTAATAGCATATCCAATAATGTAATTAACTGCTTATGTTATAGTTCTCATAATATATTTATATTAGTTTTCTGAATGGAAGGCCACTACATTCTGAAAAGTTTTGGAGGCATGCCTGGAGTCTAAAAATGTTGAGAACTACTGTGCTAGGCAATAGCACCCCATTGTTAGAAATACTGATCTGCCTACAAAAAATTGTCTTTGACAAACAGAGGATTAAGCTTTCAATAGCATTGGAACAAAGGATTAAGCTTTCAATAGCATCTTAATGATTTTGACTTTGGTGCCAATTGCATTAAGTCGTTCATGGGATTTACATTTCTAAGTCACTTAGATGCTTGAGAAAATGTTGTCTGTATGTTTTCACATTTCTTCCATCACTTTAAAAAAAAACAACTCTATATTGAAGAATCTAATAGATGTGTATGTTAGTATGGTGGTAGATAGGTACGCATATATATATATATATATATATATATATATATACACACACACACACACACATCTATACAAATAGAAAATAGAAAATTTGAGGATCAATAATATAATAACAAAAATATAATAACAATATATATTTAATGCAAAATTAACCATGGGTCAATTTGTCCTTTTATTTTTTTGAAGTATAATGATAAAATTGTTACCATATCCCACTTGAGTAATATCTTTGAGTCTTTAATGCTTTCAACAAAAAATATAAGTAGTCCTCTTATATTGCTATATATGATCCTCCAACCAAATCTTTGTCTGTAATTTTAATGGAAGCAACATATTTAATGGAAAGGTATGTTTGCTAGCTTCTCTTGGGAGTAACCAGGAAAGCACAGAAAATCTGCAATTGTATAGCTTTTCCCAGGTAGTTGGAAAGGAATGATTTTACCTCACGCCAAACAATTGCTTACATTCGTTCTGAAATATGAAAGCAATATACAGTTGAAGAAAACATTTAGCTGCATTATCTACTTTCACTAGCTAAAACTGTAGGCTGCTTGCAGGCATTAAAAAAAACAAACCAAAACAAAATGCGCTTTACCAGAAGAAGCATGTTACTTCGACCCGGCTCTGCAGCATCTGCAGAAATTGGGCACTTCTGCGAGGCTTTTTGGCAATTTTAGCTAAAGCTGATCCAATCAGCTATTAGATAAAAGTGCCAAAAAAGCCCCACTAAAGCACCTGATCTATACAGATGTCAGGCGAGCTGGGTCCAACTAAGGTGTTGTCTCTTATGGGCATGGGGCTCAGCACAGGAATGCCCTGATTATAAAGTAAAACACCATTTTGTTCGGGTTTTTTTAATGTCTGCAAGCAGCCAATACATACACACAACACAATACAATGTAATAAGTGTACATAGAACCAATTTTGAAGATCTTATCTATGTGGGAAAATACCTTTCTTCCAGGAGGAATCCCACTAAAAGTGAGATTCAACACAAACTGAGGTACTAAGCAGAATGGGTAAGGCCATCAGAATCCGACCCATAGTGTTTTATAAGCTTTCTAGTAACAGTTACTTAGGAAACGTAGGTTAGATTTCAGTACCCCAGATCTTTATCAGGAACTTGATGTGTGTGTTTGTTATGGAAAAATAAAACACTGCAAAAATTCAATGTACCCCCCCAATAAAAGAAAATAAAACAGAACAGAAGAGGAATTCCATATATACACCAGGAAACAATTCCAGAGATCAGAGTCTGAAATGTCTGATATTCTATTTTACTTGATCCACAAATATAACAATCAGAGTTTCAAAGCTGATCATAGAGAGGATTAAAACTGGGGTTAATGACTACAATTCATATCAATTAGTCAATGATTTTTATTATAGATTTAAAATTAGAATGTATGCTTTCCATTTAAGAAGAAATTGCATGTAAGTTGCTTCAGTTGCTTGTATTCTATTCATGCTTTTTCACTTGTGGCTCCCAGTGGTGCATGAGTTCCTTTATGGCATGCAACAGGGAAAAAAAACCCATTTCTGCTATTAATAAAAAATCATTCCAATTATTAAGTCATCTATGCCCAATGGCCTACTGATTTCATAACACAGAATGACAAATAGTCATTTACTGTGAACCCGGAAACCTGAGTAAGAGAAGGAAGAAAAATCTTCTCTATCAACTAACATAAGAACACCCATAAAAACCCCACAGTTAAGCACCTGATGGCCCAAGTGCTGCTCCTGTTGAATACAGAGAAAGTTTTAACATTAATATAAATGGAAAGAGAGTCAAACTCTAAAACCCTTTATAGAAGTCTTTTCCTGATAGATGTAATTGATAAGCACAGGCTCTGCCACTCTTCCTTAAAGTTAAATCATACCTGATTGGTAATGAGGGTAGTATTAGCGATACTGGTGTTGCTCTGTTGGTGACAACCATCAAGGCAGTACAGTATGCCAACACAGCATAGGTATCCTAGACGTAGCTCTCTGGGGACTTTCCTCCTCTTTCTCTCTTCTCGTTTCCATAATCCTTAAATGCGTTTAATTGTTTCTGTCTTTTTGATGTCATTCTCATGGAACATCTTCATAAGGAAAAGGTTTTTCAGCTCGTTAATATTTGTTTTTCCTCTTTGTGTTATGGTACCTTAACCTTAAAGATTCTAGTGGCTTGATCCAAGTCCTACTGAAGTCAATGGGTGTCTCTTTTATTTACTTCTCTAATTTTTCCAGTGAGTTCAAAAATAGTGATTAACATCCTTGGTGCATGTGCGGCTCAAAACACATGAGGAGCAATTAATATGAATTTTTTTAAAAGGACTTGCTTTGACAAGTTGAAGAAATGAAAGCTCTCCATTGCAAAACCCAGTGAGTTCTTTTTCAGACCTCTGGACTTTGAATACTTTTCCAAAAGCTGAGGTGGATTTTTACCCCTGTAAAATCTCACCTCAGCAGTATCATATTCCTTGCTGTCTCATGTAGGAGCCTTGAGTTAGACTTCTTGGCAGATTTGTACTAAACAGTGCCTCTAATCCTGTTTAGGACTCATTCTATAGGCTAGAAGAATGGGATTTTTTAACATAGGCAAAATAAAAAAGGGAGCTTTAATCAAAAGATTTTTCTCAGACCCAATCCTCTTTAAAACATGAAACCCTACACCAGATAGAAACTAATTCCAATTTGTAACAAAACCAGGAGAAAAAGGGGGAGCTCTAGTAGTGATGCCTAGGACTTAGCATGAGCCAGACAACTTAATAACACCACTTATTAGAGCAGCCTTAAAGGTAATCCCATTAAAGCTATCCAGCAGAACACTGATACTTTTCTGAAATCGGCTTGGAAGTAGACAGGATTACTAAAATGAAATGTGAGTGGCTTTATAATAAACCTTAACCCTCCACCTGAAATCTGTATTCTGTGAAATTCCAGCATCTTTTCAGTTGATGGATCAGGCAAAATTACTATTTAGATATATGGTGGGATGTGGGAGTGATTATACAATCATTTTTGGTTCTTATAAAGGTGTGACATAAGAGTCTGTTTCACACTGTTAATGGTGGGATGTATTCCTTCCACGATCACATAAAATTAATGTTCAGGTAAACTGGCAAATATATAGTTTCTCCTTTCATTTCCTTTAGCTCTACCTGTCTACGTACTGTATTATCAGCATAGATATGTGATGGGATTCATAATGCTGGAGGGCACCTTAGCAACTCTGACTACGATCCATCTGAGCAGGCCTAATGCAGTCATTTGATCCTACCCTAGCTCTGCAAGGGTGTAGAAACAGTCAGGAGAAGGTTAAGTGATGTACTATACCACACATGCAACTATTCCCCATAACCTATTAGGAACAGCCACTGAGTGGAAAAAGCATAAAAAGAAAGTAGTGGTAGATTGAAAAGACAGCAGTCAAGCTAACGGGTGAGAGAAGATTACCCTCTTGGTTAAACCACAGAAAGGAAGAACTTGTATTTTGAAATGTTGAACACTAAATGCAGGCTGGGAAAATACATTTTTACACGTAAAAATGCATGCCAAAAATTTACAAATCCTTCTTCATCTACCTTTTCTTGCTTGAAGAAAAAACCCCTCATAATGAAGTCTTATTCTGGTTTGCATGTTCGTGTGTATAAACATACATACATTCTTTAATTTTTCCTCCATAAAAGTCTGAATTTCCACTGCATCCACCAAAATGAGAACTTCATTAAATCCCTGTAGAAATCAATTCACAGGTAGTGTCTGTCTTTAAGTTATTTATTTAAATTGCTTTTAACAATACACATAAAAATTATATACATCCAAACCATATAAAATATAATGATTTATCCAAAGATGTCAGCATTTCAAATTATTCAAATAATTGTTCATAATGGAAATTTGGCTGATAAGACACCATACAGGTTCCTAACTCTATACACTCTAGGAAAGTGGAAGTCACTAAGTTGCATGTTATTTAGGATGTTACTTGCTGTAGTTTCCAGGTAGTACGTTAAGATGAGAATTTAATGGAATTTGCACACCAAAGTGAGGCCATAAACTCACTGAAATCTTCATAGTGGGTGCATCAACACATGCATTTGATCCAGGATCAGTTTACCCACAAATAAACCACTCATGAATAAATGCTCCCAGGCAGGTATCTACACATGCGTGGAAGTGGGATCAGACTTGCTGCTAACGGCAGCAAACTGCTCCCATTTCCTGGGGCTCTGCAGTGGACCCCTGCTGCCACCAGTGGGAACTCTAGGCTCCCCCTGGGTACTAGCCAAGGAGCTGGCAAGGAGCACCATACCAGGAGATAGCTGTCTCCTGACCAGGGCTGGGATATTACACCCTGCCCCAGGGGCTGCTTGCTGCTGGGGCAGAGACAATGTCCCCCTGCCCTGCCAACAGGGAGCCTCTAAATCTGGCTCCCTGAGCAGAGGCAAGAGACTTGGAAAGAACTGCAGGGGACAGGCAGGTCCCAGTGCCCTGCCCTGATGCATTGGTGGGCCAGCTAGCAGCTAGCTCACTGCTAGCTGCCCCACTGGGAGATGGGGCAGGTAGCTGGGACCTACCTCACCCCTTCAGCTCTTTTTAAGCCCTGTGCCTTGTTCACCTGATTGGGGCAAAGGGATGGGACTTTACCCTGACCAGGACAGTTTCCAGGCTTTGCTCTGCAATTGCAGGACAGAGGCTGAGGAGCCCGCCCCCCCCCCCCCCCCAGTTCCATGATGTTAGTGTGGATCTGGGTGAGGAACAGGCTGGGGAAACACTTCCTGCCCAGTTCTGTGCTCATGGAGCTAAACGGGGAACCAGTTCTCCAGCTTGTTCCCCACCCAGCTCTGCAATCATGGAGCTGAATGGGAACAGGCTCTCCAGCCCCCACCAGCAGGGAGCTCCCAGTGTCAGCTCTGTGACTGCAGGACCAGCACTGAGAGATCCTTATTGTCCATCCCAAACTTCATGGTTGTGGGGGTTGGGCTGGGAGCTCCATATCCCCAGTGCCAGCCCTGCATTGTGGGGCTTAGGCTGGGAGATAAGGATCTCCCAGTGTCAGCCCTGTGACCATGGAGCTAGCGCTGGGAGATAAGGGTATCCCAGTCTCCTGGTCCCTGATTGTGATGGTGAAGTGGGAGTTGAAAGATAAGGATCCCCCAATACCCACTTCCCAATCATGATCTTGGAGCAGGGGGCTTAGTGCTCCTTGATCCTGGAGCAGGGGGACATAGTTCCCACCCAGGCTCTGGTAGTAGCACCTCCCCTGGCAGCAGGCAACTCCAGGGGACAGGGAGCAATCTCCTGCCCCCTGGTGGCTAGCCAGGTGCATATTTGCTCCTGTCAGGCATCTACATGAGCACTAGTGTGTCATTATTAACCAGGAGTAAATTTGCTAATTGCATTTTCAGGTAGCAAATTTACTCATGATTAGTGAGGTTTGCTGCACAGTAAGCATGTGCATATGTAGACACATGCTTACTGTGCAATAAACTATGCTACTTTGCATAAAGTAAAGCATCTCATGTAGATGCACTCGGTATGATCAGGGCATTTCTGAGGTTGGAGTTTGAAGGGCTCTGGAAGTGGAATGCAGATGTGGTATCTGGCTGGGTGCTGATAATTGTTTCTTTTGGAGTGTTCAAGTTATTGCTGGCAATGGAAGTTTCCCTTCAGGCAGTTATTGGTCAATATAGCTACTACAGAGTGCTAAAGAGTCATTCTTAGGACATCCCTTTTGCCACCTTAACCTCTGAAAGGCAACTTCCTTCTTCTGTATGTATGTCTAAAAGAAGCTCTTTACTTCAAGGAGGTATTGGTTGGATGACTTCCTCTATCTTTATGTCTGAGTTGAGTGCAGAGATTGGCAAGTGTTTGGTTGTTGTTTTTTGTTTGCAACTAAAGTCGTCATTTTAAAGTCAAACTAACCAGGGGCTTCTCTGCTTGTTAGAGTGCCCTAGAGCTCTATCCATGCTCCATCATTCAGAGGTAAAATGGCTGATGATTAAAGGTGTGTACAGCAGTGCTCTGTGCACATTTTACAGCACTGTAATTTCAAGCACTTTTTATAGCACTGTAAAGTTACAGCATTCTTAAACATGGCGGAAGTGCAGTGTTTGGTGGGGGAGGGAGGCCTCTGAGCCTCCCTGCACTTTCCAAGCTAGAAGGCAGGGGGGTTTTGCAGCTTCCTGAGGCTCCTCCAACTGGTTAGAAATTTGACCAGCATACAGAAGTTATATAAAGCACTATAGGTTGCTAATGCACTATAAAATACAGTGCTTTAGATATAATACCTCATTTAACAAGGGTTAATTTAAAGCACTGTACCCATTTTTAAAGTGCTGTAAAGCCATGCACTTCTATTAAGTCATAGCAATAAACCACTTTAAATGGCAAAAAATCAACTTCTGTACATACCTTAAGCTGCAGGTGATTAAAGCCCCATTGTTTTTGAATGAGAGCAGCCAGGCAGGGGTTTAATGAGTTTTTTCTTAGGTATGTTGATTTCATAGTTTTAGTCGAGTCATCTTAATTTCCTGAGTGTCACCTGTAGACAAGCCCTTACTTATACCTATACCATATTATCTGCAAAATCCATGTTGTTGTCTAGTTATTAATCCCTGTTTTCTGGCTTCTTGACAACTGCTGCGAACCATTCATACCTAGTAACTAATGCATGTCACAGTGGCACTGAGACACTGTGAAAATTCCCTTTCAGTCAGACTGATCCTTTTAGTGCTGCTGTGAATGTATCAGGCCCTTTTCTATTGTTGTTGCACTAGCAATTATTGTCCTGATAATGTGGAAAGATTTATGCACATTTTTTTATGGCCCAAATCCTATTAGGCCTATAAGGTAGTATGTGCTGTCAGGGCTATTTATACATTGTGTGTTATATGGTCATTGGATAAAGTTGATATCTAGAATGTGGAGCAGGGACCAGACACAGGATTCCCCCTTTCCCAACATAGGGCCTTGCCTACTAGGCAATTCCCTTTTGCTTACTTTCTGGACTTTACTTCATGTGTTTGAGAAGAGTATGCAAGAGGATGGAGGCATGTACTGCCCTGGCCAGAAAACGACCAGCATGAAGAACAGAATTGCCTCTGGAGGCATCCAGGCTACCTCCTGTCCGAACCTAAATAGGAGACTTAGACCTCTTTGCAGGGTGCAGCAGGATTGGATTCTGGGAAATTCCCTTTGAGACAATACAAAACTTACATACTGTACAGCCATAATAAGATTAGGTCTTCTTAGGAAGGTGTCTAAGTTTCAAGCAAGCAACAAGCTAGGTCTGGGGTGCTTTGGAGGCTTAGCTTGATAGGGCTACTGGCTTTCCACTTTCTGTACTGCCATGCCTTGCAATTGTTCTGACCTGTGTATTACCTCTGGTTCTGATTCATATAGGACTTAAGACTGCATTTTTCAGAACATGCTTATCCTAGAGTTTGCTTGCAGATGATTCATTGATTCAGTGCTACCTCAGTACACCCATTTATGTCTGATGGCATTTAAGATAAAACAGGGAAAAAGAATACATTCCCAAATGTGGTGACAGGGATGCAGGGAGAACTGTGCTATTCATTTGTTTTGAAAGGTGAGGTATATACTATCACCCTTCACTGACTAGATAGTTAAAATATTAATTTTTTCAGGGCCTCTCCTTTTCCCCATCACTCTCCCTGTTCACCTTTCTCCCACAGAAAGTTTCTGTGATTCCCTTTGAAAGAAACCTCCTCACTTAAACAGTTTTGTGCACTTCCCACATTTTAGTATACTTTATACAATATATTCTTTTCTAATCATGAAAATTTGACCTCCAGCACCCAAGTTTTGACAGTGATACCTATTGGTGAGGATTACTTGTCTTCAGTTCTAGGCTTCCTAAATACTGCTTCTAAATTAGTTCTGACTGATTTTTCCTCCCCCTTTTGTTTTTAAATTTCAAAAGAAAATTAACTCAGATACTCTGGATACTCTTTGCATTCATATAATTACAGTCCTGATTCAATGATATGCTCATAGAAAGGGATTTTGGCACATTGTCAAGTATGTTGCTGAACTGGACCTGGAATGCTCTGACAAAATAAAACAAAATAAGGAAGTTGCCCTGTTTTCCCAATAGATCATGCTATTGTTAAGTAAGACTTTTGAGCAGCTAGTGAAACTTGTTTTGTCAAAGTTTCCTTCCTAGGAAAATCAGAAGGACATTTCAGAAAGTGGGCAGACACTTCCTTCCCTCCTTCCTTTCTTTACAGGATGTGCTCAGTGGTTAAAAGAGAAGCTTTCAGAACTGTCCCATGGCTCTTCCTAGGTAGCCAATTGTTCATAACTAAAGCAAATAGCAAATATGTCGGAAAATGTGGTTCCAGTCATCCAGGTCAAATTTGTTGAATAGGTTTCAGCTGACAAAGATTGTTCATGGCTAAATTAACAAAACATGCTGCAGCAGGAGATATTCTCTTATTTGATGGGTTAAGGCACTCACCCAGGAGCTGGAAGTTGCAGTAGATTTGACTGGATGTGATGTAGCTGAATAAAATAACGTTTCAACTAGCAGAACTATGTTTCTACCAGGTGAAATATAATGCTTCCATGTACCCTAGCAAAAAAAATTAAATGCAGTTTAATTCCATGTACCTAGATTCCATATCATCAGGATGGTGGTTATGTAGCTTCTGTATATTGAAAATCCAATGTTGTCTTCTGGTTTTCCCCTTTTAGCAGAGTACATTTATCTCTTGCATCTACATACTGTAAGGAATCCTGACAGCCCCATAGTCCAGGCAGAAGGCATGAAAGAACATGGGCACGTCTATGTGAATCAAATTATACTGATGGGAAGGGAGAATGAATGAGATAGTTGCCTCTCTTGTTACATTGCTCTCACTCTTTCCACTCCGAAGCAGCTGGATGATTTCGGATCAAAAACCAACTGTTGCAGAAATTAAGATCTAAAGTATTTGTCTTCAAAAGGGGGACTGCAGGGAATGGAAAAGGATTTCCAGGAAAAAGTATTTTGTACACGTGTCAAAAAGGGCTCCTTTCATTAATATGACAGAATAATTACTGTTCTAAGATATTTTTTCTCTTTTTTCCTTCAGGCTTTGTACTCATCATTAGAGGTGAGTGAATAATTTATGGCAGATCATTTATTTGGAAAGGTTTGCTTTCTTCTGTTCATCATTTTCTTAAACATATCCATTATTCAAAAATTCACTGAATAGATTCAAATAATAATTCTGGTCTATAGTTTGTTTGGAAACAGGGATTTGACATAGAAGGGAGTTAAAAATCTTTGAAGAGCCTTTTAATATTCTAGAGGGGAAAGATAGTTTGAAATAGATGTAGAGGTCACATTGGTATCATTCTGTTTCCTGATTGGATGAATTGGTTCATCAGCTTTCTAGTGCCCTGACATTTGTGAGTTCAAAAAGTGCTTTTTGTAAATATTCTGTATTAGTCATTTAATTTGTGGCTTCTGCAAGTATTCCTGCTAGTAAACACATTTAGTAAAATATTCATTGGCAAATAAATGTAACCATGCAAGCACAGTAAAAGCAAACATTGGAAAAAGTATTTACCACAGTATTTGCTCTTTGATCTTTTGCTACAAGTTCAAATCAAAGAAACCTCCATGAATAATTGACATTTTCCAAGCAGAGTACAAACAGGGATTTAATTAATCTTTAGGCTACCCATCAGGTAAGTATTAAAATTCCTATTTCATAAATGTGGAATTTCAGATGGAGACAAGTTGAAAAATAAGCCTATTTTTTGTACTCAAAATATTAAGGCTGACTCCTATACAAGAGTTGGAATGTTGTTGTAGTCATGATTGTCCAGGAAATACGTGATAAGCGAGCAGGGGGAGGTTGGTCACGTCTTTTAGTGGACAAACTGCATAGTTGAGACACATGTTAGACACACTTTTGGAGCAAATTTCCAGAAAAGCAATTTGCATTTAAATGTGCACTGTAATGATACTTTTTTATTCCTAGGTCATAGAAAGGCCATTGATACTAGTGATAAAATTCCTTAACGGTGATTTTGTCTTCAGTAAATTACCTGTATGTGAAATAAAACCCAAAGCAATTGATCTGAGACACAACTTCCCATGTGTTGTTCCAGAATCATATCCACCCCTGTACATCAGAGTAACTCATTTATTAAGAGGACAGTAAGTAGTCCTACAAAATTATATATACTTGTTCAATAGGAAAAAATGGTCAGCTTATTTTCAGTCACCATTTAAAAATGAATGTACCAGTTAATTTTGCAACTATATATGCCCCTTAGAAAACGAGTGCTTATTGTTTGGGATCAAGCTATTGGAAACAGCATTTAATGAACAGCACTTAAGTGTCCCTTTCCAATCTGGCCTTCCCCCCTCTTGTTTATTTTCTCCATCCCGCTATGGTCTTATGTTTTTAGGCTTGTTCATACCAAGTCCTTCACATGCCAGAGGTTTCTGTCTCTCCAATTTACTCTCTGGAATTATTCCTGTCACTACAAGCAGTCTAGATGCCTACAGTTGCACTACTTTAATCAGCACTGACAGGATGCCAGAAATACATTTAAGTCATACTCATGGTTGGTATATTGAAATTAACCTAGCGTGAGTTTCAGTAGTTCTTTACCACTGTCAAATTGTCCTCTGGTCTCTGATGGTAGACATGCTGTCTTTCAAGGCAAGCCCTTTTCAGGACATATAAGACAGGGCTGATATTTGCTCCCTGTAAATGTTCCAGTGAGCTTCAAAAAGGCCAGCTGCCTGTCCAGGTTCAAGAATTTATCCAAATAGCAGATTATTTAATGAAGAAGTATTGTTTTCCTTTGTGAAGTCTGTAGTGTGGGTTCCAGTCAAATCCCAAGGAAGTCATACAGGCTCATATGCCTGATATGCTTTAGGACAGTAGTCACCAACCAGTAGATCTCAATCTACCACTAGAACTCGGAACCCCTTGCAGTAGATCTTGGAGCGTCTTGGAGTTGATCCAAGGCTGGGTGGGGGGCTGAGTGCCCACGTGCATGCATGCATGTTCCCCAGCCCAGCAGGTCAGTCTGTGGGTGGGAGAAGGGGTGAGGGCTAGATCAAGGCCCCTGCGGTGAGGGACAGTACTACAGAGGCAAGAGCAGGGGTAAGTTGAGTGGGGGCCCTGGCCAAATGGGACTTACCTGCTGAGGAGGCATGCCCCCAAATAATTTTTTCTCCCTCTGCCTCGATCTGCACCCCCTTCCTTACCCACAGGTTTACTGCTCCCGATCAGCTGGCCACCAGAGGGTGGGAAATTGTTCCCTGCCCCCAGGAGCTGCCTGCTGCTGGGGCAGGCTTTGCCACTGGTGCCCAGGTAGGGAATTTGTCTCCCTGCCCCAGCAGCAGGGAGCTCCAAGCATTTGGAGCTCAAATGCATGTGTAGATCAAATGCATGTGTAGATGTGCCTACTGAAAAGAAAACAGTATTCTTAGGCAGACCCTTCATTAGTTGCTTTCTATTAATATTCTAACATGCACCATGCCAAAGCTGAACAGGAAGGATTAGCTTGATATTAACATGAATCACAATAGTGATTATTCTTGCTTCATTTAAATCTATGGAGAGTTAGTTAGCTTTGCTAGTTTGGAGTCAGGCAAAATGTGGGGCAGAGTGGCACTTTATTCACTAAAAAGTCAGTGGCAATTTTGCCACTGACTCATAAGAGGAAATCACACCTGAAGTTTCTCTTGGTACATGTAATGTATTTTGGACTTATTCACAACTTCTGAGAAAAATTCACATTGCCCCCAACCCTCTCCAAAGGTGAAAGGAGATCACCCCAAACTGAATAATTTGCTAGAAGTAAAGGGCAGTTTTGTTTAAGTGGCTTTGTTTTTTGAGGCGTGTAACTTTTACCTCTTGGCAAAACGTTTCATAAGCCAGGTGGAAATGATGTCAGATTCACTACATCTGAAGAACTGTGGAAAAGTCTCTTTGCAAAAATTTCCTGGCAAAACCACAAAATTTAACATCAGGCATTTTTCACATCTTTACACTTCCAGTGAAATCTCAAACAAATGTCAGGGCTTTAACTCCTGGTTTTAGGCTGGGAGTTTCATAGGAGTCTAGAGTTAGGTGCCCATTTTCATAGAAAACCCTAACCTTAGAGCACATTTTTTCTGATCAATTAAAACATTTCTGTGTCAGAGTACAGTTAGTCCAATAAAAGATATCGGCCACAAAAATCCTTGCCTCTCTCTTTTCATAGAAATGCAAAACATACTTTATTTTTGTCTACATAATTTTAGTTTCCTCCTTTTGTTTTCTTCCTACCCCTTCCCCACCTTGGAAATGAATAAGTCTCTGTTAAAAAAAAATTAATAGAGATAACAAATGACACCAGAAAAGAACATTGTATGGTGGCTGCAAGTCAGCTGGAACGTGCTAGATAGGTCATAGCTGTTTTCCGTGGCCATGTACAGAATGTTTCTAATTTTAACTACTAAGCTGCTGCTTCCTTTTCACCAAGCGTAAGAGGGAGTCTGAAATCACACTTTACAAGGGAAAAAAAAGCTTTTTTTCCTACCCACATTTATTTAATTTTGTTTTTTCTAATGTATCTTCAAGTAAACTTTCTCCTCTGATTCTGCCATCACTATGCTGTGTTCCTTGCCTTTCTCTCACACTCTTAAATAATCTTTCTTCTTTTTTACCATCTTACCAACTTTCACCAGCCAGTCTCATTTGCCACCTCTCACTTAAGCAACATAACTCATGGATTTAATTTGACCTCAATAAAGTACTTTCCTCTGTCAAATCCAATACCCATTCCTTCCTCTCCCTCCTTTATTAACCTTCCTCATCGTTGAATCAAAAATATGTAAGCTGTAGTTTATAAACAAACAGGGATTTTTTTGTTAGGGATTCATGAATGGCTACAAGAAGTCAAGGTAGCACACGTCTGGTGCCAGGCAGAATGGAGAATTGAAATTCAGAAGATGAAAGTTTCAGAAAAGAATTACTATATATTATAAAAGGAATCATAATTAAATCTATTAAGCAACATGAATTCTTAAAGGTATCATGATATAATGACTCACAATTTGTTGTAAAAGTGAAAAATAAAACGCCTGGTATAAGCTATGCATTAAAAATCATTTAACATTGCACTAAGTTGTTTCAGGTTCTTACTTTGTTGACAGCATGGGTTCTAGGAAGAATTTTGATTGGCTAGTTAAAAGAGTTAAGCTTTTCTTTTAGTAATATAACTCAAGATTTTTAAACTTCAGAGTCCAGAGCTACACACCTAAATAAAGTGACCTGTTTTTATAATGAAAGCAATAGATGCTTGACTTAGACCATTTAGGGCTTTTAATATGCTTGCAGATGTTAAAAAAAACAAACAAACCCAGGACTTTAAACTCAGCTGAGCCCACCACATGCCCACAAGAGGCAGCACCTTAGCTGGAGTCGGCTCGCCCAACATCTGTACAGATCAGGTGCTTTAGCAGAGGTTTTTTGGTGCTTTTATCTAATAGCTGATTGAATCAGTGTTAGCTAACAGTGTCAAAAAGCCCTGTTGAAGTGCCTGACCTTTACTGCAGAGCCAGGCTGAAGTAACGCATTGCTTCCTCTGCTAAAGTGCATTTTTTTCTTTTTAACATCTGCAAGTAGGCAGAGTGTTCATAGTCTATTTTTAGATTCAGTGACACTGACTGCTACACACAAATTCTCAGAACAACAGGCATTCGAGATTTTTACCATGATGTGCAAGCAGTTTTGTAGAATTTGGGCCATGCACAAAAGCTAACAGATACATCTCCTGGTGGTTTTATCATTAAGAATTGTGTATGAATATGGAGCCAGATTATGGGTGCTTCCACAAGTGACATTTTTCACATGATCTGGAAGTGCTCCACAGCCATGACTTAACGCATGTGCATGGCTGCAGAGTGGTTTTAAGATGGCCAATCAAATGAAAAATGAACCCTGGTAAAATGAAGTATTAGATGAAGAAGCTTTAAAGCAGAGCAATCTTAGGGAATTTGCATCCCCCCAGGGTTAATTTTTTGTGCAGGGACTGCCAGTGGGGGAGGGAGAGGGAGAGGGAAGGAGAGGGAGAAGCCAGCTGCTCTGTGCAGGCTGCTTGCAGGGTAGGGCCCATGCAGGCAGGATCCAGCCACCCTGCCCCCTTCCTCTGACCCAACAGGTGAATGTCTTTTAGACAATAAGCACCATGAGTTAGAGCGGAGACCTGAGGTCTGTAGGCATCCTATGAACAGCCAGAACTCAGAGGCATAACTAGCAAGGTTTGTGCATGAGGCAAACCCAACTGGAGTGCAAAAAGGATGGTACTGCTGAGTGCTGGAGGGGACCAGATACTGAGAGAGGGGCAGAGTCTTACCTAGAGGAAGTCTCATCTGCTCCAGAGACTAAAAAAAGTGTGGATTCCCCAGGGTGCACTATTCTGGGACCCCCGCTATGTTGGCGTATGTCTAGTTCCTCACTGCCGTAACTCAAACAGTCAACCTCACTGATTTCAAGGGAAGTCCTGGAGAAGCAAAGGAGTAGTCAGTGAATAAGCAGGCAAACTCTGGATCCAGGAAGAGATTTTCCTTTTTACTAACCACACTCATCTTTTGAAAATAAAATGTATGAATAGATTAAGGTTTCCAAGTACAAAAATGTTCTTCTCTAGAAGGGGGATTGCCAACTGATACTGCTTAGCCTTGTGAACAATTGCATACACCATGAAAAGGTAGCCCGTTGTCTCCCTATTGTGGTCCTTTCACTGAAGGGTGAGGATTAATATTTAGTGGATAATAGCAACTCAAGCTTTGCTTTCATTACTGTTTCCTTGTTATCTGGAACTCCTGAGGTGGAACTGGCAATGGCCCAAAAGCGCAAAGGAGGGTTTAATAGCAGATTGTGTTCCTGGGTGCCTAAAAGTCATTAAATATTTATTTTACATAGGGAACAATGAAGAGGGCTGATTTCTTTCTGCTTTTATCTGCAGTTCACCACCTGGGGTTACCCCTCTGGCCTAATCCTTGTCAAGCCTATCAAGATGTTCAGCTGGCCATCTTGTACCTTGTCTGATATATAAGATCCAGTGTTTACTGGAAAAATGAATTCTCTGCTTATTGTGTTTGCCTAATTAATTACTAGCAGCAGAATATAATTATGGGGATTTTTTTAATTAGTACTGATAGAGTAAAATAGTGATATAATGTTTAGAAAATATTTATATATGAAGGTAACTAATATTTTCTTAATATATGTCTTAAAACAAGTATATGATTATTTAATAATATTCATGGGTGCAGGGCAAAAAACTCACAGCATATTTTGAGAATTGTCCAAGGCAGTGTTAGAATTGTGCAAATAGTCATGAACTAGGTGTCCTGCTGGATAAGTACTGTTGCTAAAGATACTTTGAGTCTGTTCCCTGTATCAGGCACCATAGTTAATGCTAAAGATGGATGGGGCCTTCTATTCCCTTTTTGTGACTTAGATTTTGGTCAGATGATGGTGTGTTGCAAAAGTATGTGCATTCACATTTTTTTCAGGGATGTGAACATTATGGAATAGGAGCACATTTAGCCCCATGTAAGCAACTAATATGTGAATAAAGATCTGGCCCTTTACATATAAGCTTATATATGTTCACACAATGTCCCAAAGTCCTTCTGGTCTATTTTTTTGGGAGACAGATGATTTCTTTTGTGCCCTTACCTCATGAGTCCTTGCCCAGACCAAAGGTACAGCAGTTTTAAGAGCTATAATATCACTTAGATCCTCTCCACATAGGTAGATAGACATTCACTCTCATTTATTTCAATGGGATCTGTCCCTTGCCATCTAGAATGCCTTTGAACTGCAACGTGACTGCACAGGGTGTCTTGATTCATTTGGTGGGACCCTGTTAATTTAGAAATGGTCAATAAAAGGTATGTTGTGTTTCCTATAATATTTCTATAGAATACACTGCTCTGGAGGAACTGACATGGATGGACTCAGAGGAGGGCAAGTAAAGGGTGGAGCAGTCAGTGATTCATGACCACAGTAAGGATGAGCATCCTAACTGGTTCATAAAGACAACTACTGAGGTGAGCAGCTAAAGGAATAATGTGTGGAGGTAGTGCCATGTGGCTATTTGGGATGCAAACGTATCTAAACATAACAGTAAAGAGGAATATGATTACATCTGAAGAAATGTGTGCAAAACTGTTACAAATGTACTGTGTCCAGAAATTACAAAATGAATAATGTGATTCAGTCATGAAACAGAGGAGACTGTGGGCACATCTACACATGCACATTAATGCGACACAATAAACTCTGGTGGATATCGCGCTGGTGTTTATTACTCCCAAGCACTGTGTTTACACTTGCACTCAGGACCACAGCATGTTGAGCTGAGTTGGAGCAGCCCCAGCTGGCAGGGGGCTCAGGGGGTCAGCCTGCCAGAGTGGAGCTGCTCTAACACAGCTCAATGTGCTGAGGAGTGGCTGGCTGGAGCATGATGGTGCTCCAGTGCAGGGCTAGTTGGCAAGCAGCCCCCATATTGAAGCACCTTCATGGCCCAGCCAGCTGGGGTGCAGCTCCACATGCACTACTGTGGAGTAAAAAACTCCTTAGCAGGACAGTATTTGTATTACCCTGTTGCAGAGTTTATTACTTTACTTTAGCCTAATAGCCCTGCGCATGTAGATGTTTACTGAAAAGCTAGTTCAGCAACTCCACAGTAAACATAGGGTTAATATACATCTAGGTTTTCCTCTTTTGGACATGTCCTCTTTTTGAGTCCTCCCATCTCCATCTTGGAGGTTTTTTTAATTATCAAGAAGTATCCAGGATTTTGCTTTGCCTCTGCTCAGTACCGAAGTTTTTTTTCCAGCACTTCCCAGCTTACCTCAGTAAGGAGCTGCTTAGGGCGGTGGGGAGGGAAGTAAGTAGGGACATCAAATGCATCATGCATGTGCCCTGGCAGCTACAGGCAGGTAAGTCCATGGGGGGCAGGGATTGGAGTGCCAGGCCTGGGGACTGTGGTGTGTGTCTGTGTATGTGTGTCTGTGTGAGGGGATGGGTGTGTGAGGGGGTGGGTGACTAAGCTGTCAGGGTGCCAGGGCTGCAGCAGGGTGGGGAAGGGGGTGGGGGGTTCTTCAGGGAGCTGCGTGGGCAGCAGAGCTACGTGTGACAGGGGCTGTGGGTCAGGAGTGAGGGGCACCAAGAGGCGGGGGACTGTGGGTTAGAAGCCTAGGGCACAGGCAGTGCCAGAGGGATGTGGGTCAGAAGTGAGGGGTACCAGCAGGGATGGAGGGGCTGCAGGTTGGAAGTGAGGGGCACCAACATGGTCTGGGGGGCAGGGTACTATGGGTCAGGAGTGAGAGGCAGCAGCAAGGCTGGTGGGGGCTGTGGTTTGGGAATGAGGGGTAGGGGTAGGGCGCGGGCATATCACTGCCCCCCTCCACACACACAAACATATTACTCTCACCCCACCCAGATGAGTGTCCTCTTTTTTGAAACTGGAAAAATGGTAACCTTAGTAAACGTCTCTTGTAGACATGGTCATTCATTTCTACTTTATTCTTATTTTGGTGGATAGCTTTGAAGGCAGTAGCAAATATGCCTCTAGCTGGACATTGTAATCGAATCCAATATCACTCAGCCATTAACATTACACGATGACAGTGATACCATTGGTAATAAAGGTCATCAATACTAATCCATTACAAGGTCTTTGTGATGCCAACAAGGCATAGATGAACAATTATATCACCACTTTAAAGGGCTTAATTTCTTGTGTAGGCAATATTTTTAAAATCCGACACCTTTATCCCTGTAACTAAATTATAAGATGCATATTTTTAGGAAGTTCTATTGTCAGGGATTTTCAGGAATTGGTATTTTATTTGATAGGAATAATTTTTTTCCTGGGAGGCAATTGGCAGAAACCTGATGGATCCTATGGTCATTTAACACCTGCACTGGACCCAATTAAAATAACTGGTACATTAGGTTGACAAAGATCTGTCCTGCTGCTTAAATCCATTCCTCTGTGTGTTCTCATTCCCTGCCATGTCCAGTTCAGTTTAATTTAAATCAAAAGTTCAAACTGTAGCAATAGAGTTGCTGATCATGCCCTATCTGTACTTTTACATCATCTGATAAAAATCTATTATTCTTAATTTATGATTTTCAGGAGATTGATGGTAACTGGTCACCACTTCATTTGTATGTAACTTCATAGTAAAGGGAGAACTGGTTTCATCAAAGGCATTGCACCAGATTCAGGTTACATACTATAGATAATCTCCACCAGCTGCATATGCAGCTATCTGATATCTTATACTTCAGTCACAGGATTATATTTATTTGTCTTCTCATTTTAGTGTTTTTCTTGGATATTAATATTTCTAGGTAATTGTCTTTATAACAGGATTTTGCTCATTTCCTTGTGTGTACATCAGAGCTTGATTATTTCCCTTCTGTTACTTTCTGGTTTCTTTATATAATTCTCCCATTCAACCCCCTCTGCAACTTGATAAGAAATTCTTTTCCAGACTGAAGTTTTTCAAATCCTGTACTTTAGTGATTAGAAATTAATTGCTAAGATTGTTTTCCTATTTAGCCCTGATTCGATAAATATACCATTCTTCTCCTTTGCTTGTCAGTGTATTCACTATTGGGTTTCATCAGTTTTAAGTTTAGGTGGTTAAGTTTCTGTATCTGTTGCTAATGTGATAAATCTGTTGGCTGTATTTTATGTTATTTAAAGCTATACCTACACTATTTTGTCTTTCAAGGTATTTAGTTAGTTTGTCTGGGATTTTCTTTCTTTACAGATAGGGCTGGACTTTTAGTTTCAAGCATGGTGTATCACCAGGGTTATTTCTGAAAATCCAAGTTTTTAAATAGATGGTTCAAATAGATCTCAGGACAGTATTTTGGGATTTATTCCAATGATAAGGTCTTATTCTAAAGGTTGTATTGAAAAGCTTTATTTTTACTATTGAGAAAGTTCCTTTTGGAGTAGATCACTGTAAGTCTGTACTTAAGAAGATGTATGATTGTAGTTATTGAGACTAAAATTAAAGAAGTCAAAAGCAGAATAGAAAGCAGTGGCTGTGGCACATCCTGAGGAGAGACTGTAGAGCTCACGAGTTCCTTAGTTCAGATCAGAACTGACTGAGCAAGCCATGCTGCTGTATGTTTTTTCCATAACTTTCCATAATTATATAGGTTGGATTTACTCATTTCAGAGGTGAAGATATCAATCTTTCCTTACAGTGTGTTGCTTTAACCTTGTAAAATAACATGGGAGGTGATGATGTTTATTCACTAGAGTAAAGTGAACATTTAAAACACTGATGAATTAAGCTTTGTTTTCTGTTGGCAGAATATCTGCAATCAGATTGCAACTTTTTCATGTCTTGTTATACGGCGCTTGTACACATGACAAAATTGCCCTTTTTAGTGGTTTAATTGCCCTTTTTTAGTGGTTTAATCACATCACACTTTACATGTCTGGCAGTGTATTGTGCTTTATTTTCATCACACTGTATACTTGTGGCAGTGTATTGTGAATTAAATGACATAGTTATGTAGGAAACTAAAACACATTCTGATCTATTTTCGCTTGCTACATAACAAATTTCAGAAATACATCCATCCCGGGGGCCTCCCATTAACTAGCCTGCCAGCAGCTCACTTTCCAGCTGCAGGCAGGCTCTGTGGGGGGAAAAAAACGTGATGAGAGGCTTGGTGTGGACCCCGTGGACTGACCAGCCACCCATGGACTGACCCTACCACCTTTCCACTGCCTGAGACTGCCAGGGCATGGGCTGGCTTGCCTCTGGGGTAGCACAGGAAAGCAGCAGGAGGACAGCTGATTGTGCTGGCAACCAGAGAAAGTGGTAGAGGTGGTGCTGTGAGCTGGCTCTGAAAAAAAAGAAAAAAAAGGATTGGGCCCCTTGCCATAACAGTGACAGAGCCCCTAAACTGAAATGGTGTTTTTTTAATTGGTGGGTTTTTAATTGTGGTGATTAAAAACCCACCATTTCAATTTAGGGGCTCTGTCACTGTTATGGCAAGGGGCCCGATCCTTTTTTTCTTTTTTTTCAGAGCCAGCTCACAGCCAGGGGAAAGCTGCCAGCAGGCTCTGAGCTGCTTGGAGCCAGTACATGGCCCTGAGGTGTCACCACTGCCACAGGGGGAAGGACTGGGGCCCCCTGCAGCCCAGACACTGCCTGCAGCTTGCCCCCTGGCCATGGGCAGGCTCCACTGGAAAAAAATTTGGGCCCCTCACAGTTCGTTGTTTTTTTTTAAATTAAAAAAACACCATTTCAATTTAGGGAGAACTAAACCCCCGTCATGTGTACAAGCGCCCAATATGGATGAAATTCTGCCTTATGCAAAGACTTAACATAAAGCCTATGTGCTGCTGTTGTCTTTTTTTACATACTCCAAAAAGGGCTCAAATGTGATTAACATGGTATCTATTGTTAATGCGGGTATTCTGCATAGGGACAACTTTCACTCTGCTTGAAATAATTAGATGCTTTTGGGCTTTCTTTAGAGTTATTTCACTCTGAATGCCTGTGCTAGTTGATATTCAAGTTATCATGCTTAACAGTTGGTAAAACAAATCAGTAACATAATATTGTTTTAGTTAGTCAACCAATCCAGCACTACTGGTGTGAATGTTTATGAAGTGCAAATCTAAAACGTGGTGTCTGTTGATATTTGCACATCCAACTATGTGCAGGACCTTGAGCCAATGACCACTGAAGCCTAGTATAATTTTCCATTAGTTTCAGTGAGTTTGGATCAGACCTTAAAGCAAATATTCATGCCAATGAAATTCAGCCTAATGAATGACGTTAGAAAGCAGATAAAAATGGCCTGAAAACAAATGAAAGAACATCCAGGAAAGATTCACAAATATTTTAGGTATAATGATTCTGCACATCTATTCATAATTATTCACCTCTTTTGACACAAACAGCCAATAGTCAGTCTTGAAAGTTATTTCTACTAGGGAAAGAATTTTTGACAGTACTGGTTATTTTTTAATGCAATCCTGTTTATTTACAAGGAATGTACAGAGTCCTGTTTCCCTGAATAAGGTGGGAATCAAACAGCAGGAAACTATTTTTTTGCTCAGTCATTAGCCTCTTTCTAGCCAGAACTCTGCTCTACACTGTACTCTCTTTTAGCCTTTTTTCTCTGGGTTATACTACAGGTGCTTCTCTTCCAAGTTTTCCATCACTTTCCATAGTGTTTCTGACCCTGCTTCATACACAGCTTCATCAAGCAAAATACTCAGCCCTCTTGAATTCGCATTCAGGCTAGGTATAGATGTTACACTTATTGTGAAACCACTTATCGAGCAGAAGTGCTCTACTTGGCACAGAGAGATGTTCACAGCACACAGAATGCTTTAAAAATGTTAGATCCTGCCCTAAGTTAAACCTGGATGGATGTAGTATCAGATTAAAGCACTTTAGGTTAGAATGTGTATCAAACATCTGTACCAAATCCCAACATGAGTCAATTTGAGTTACATTCCACTGGCATCACATGGGGCTGTGCAGCACCCTGTTCACCTTTCCCTTCACAGAGTTCATCACGGCCTTGGCCAGAGTTCATCTACACTGCTTGAGCACTGGGCTGACCCCAGCCTCAGACTGTCACTGACAAGCATCAGCAAAGTTCTGTTCCCAGCCCTGCATCCTCTTTCCAGCCAGCTGTCAGCTGAAGCCAGGCTGGCGGGGAAGAAGGCATCTGTGTCCCTGGGCCATGCCCCCTGTGGCAGGCCAGTAGAGGGCACTCCTGCATTGAGCTGCCC
The DNA here is from genome assembly GCF_052110815.1 of Crocodylus siamensis. Lineage (NCBI taxonomy): Eukaryota > Metazoa > Chordata > Crocodylia > Crocodylidae > Crocodylus > Crocodylus siamensis. Next base: position 111,825,294 of record NC_143396.1, on the reverse strand, counting down.
ACCTCCCTGCGCCCGACCACCTTCCAGGCTCTGAATGCCTCCCTAGGGGCACCTTATGTCTGGCCGACCCCCTTCCTGGAGCACACTCGCTAGCCTGGGGGTAATGTAGCTGCCACCACCCCAAGAATGGACTCACTTTCGGCCCTGTGTCCTTGGGGAAACACAGGCCTAATGTCCTACGGGTACTCAACCCAGTGCAGGCACTTGGGGCACTTCCCCAAGTCAAGGGGGCAAAAAGTAATGTTTCCCTTAGTCCTCAGACATAAGGGGTCTCTTAGGCATAATTTAGACCCACCCCTTAATAAGTCTCCCACACCAGTCACAAAGGAAGACTTTATTGGTTACAGGGGTAGGGTGAAAATAGGGTACAAGATTGAGCAATATCCTAGAAATCCTAAAGAGCAAACAGTCTGGCTGAGGTAGCCTTTTGATCATGCATCTGAGTTACTGCCAGCTAGATATCTAATCAGATCTCGAGTAGCTTACTCACAAGCATCTTCCAAAGGCAGGTGAAGTTTCCCCTCTGGAGGCAGGTGGTTCCTTGCTTATGAGTTCTAGGGGAGAGACAGCCAGTTTTAGATGGTAAAGCTTCTCTGTGTCCCCCACATGGCTGCTGCCTCACCTCATGGCTGAAGAGACTGCCTCCTAGCCCGTCCTAACTTATATAGCCCCTGTGACCTCATTCACCTAGTCCAGTGGAGGCCAGCTCCAGTTGGCTGTTCACCAACCAATTTGAAATACATCACCAGTTACCGGGCAGATTCCAGCCCACCAGGTAGATGCCCCTCACCCAGGTAACTGATGCTGTCACGTAGGCAGGGTTTCCCCCCTCCCTTAGGAATGCAGCCAGCTCAGGTTACCTAAAGAGATAGGCTGAGATGTGAATCCTCTGTACTGGCCCATCTAATCACATTGTCACAGGGCAGAGATTTTGGGGAGAAACCAAGGTGGCTTTCTGCCACACCCCTCACCACATCACCCCACAGACCTGATGCAGAGCCAGGGCATAACTCCGCCATGTGCAGGCACACCCCTATGGGAGCCTGGCCCTGGCACCAGCACACCCTCCCAGGCAGCCACAGTGCCCCATGTGTGCACAGGCATAGCCCTTCAGGAGCCTGGTCATAGCACCCACACACCCTCCCAGGCAGACCCAGAGCCAGTCACTCTGCCACCTAGAGCCAGCAAGGCCCCAACCCAAACAGGAGCTTGTGTCTGCTGGGTCAGGATGACTGGGAGAAGAACATAGTCACTGCGCCTGCACAGAAGTGGCCTCTGCAGCTTGGGCACTGCTGGCAGGTGCCTAGCCCATGGGCACCTGGCATGCTGCAAGCCTTTTTGGGTCACAGCTACAGGGTCCCAGAGTACAAGGGTGCAGAGGGTGGGAGGGCACTGAGCGACTGAGCTGGGGCACACAGGTGAATGCCCCTGGAAACTTTAGGACCAGGTTTAGTGTAGCCAATTCCCTCTGTGTAGCAGGTAGAGGACAGTGGAAATTTCCAGCCTGGGGAGAAAGGCATTGTCAGAATCACATGGTGTCTGTTCTAAGCCCCTGGAAAGTTTGAGGTTGTAGGAGTGGCCTGACCAATGAAGCCCCAGTTACTCTGGAACAGGGGCCAAACCCAGCTGAAGTGAGAGGGAGAGGCACATGTTGGTTGGCACCTTTGTGTGTCTTCTGCTTTATTCAGCCATCCAATCTTCCAGACTTCCTGTCACCCTTACAGGCTTCTGTCAACTCCCTTGAAGCCATACCATCACCTACCAATGGATGCCAAGACCCCACAGGCACTGCCATGAACTATGGATGACCCCACCCTATCTTTGTCCATGAGCCCCATCTCGTCCATGAGCAGCTGGCATGAGTATGGGGAGATGAGGGATTTCATTGCCCTCTGAGGCAATGAAGAGATCCATTGCAAGCTCCAGAAAGGGCACTGCAACAGGGATGTTTTCAAATACATCACCTAACAGATACAGGCACAGAGCCACAAGAAGGATTTGTCAAAGTGATGAGAAGTACATTCACTCACTACATGCTTACATCAGCAAGAGGCCTGGAGGCCAAATGTAGACCTTTTATGAGGGAACTAGCGGACCTCCTGCATCTTAAAAGGAAGACCTACAGAGGATGGAGGGCTGGAACCACCACCAAGGAGGAGTATTCTGCTCTGGTCCGGACCTGCAGAGAGCAAACCAGGAAATTCAAGACTGCAATGGAACTCCAGCTAGCTGCAAATATCAAGGACAATAAAAAGTCCTTTTTTAGATATGTGGGGAGCCAGAGGAAAAGCAAGAGCAAGATTGGACCCCTGCTAAACCAGATGCAACAACTGAAAATCAATGCCCATGAAAAAACAAACATGCTTAATGGCTGCTTTGCGTCAGTTTTTCACCAGTCCCATGGGATGCCCCTGCCCACTGTAGGTCAGGGAGGCCCGGGTGAGGAAGATTACCCTCCATTGAAGCTGACCTCATGAAGGAACACCTTGACAGGCTGGATACTTTCAAGTCAGCCTGCCCTGATGGTTTACAGCCAAGGGTACTCAAGGAGCTGGCAAGCATCATAGCTTAACCCCTGGCACGGATCTTTGAGAGCTCTTGGCACTTTGGTGAAGTGCCCAAAGATTGGAAGAAGGCCAATGTGGTGCCTATCTTCAAGAAAGGAAAGAAAGTACAGGCCCATCAGCCTGACCTCTATCCTGGGGAAAGTCTTGGAAAAGACTATTAAAGAGGCTATCCTTAACAGACTAGCTGACGGCAATACCCTGAGGGATACCCAGCACGGGTTTGTTGTGGGTAGGTCTTGCTTGACCAATCTCATTTCCTTTTATGACCAGGTTACCTATCACCTGGACAAGGGGGAAGAAATTGATGTCATATACCTTGACTTTAAAAAAGCCTTCGATCTGGTATCCCATGATCACCTCTTGACAAAACTGGCTAACTGTGGCCTCAACCTCACCACCATCTTCTGGCTGGAGAATTGGCTCCACAATAGGACTCAGAGGGTGGTGGTTGATGGAAGTTAATTGTCATGGTGCGCTGTGACCAGTGGGGTCCCTCATGGCTCTGTCCTAGGGCCTATACTTTTTAACATCTTCATCAGTGACGTAGACACTGGTGTCAGAAGCGGGCTGGCCAAAGTTCGCCGATGACACCAAACTCTGCGGTAAAGAATCCACACCTGAGGACAGGAGCGTGAACCAGGCAGATCTTGGCAGACTCATGAAATGAGCAAATGAGAACCTGATGGTGTTTAACACCAAAAAATGCAAGGTTCTCCACCTTGGGAGGAAAAACCTGCAGCATGCTTATAGGCTTGGCAGTGCTATGCTGGTTAGCACCACAAATGAAAGGGACTTGGGGGGTCATGATTGACCACAAGATGAACATGAGCCTTGAATGTGATGCTGCAGCTAGTAAAGCAAGCAAAACCCTGGCTTGCATCCATAGATGCTTCTCAAGCAAATCCTGGGATGTCATTCTCCCATTGTACTCGGCCTTGGTAAGGCCACAGCTGGAGTACTGCATCCAGTTTTGGGCTTCACAGTTCAAAAAGGATTGTGGAGAAGCTTGAAAGAATGCAGAAGAGAGCCATGCACATGATCAGAGGTCAGGAAAACAGACCTTATGATGAGAGGCTGAGAGCAATGGGACACTTCAACCTGGAAAAGCACAGGCTCAGGGGCGATCTGGTGGCCAGATATAAGTTTATCAGGGGTGCTCACTAGGATTTGGGGAAACATCTGTTCACCAGAGCGCCCCAAGGGATGACAAGATCGAATGGTCACAAACTCCACTGCGACTGATTCAGGCTGGAAATAAGGAAGAACTTCTTTACTGTCCAAGACCCCAAGGTTTGGAATAGACTGCTGCCGGAGGTGGTTCAAGCACCCACTTTAAACACTTTTAAGACCCATTTGGATGTTTATCTTGCTGGGATCCTATAATCCTTGCTGACTTCCTGCCCCTGGGGCAGGAGGCTGGACTTGATGATCCTTCAGAGTCCCTTCCAGCCGGAATGTCTAACAAATGTCTCTGAAATGAGGAACGTCCTCACCAAGGATGGGGCCACTGGGACCCCAGTGGGGTGGAAGGAGTCACTAGCAGGGACCCCTTTGAGGAAGGAAGCAACACAGGGAGGCCAGGTGACAGTGTTTCAAGTCATGGGCCGAGCAGTGTGTCAATAGCAGCAGCAATCACAAGCTCTTCCTGGGGTGTCAGCTTATCCTAGTGGAGGCACAGCTGCAACTCAAGGTGGATTCTTACATTGAATGGCAATCTGGGGTTCCCTGCCATGCCCTCAAAGTATATTGTCCCTCTTCAGATGTTGAGATGTTCCAGGGGGACCACGTCCAGTAGTAGCAGCATGGCATATTGGCTGTAACTTCTCCAGGAGAACCGGGAAAACTCATTTCTCTGGGACCAACTGACTCTCACCAGGGGAATGTTGGAGGCATAGAGCTGGGCCATTGGACATGGACTGAATTGTCTCCCATGATGGAGAAACATAGGCGTGGGAGGTGGGGAGATGTAAAAACCTCACCTTCCCAGCCGGGTCACACTCTGGCAATGTTGGGATTTAGGTGCTTCTCTTGCAGGGACCCAGTGCTGAAGCATCTCCCCTGAAAGGGAAGAATGGGGAAAGAAAGTGTTGTAAGAGCTCTTCCAGCATTCCCTGAAGTAGTCAGTGCCTTCCCACTCTGAGGATAGTCCAAGTTGCCACAGGAACTGGGGTCCCTGGACTCTTGGGGGGACCTAGGCCCTATATCCCTGGCAACCATTCTGTGCCTCACTGCAGGTGCTGCAACCTCAGACAAAGCCTCTATGTCTTCCAGTCTGTGGAGTCTGCATCTATGCATGGGAGGCCAGCTCATAGCAGCTAGGATGGTCACTCAAGGCCAGGTTGCCAAACACCTGCAAAGCACATAAAAGAAGTGTGGGCTGGGGAATGCTTACACCCAGGCTGCTGATGAGGGATCCAGGGATGTGGGGCTCCTGATGGCCATCTACTGTTTGAAGGACACAACCCATGTTGCTGTGGAGCTGAGACAATTGCAGTGCCAGGATAGGGAGTCTATGAATAAGGTCCAGGACCACTTGGAGTCCACCTATGACACCCCTCACAGGTGCCAGTTCTGCCTCCCATGGAGTACCCCTGGGAAAGGCTTCTGCCCAAAAACCCGTATCATGGTGAGCCCCACTCCAGGAACGGGGGTCCCCTGGTGCCAGCTGAGATGGACTGTTTCATACCATGCTCTGACAGGGAGATTCTGGGAGGCAAGGGTATTCTCAGAGAACAGATATGATGTGTTGGAGCTGCTGACCCATGCTCCAAGGAGGCAGAAAGGCATCTGGCAGGGCCCACTCCAGGGAGCAGCAGTGGGTGGGGGGAGTAGGACTAGGCTGCCCAAACCTGAGGGTTGGGCCTTCAGAGACACAACCCCTGACTGCTGGTAGTTGCTCCACAAGTACAGGCCCCCCGAGCAGTTCAAGTCCAGTCCCCAAGGGGCAAAGGAGCACTCAGAATGGGGAGAAGAGTATAGCCCACCAACCCATTTGGCTGGGCTATCACTGGGACAGTGTCTGGCACCAGGTCCTGCCAGAGCTGGCTTGGCCACCCACCTGCCATGCCTCCTGAGGGAGAGCTCTTCAGCTTCCTGTGGCCCACCTCCTGGCTCAGGTCCTTTTTCAGGAGAGGAGTACATTCTTGGTGAGAACAGACTGCCCCCTGGCTCAGGTTGACTACATGACATAAGCCCCAGGCATGGGTGAGGGCCATGGGTCTTGGGCCCTTGAAGGATGAGACTTGCAGGCAGAGGCTGAGGGCCCAAGGGTCCCATGAAGTATACAGTGGCCATGCCTCCCAGCCTGCAGCCTCTTTCACCTGGCTCAGCAGTCACCTCCCACCCCACAGCTCTCTCAAATGGACAGTGAGTCTGGGATCACACACCTGTCTAGCTCCTACTTGGAGAAGTCCCTGCTCTTCACTCCAGACCCACAGGCTCACAACAGATTCCCAAGGGAATGGCTACATGTTTCTAAAATATAAGAGATTAACTTTAAGCAAAGTTCAATAAAGTACTTCTGCCACAGGCTTTTTGAACACCCGAATTTAGTGTCAGACACCAAGGAAAAATTCTGAGAGGTTATGGCTCAACTTTGACTTTAGCCTTACATGTGGCCTATATTTTGGGAAGTTCCATAAAGGAGATCAATTACTTTTTATATTTATCCTGAGTGAGGACTGTCTACTATGCCCCCCAGTTCAACAGAGTTTTACCCAAATCTCAGCATAGCACTCTTTAAACTATTTTCACTGTAGAAGGTGGGCCAACTCCAACGTATGATCTATTAACTGTAAACGTTTTATTTGAAGCTGTGGTCTACCGGCTCTTCTGCAACTTTTCTCTTAGCTGTTTTGTAAAATGCTCTTCTGACCTCATTTGTAAAGCTGTTTTTTATTTATTTTCCGTTCCAAGCAGTCTGAACAAAAAGCGCCCCCAAAGAAGGCAAGTGTGATGGGCATATAAAATCAGTTGTACAATAGAAACAACCATACATTATAGAACATATCTCCTATAAGTGATCTCCTATATTTTAGAAACATTTAGTCATTCCCTTGGGAATCTGTTGTGAGCCTGCGTCTGGCGTATTTTTAGACATTTAACATATCTCCTGCATGGTTTATTTACTTAATTTGTCCCCTCGGTGTACTTTTCTTCTTTAACATGTTTTTCAATTGCTGTGTGAGTGTTGTGGCTGGTTTTAATTATTTGCTCTCCATGTTGCATTAGGGAATGCAAATGTTTTCTTGGGCTTGTCTAGTGCTGATGCACAAGTTATAAATATTGGTGCTTCTAACTGACATCATAAATCTCCATAAATTTTCAAAGGAAGCCCATAGTCCTGCACTTCAAAATGGGAGGATGTGGGAGTAATAGACTAATCACAGAATGAAACAATTTATAATTGTTAAAAGTTACCAGCAACACAGCTTGTTTCCCTTATCTTCAAAATACAAAGTTCTTTTTCATTAGCTCTTTTCAGAAACAGCAGAGGAAGATAACAGAGAGACAAAACAGTATAGACTTGAAGATGATAGTTACCCTTGATTTTGTGTCATACTAATATAACAGAAAAGTTGAGCAACATAGAAAATACATGTACATGTTCTGTAAAGTTAACTATATATTTTACTTTTTAAAAAAAGAATATATGAGAGAGAGTCTAAAAACAACATTTTTTTTTGTAAAAGGAGGAAGCGGGCTTTCTCCAAACTTTCTTACTGTTCCTCTTTTTCCAGAGTGGGAGGGAGGATTTGTTTTAAAAATTCAGTATGAAGGGAATTTGGTTTAGGATTTTCTCAGGGGAAAACAGGGACCTCTTTTAAACATTAGAAATTTTCCTAAAATTTCTCCTGGGAAAAATTGCATTTTTCAAAAAGATTGTGACCTGGTTTTTAGATGTATCTTGTGAGAAGAGTGAGGATACCTGTCCAGAGAAACTCCCCAGCCAGAGGGGCACGTCCAGCAGTAGTAGCGTGGTCATGATCTGCCCAGACTCAGCCTTATCAGGTTTTCAGGTGAGCTGGATGGGTTCAATCAAGGCTCTGGAAGCTATTTCCAACCCTCTACACCAGCAGGACAGGAGGAAATGAAGAGGAATAGTAGGAACTGGCAGACAGGGAAATTGCTTAGCTGCCAGTCTGAATTGAAGTTCCCAGGAATGGGGCAGCAGACCCTCAGGGTATATAGAGCTTGGAGGAGCTCAGAAAATGTATTTCTGCATTAATTGGCTGCAGCGGGCAGTTAATTGAGCTGACAAGATGCCAATTATTGGGAAAAAAATCCAATTGCAGCTTTATCGATCAGGAACCTGTGGACTGAATGAGAGGAGACGGGATAGCAGTCACTATAAACCCCGGCACCGGCAGGGGGTGGAAGGAAGGTGAAGCAACAGACACACAGTCATTTTTTTTTCCTTTCATTTTCCTTGAGGAGTTTTTTTTTTTCTTTGCCTGTCCTTGCATTCTGACAGGCGGTATTCAGCACCAGGTCAGGGAGTCATCACCCCTTCCCAATTCAATTCATTTATCAAATTCATGGCAGGCAAGAACTGAGAGGAGCACCGACCTAGTTGACTGACTGGCATCTGTCCAGCATAAGACTGGCAGGTAAATGTCAATGGGATGCTGAAGTTCACATTTGTACATGGTGATATCACAACAAACTTGTGCATTGACCGGAAATTCTGACAACGGCCAAGTGGAATCCTAAAATATGGAAGTCTCAGTAGTGGCGGCCACAGCTGGGGAAGACCAGAATCAGCAGATGTTACATTTGATGGGGCAGGTCTTGAAATAACAGCAACAACAGTCTGCCCCTCAGCTCACTCTGGAAGAATGCAGGATACAGCAACAGGCATGGCATCAGAGAAACACCATAAAATTAAAGCTGTCCAAAATGTCCATTCATGATGATTCTGAGGTGGTTTTGGAAAGCTTTGAGTAAGCAGCATTGGCAGCCAGACTGGAAAAATCCCACTGGCCTGGACAGCTGGGGGTGTTGCTAATAGGAAGAGCCCCAGCTGCCTATGGGTCTATGACATGGGATGAGGCTATGGACTATGACAAGGTAAAAAGGGAAATTTTATATTGCCTAGATATTAACCCAGAGGCCTACCAGCAAATGTTCAGAGCTAAAAAGAAGAGGTAAGGCCCAACAACAACCCAGTAATTTGTTTTCGGTGTGGGATGCTGAGACACATGTCCTGGGACTGTACTAACTTGATGCGGTCAACACCTCAGGTACTGCACTCTCCCTTTGAAAACATGGGAATAACACCAAGTCTTGGAGAGCCCAAAGGGGTGGAATCCATGGACTGAAGTATGGGGAGGGAGATCAAAGGTAGCCCACTGCCCCAACTTCTTGTGGAGGCATGGGTAGGAGACAAGAGTTTTGAAGCAATTATTGACACTGGATGAGCTCATATGTTTATACAAAACATGTTGGCACCTGGTGAGTACGTATGGAAAACCACCCCTATTAGAATGATGTGCATGCATAGGCATGACACATATTACCCTTGGAGGATCTACCAGGTCACCATGATGAAGATCATTAGAGAAATGCCAGTTGGGGTGGCTTATGACTTACCATACCTTATGATTTTAGGCCGAGACTGGAGGGAAATTTATGAAGTATTAAACATTGTAAGAGAAGACAGGATGGGAAAATCTGGCCAGTTGGGAAGTAAGAAAGATGTTCTAGCCGTTGGAAGTTTTGATGTAGAAGGTTTATCCAGCAGCAGGGTGCTCTGGAGGGCCCAAGCTGAAGAGCGTGAATTCCAGGCCATAATAGAGACTGAAATGGCTAAGGAGAAAGAGGATGTGGTGGACCCAGGATGCTATGCAAACGTGCCGAGATTTGAGGTTAAGAGAGGGTTGCTTTATCAGATAAAGAGAGTGGTACAAGAGGGGAAGGAGATTCCCCAGCTATTAATACTGCATCCGTTTAGGGCTCCTCTACTAAAGTTACATGAAAATCCACTGGGTGGGCATACAGGTTGCAGCAAAACCGAGGCCCGACTAACAAAATGGTAGTTTTGGCCAAAGATGTATAACCTGGTAGAGAGTTCCTGCTGAACCTGCCCAGCATGTCAAAGGTTAGACAGCCCAGGTGCTGTTGCAGCCTATGCCCATAGTAGATGTACCATTCTCTTATATTGCACTTGATGTGGTAGGACTTCTCCCCAAGAGTTTGGTGGGGTATCAATTTTTGTTGCTAATGATAGATTATGCAACCCGGTTCCCAGAGGTGATTCCCTTGTGAGCCGTCACCGGTTCCTGGGTGGCAGAAGAACTTAAGTGGGTTACCTGGGTGGGCATCCCCAAAGAGATTGTTATGGATCAAGGATCTAATTTTATGCTGGGGGTCCTTCGGAGTCTGTGTAAGGTATTGCAAAATAAGCAGTTGCATATGGCTGTATACCATCCTTAAACCAACGGCCTAGTGGAAAGGTTTAACAGGATATTGAAGAATATGCTGAGCCACTGTGTTCAGATGGAGCCTGCTAAGTTGGACCTTATGATCCCACCTTCATTGTTCACAGCGCAAATGGGGAACAGCAACAGGGTCAGTTGGGGAACTTGGCAAGGGAATATCAAGATGTTTTTAATGAAATCCTGGGGTGTGCCAAAGGGATAACTCATCAGATAATAACTCCTGTTGGGCAGATCATGAGAGAAAAATGGAGAAGGATCCCATATTATAGATATCAGGCAATTCATGAGGAAATTACTAAAATGCTGGAACAAGGCATCATTCGGGAGCCCCAGAGTCCTTGGCATAGACCCATCCTGGTAGTGACTAAGCCCGATGGGTTGCTGTGACTGTGTGTGGACTTCAGAAAAGTAAATGCTATATCTCACTTTGATGCCTTTCCTATACCCCAAATTAGCATGTTGTTGGAGAAAGTGGGGCAGGCCAGATTTATCTCAACCCTGAACTTAGCAAAAGGGTATTGGCAGGTACCGCTGAGGAGGGAAGATATGGCCAAGACTGCATTCAGTACTCCATGGGGTTTGTAAGAATTTAGGTGGATTTCTTTTGGGTTACATGGGGTGGCAGCTACCTTTCAAAGTCTGATAGAATGGGTACTGGTGCCACATCAGCAATATGCAGCCATCTGCACAGATGATATTATATATACGCAAGGTTGGGAGGGACACTTAGAAGCAGTAAGGGTGGTACTACAGGAAGTACGGCAAGCCGGGCTTACAGCCAACCCAAATAAATGAATCTTGGGTAAGGCTGAAACAAAGTATTTGGGGTTTAAGGTAGGCCAAGGGTGTATTTGTCCATTGGCTGACAAAGTGGAGGCCTTGCAATACTACATCCCACCCCAGACTTGCAAAGAGTTTAGGGCGTTCATAGGTCTTGCCGGGTATTACTGATGATTTATACCCCAGTTTGCAGAAATGACAGTTCCCTTAACTGATTTGTTGCAAGGGAAAGGTAAGGGCCCCCTTAAGTGGTATTTTTGTAAGCCAGCAGGCATTCTAGAAGATGAAGAATGCTCTCTGTCAAGACACAGTGTTGGAAACCCCAGACTTTGAATCACCTTTAACTTTTCAGATGGATACCTGAGACAGAGCATTAAGCACTGTCTTTTCACAAGAAGTTGATGGAATCTCATGACCCATAGCCTCTGCCAACCAGAAGTTATACCCACAGGAAAGTAGATATGCTACAGTAGAACATCAGTGCTTAGCCATTAAATGGGGTGTTAACTACTTTTGGTACTACCTGCTGGGGTGTGAGTTCACCCTGATAACCAACTATGCCTCGCTGAGATGGCTTAAGACTAAACAGACAGACAATGTGCTTATTAACCAATGGGCATTGACTCTGCAACCTTTCCACTTTAATATCGAGTATAAACCAGGGAAGACTAATACAGTTTCTGGGTTTTTTCAAGATGCCATGGAAAGGAAGAGCTGGCAGAACAAGGCCACTCAGAGGCAGGGTGAGCCCAGTCATTTCATGGCAAGGATCCACCTAACATCAAGTTAAAGGGGAAGGTATGTGAGAAGATTGAGGATACTTATCCAGAGGAACTCCCTGGCCAGAGGGCACGTCCAGCAGTAGCAGCATGGCCATGTTCCAGAGGGAGCTTCCAGTGCACCCAGACTCAGCCTTATCAGCTCATCAGGTGAGCCAGATTTGTTCAATCAAGGCTCCAGGAGCTATTTCTGGCACTATAAGCAGGCAGGATGAGGGGAGGAGAAGAGGAGAAGTACAAGCCAGCAGACAGGGCAATTGCTTGGCTTCCAGTATGGACTGAAGTCCCCGGGAAAGGGGCAGCAGACCCACAGGGTATCAGAGCTTGGAAAAAGCATTTCCACATTAATTGGCTGCAGTGGGCAGTTAATTGAGCCAGTGAAATGCCAATTATTGGGAAAAAAAAGTCTGATTGAAGCTTCAGCAATCAGGAACTTGTGGACTGAATGAGAGGAGGAGGGACAGCAGTCACTATAAACCCCAGCACTGGGGGAAAAAGGTGGCTCAACGGAGATGATGGTCTTTATTTTTTTCCCCTTTCCTTTTCCTTGAGGAGGTTTTTTTTTCTGTTGCCTGTCCTTGCATTCTGACATCGCCAGGTCAGGGAATCATCACCCCTCCCCAATTCAATTAATTCATCGAAGTCATGGCAGATGAGAACTAAGAAGAGCACTGACCTAGTCAACTAACTGGTGTCTATCAAGCAAAAGACCAGCAGGTGACTGTCAATGGAACGCAGAGGTCCACATCCATACATGGTGATATTATGACATACCTATGTACACCTCTGAGCATACAACACGTAGCACTTAAAATGCTTGCAGTGACAGATACTACAATTCCTGCAGAGCCTATGCCCACAGTGCACAGGAAATAATATATGGTTATCTAATTAATACCCAAACCTTGCAAAGATTTATATACATGCTTAACTTGATGTTCTGAAAGCAGTTCCATGACAGCCAACCTGTTTTATTAAGTAGACCAAGATTTATAAAGAAATCTAATGTCTGACATAATAAAATGTTTCAAGCATATTTAAACAGTGAAAAACTATGTGAAACAATATTGGAGAGTGAAAATAATTTCAAGATTCTATATTTAAATTTAAATTATAATCATTAGTTAAACTTCAACTTGCCCCAAAGACCCATATAACTTCTGAACTACTAGATTTTGTATATGACTGACTTATTTGAAAGTTTGTTAGTCACCTTAACAAAAAAGCTCCCAACGTCGATGCATGAGGAAGCTGTTGAGCATGATTTAGTCTGTTAAAGTTAATATTGACTTACATTGAAATATTTTCCTCAGATATTATGATAAATATGAATTTTAAAGTCCTAGATCTTCCTGTTTCCGATTATGCAAATTTATGAAGTGCTTTGGGGAGAAATTCTGTTTCCTGATAAACCCTATGCAACTCTTTTAACTTCACTGGGACTGTGGAAAGCATAAATAAAACATGTGTTTGCAGGGGTAAATGAAGGCACAGGCCTACAGTGCCCAGGCCCAGAGGTTCCTGCCAATGAGGGATGCCCTGTGGTACCAGGGGAAGCATGGCCCAGGTGGGCATCCTGGTCACAGGCATCTGGGGCGGGCAGTGCATGCCTCCTCCCCTCTGGCTGGGCCAGGGCCAGGGCCAGGGCCAGGGCCAGAGCCAGGGGCTAGAGGTGGCTTTCTGGGACTGCCTGCTGCCAGGAGGCTCCATAGAGCGCCCTGCTTCTCTTCCTGCTCCCTGTCATATGCAGGTGGCCACCAGCGCCACTGGGACAGGATGGAGTAGCTCCATCCCATCCTGCCCAGGCTGGCAAAGGGGCAGACAGGCAACTGGGGTTGGAACTTATGCCCCCCCCAAGCCAACCCCAGTCCCAGCCCATCCTGCAGTGCTGGAGGCCCTCAGCCCTGGCTGCATGACACCTGCTGGGTGGAGGGGCCAGGCTGGACTGGGGCCACCTTCACCTCAGCAGTGCTCATGCCCCCTTGTCTTGCCCCAGATATGCCAAGGAGACTGACCAGGCGCAGCTGCAGCTCCCTGACATGTACAGGGGGAACCTGCCCTCACCTGCTGAGGGACCTCCAATTTTCTGTTTGCCCAGGTCTCCAAAAAATCTTAATTAACCACTGCATTTTTGCCTCTTTTGCACTGTGGACATTTTGAGTCAGAGTGTCCCCTTTTGAGAATGTTCTGTCAGTCCTAACATGCAAGCTCAGTGACTCTGGAATCCTGAACTTCTTAAAGAAGAATAAAAATGGTAGAGACTTAATTGAATGGGATGATTACTTTCTCTCCTATTGCTACCTGATGAGTAGACTAAGCCAGTATCTGCAATACAATCTAAGGGGAGAACACAGCTGTATTGTAGGTTGTTTAATAGAACATATAATACAATATTTGTTAACAGAGCTTTCTTTATTATCACACCATGATTGTCCACAGTTTACATTATACTTGGAAAGACTGAAATTTACAGCACTGCAAAGATAGCAAAGGCTGAGACTGACCATCCACAGTGTATTAAAAATAAAAGATAAAAATCTTCCATTTATATTTACCTACAAACACCCCTGCACTTGTTTGGAACTACACTGATTTTAGTGAGAGTCTAATAAGCGATATATTGAGCCTATACTTGCTATAAGAATTTGAGTTGTAGCTTATTGATGCTACATAAATAAAATTGAGTCCAATTTATGGGTTGTAAATCTGATGCAGAGAAAAGAAAAAATAGCTTCATAAAATGGCACATGGGATCAGGAGCACTGCCACCTCTTCTTGTTAGATTTGCTTCATATTGGAGTCTCTGGAATGCCAGATAGTGGAGCTCCAGACTGTACTGCGGAGGCTATATGCCATCATGGAACAGGAGATTGACTTCTACTCTCAGGCCCTTCACCCAAAGAAAGAAGAGGGAAGAGCTAGGTCAATTGTCAGGACAAGGGAGGCCAAAAGGAACTCCCATACTGTCCAGCCAGGGGGTTGGACAAAGGTTTTCACCAGCCCCAAGATTCACTGCAGCAGGGTCACCAACCACCTGGATCACTGCAATAAGTATTAACCCCTCACACCACTAGTAGAGCCTGCAGAGCTGCCAGCCCCTGCAAGTAAAGATGAAATGCAACCATCTACCATCCCTAAGACAAAACACAGGGTGATCATTGTTGGAGACTCCCTCCTGAGGGGGACAAAGGGAGAAATCCATCACCCTGACTCTGCTACCTCCGAGGGGCCCATATCTGGGATGTAGCTGAGAGGATCCCAAAACTTATCTGGCCCTCTGACCACTACTTCATGCTCCTTATCTATGTGGGCACAAATGACACAGCTCAGAGCAATCCCAACTAAATCAGGAACAAGAGCTTGACCATGAATTTGCTAGGGAACTGGCTGAGGCTACACACTCTCGGTGCATTGTTGTCATGGAACACTTCAGCTACCTGGATATCTCATGGGAAGAGCACTCAGACAAATCCAATCAGTCTCAAAGCTTCCTCACATGAGTGGATGAGCTCTACCTGTCTCAAGAAGTTTATGGCCCAAAAAGAGGTAAGACACTACTGGAACTCGTACTGCCCAAAAGGGATGATCTAATCAGTGACCTAAGAATCAAAGGGAATCTGGGTGGCAGTGACCACGAACTGATCACTTCCACTATCCATCACAAAACTGGCAACTCAGCCAGAAATGCAGTAGTCCTTGACTTTAGGAAAGCTGACTTCCATAAGCTTAGGAGGCTTTTTTCAAGGCCCTGAGAGGCCATGATTTTATAGGGAGGGGAGTTCATGAGTGGTTGTTCCTTAAGGATGTGATCCTAGAAGCACAAGGGAAGTCCATCCCAACCCATAGGAAAGGCAGTAAAAGGGCTCAGCAACCTCCTTGACTCAACAGGAAACTCATGGACCTCCTATGTCTAAAAAGAGAGAATTATAAAGGATGGAAGACAGGAAGCACCACTAAGGAGGAGTATTCTGCACTGGTCCACGCCTGTAGAAAGCAAACTAGGAAAGCCAAGGCTGCAACTGAACTCAAGCTGGCTACACAAATCAAGGACACTAAAAAGTCCTTCTTTAGATATGTGGGGAATCAGAAGAAAAACAAGGGCAACATTGGACCTCTGCTAAACCAATCAGGGCAGCTGATAACTGACAACCAGGAAAAAGCCAATCTGCTTAATGATTACTTTGCATTGGTTTTTCACCAGCCTAAAGGAACCACCCTGCTTAACATGATGCGGGATGACCAGGGTGAGGGTGAATATATGTCCACCATTGGTGTAGATCTTGTGAGGGAGCACCTTGAGAGGCTGGACACACACAAATCAACTGGTCCAGATAGATTGCACCCAAGAGTGCTAACGGAACTGGCAGACATTATAGCACAGCCACTGGCAAGGATATTCAAGAACTCGTGGTACTTGGGTGAAGTACCTGAAGATTGGAAGAGGACCAATGTGGTGCCTATCTTCAAGAAAGGGAGGAAAGAAGATCCAGGAAACTACAAGCCAATCAGTTTGACTTCAATACCTGGAGAGATATTGGAAAAAATTATCAAAGAAACAGGCTAACAGAAGGTAACATTCTGAGGGATAGCCAGCATAGGTTTGTTGTGGGTACATCTTGCTTGACCAATCTCATTTCCTTCTATGACCAGGTGATGTATCACCTAGACAAAAGAGTTGATATCATATTGTGGCAAAGCACCTTTTGGGGTGCTCGCCACGTGGCAGGGGCTGCAGTAGGCTGGGACAAAGACAGCATGGAAGGCAGCCAAGTGAAGCCCCATGAATGTCATTCTAAGGGGGGACATGTGTGGTGGCACTTGAGGGCTGTCACAGGCTCCAAGGAGAGCCTGTTTTGGAGGAGCAGCAGGGGAAACCTCCCCCAGGAACTATTTTAAGGGAGAAGGTGTGTGGCAGGGCACTGTTGGTGCCTGCCACTTCAAGAGTGGAGCCAAGCAGCCAGCAGGTGCTTGATTGCGGTGGCCATTTTAGATCTCTGGCCATCCATATAAACAGGGCAGTTCACTGTATCATCCTGGAGGTAAGGGCAGGAGCTGTAGGGGATGGTTTGGAGGTTTTTGGTCCTGGGCATGATCTAAAATTGCACCCTGCTGAGAGTGGCCTGGTGGGGCTCTCAGTGACACGGGAGCCCCCAGGAAATGCCAGACCAGTTATCATGCCAGTGAAAGGTGGGTAGGGGCACCTTAACCCTATCCCTCATCTTTGGGTGGGTGTGGTAACATCGGTGGTAGTGGGGGCCAGGCACGGCTATGTCCACCTGAGCCCACCACAGAGGGAAGCCCCGTGGCCACAAATGAGGGGGCAGTGTGGAGCCACAAGTGAGGGGTTGGTGTGGAGCCCCAGTAAGGGGGGAAGAGATGAGTAGCCCTAGCAAGGGGGCTGCCCCAGCGAGGGAGTGGTGTGGAGCCCCAGTGAGGGGGCAGAAATGAGGACCCCAGTGAGGGGATGGCCCCAGTGATGGGGTGGAGATGTGCAGCCCTGGTGAAGGGGGGCAGTGGGAGATGCAGAGCACCAGTGAGGGGGTAGCCCCAGTGAGGGGGCAGTGTTGAGCCCCAGTGAAGGGGGGGCAGAAACCAGAGGGCTGAGAGCCCAGGATGTTTATATAGAAAGAGCTGCCCCCAGAATGGGCCAGAGCAAGCTTAGACCCAGTCAGGTAATTGGCTGGCCACTACCCCAGTGAGGGTCATGTGACAGGCCCAAAAGACAGTATGTCTTCCACCCAAGGTACGAACTAGCTAAGCCTAAGGGGCCCACTCCAAGAGGGAGCAAGGTAGCATAAGTTGTCGATGCGTGAAAGAGACCCTGTGAGAGGGGGAGGAGTGTGAGAGGCCCTTGTGAGAGGAGGGCAGTATGAATGTAAGTGTGTCTGGAGTCTGACAATGAGGCCTAAGCTTGGTCCAGCAGTAAGCCAGAAGCACTGTGCCATCTGGATGCTATCTGCGAGGCTTGTGTTGCAGTGTAGGGGAGGCATGGAGCTGCAGATAGTGCCCCCTGGCATCAGGGCAAGAATGGGCATCCTCCCGCCTTAATTAATTAACAACAAGGGGGGACATTCAGGAGAGTCAGGTGGAGGGGTGTGCCCAAAGGCAAGTGGGGGAAAACTAGCACTGTGGCTAGTCAGGGAGTCCCACTTCACCATGCATATATTTGGACTTTTCAAAAGCCTTTGGTCTGGTATCCTATGATGTCCTCATGGAAAAATTAGGAAACTGCAGCCTTAACTACATTACAGTCTGATGGCTGGGGAACTCGCTCCAAGGTCGAACCCAGGGAATGGTACTTGATGGAACTGAATCAACATGGCACTCAGTGTCCAGTGGTGTCCCCCAAGGCTCTGTTCTCAGACCTCTTTAATGTCTTCATAAACAATCTGGACTCTGGAGTCAGAAGCGGACTGTCTAAGTTCGCTGATGACACCAAACTTTGGGGAAGAGCATCCATACTTGAGGATAGGTTAGTGATCCGGGCCAACCTCTGTAGGCTTGCAAGGTGGGTGGATGAAAACCTGATGGCATTCAATACAGAGAAATGCAAGGTAATACACCTTGGGTGTGTGGGGGTGGAGAACCCACATCACTCAGCAATACTACACTCGCTAGCACTACGACCAAAAGAGACTTGGGGGTCATGACTGACCAAAAGATGAACATGAGCCACCAATATGATACCACAGCTGGCAAAGGAAACAAACCTCTGGCTTACATCTACCGATGCATCTCAAGCAAGATCCAAGATGTCATCCTCCTACTGTACTTGGCTTTGGTGAGGCCACAGCTGGAGTACTGCATCCAGTTCTGGGCTCCACAATTCAGGAAGGATGTGGAGAAGGTTGAAAGAGTCCAGAGGAGAGCCACGCACATGATCAGAGGGCAAGAGAGCAGGCCTTATGAAGAGAGGCTGAAAGCCATGGGATTCTTCATCCTGTAGAAGTGCAGACTCAGGGTGACTTGGTGGCAACCTATAAGTACATAAGAGGTGTACATCAGGATCTGAGGAATGCCTGTTCACAAGAGCACCCCAAGGGATGACAAGGTCCAGCAGTCACAAACTCCTGCAAGATCATTATGCAAGGACATAAGGAAAAACTTCTTTACTGTTCGAGCCCCCAGGGCCTGGAATAGACTCCCTCCAGAGGTGGTACAAGCACATACTCTAGACACTTTTAAGAAACATTTGGATGCTTATCTTTCTGGGATCCTTGGACCCTAGCTGACTTCCTGCCGTTTGGGCAGGGGGCTGGACCCAATTATCTTATGAGGTCCCTTCCAGCCCTAATGTCTATGACAACTCCAATCCCATTCCACAGAGATGAACTTTTTCTCACTTATCTCAGGCCATAAGAACTAAGGTATTGTTTCCAAAAGGGTCCCACAAGAGATCCACCTTTCTTTTTGTTTAATATATACAACCACAAATGTGATACATTTTTGGCATGGTGTACATCAATACTTCTGGTTGTAATCTCAAAGGGTTTTAAATAGTTAGGGGCAGATGGAGCCAGACAAGCATTAAAGGAACATTGGGCTTTATCTATGTTCAAGACTGGGTTGAGGAAAACGGTACTTAAGGCGGACTTTTTGGCACCAAAACCAATAGGAGGGATTGGTCTGTGCACTTCTATCCCTTTGTATCTAATCTCTCTTTCTCTATGAACATATTTACATGGTTCTTTTATATAATCATAAAATCATACAAAATTAAGGTTGGAAGGGACCTCAGGAGGTCATCCAGTCCAATCCCCTGCTCAAAGTAGAATCATCCTCAAATACATCAAAGCTTTGTCTAGCCGGGTCTTAAAAACTCCAAGGATGGAGATTCCACTACCTCTCTGGCTAACCTGCTCCAGTGTTTTACTACCTCCTAGTAACAAATTCTTCCTAATGGCTAACCTAAACTTCCCTTGCTGCAACTTGAGACCATTGCTCCTTGTTCTGTTAGATGCCAACACTGAAAACAGTCTAGCTCCATACTCTTTTGAACCCTGCTTCATGTAGTTGAAGGCTCCTATTAAATCCCTCTCAGTCCCCTCTTCTTTAGACTAAATAAGCCCAGTTCCCTCATTCTTTCCTCATCAGTCATGTCCCCCAGCCCTCTCACCATTTTTGTTGCCATCTGGTGGACCCTCTCTAATTTGTTCACATCTTTTCTATACTGGGGGCCCCAAAACTGAACACAGTACTCCATATATGGCCTCACCAGTGCTCAATAGAGGGAATAATTGCTTCCCTTGACCTACTGGCAAATACCTCCCAATGCAGCCCAGTATGTCGTTAGCCTTCTTGTCAACAAAGGCACATCGTTGGCTGAAATTCAACTTATTTCCACTATAACCCCCAGGTCCTTTTTTGCAGAACTGCTTCCCAGGCAGTCAGCCCCTAGCCTGTACTGGTGCATGGAATTGTTCTGACTTTGAACTTCTCCTTGTTGAACCTTATAGGTGCATCCAGACAAGTGAATCATGCGGTATGTGGCACAGCAAACATATTTGCAGCACCACATACCACACAGTCTGGTGTGCTCCACGCTGCAAGGATGGACTGCCCATGCATGCACTGCTCCAGTTATTTTTCCCACAGATTTTTTGATCCCTGGATATCCAGCGGCCAAATACCCCCCCAAAAAACTGGTGGTGGGGGTGGAATTTAAGCAGCACACACTGCTAAAAAACACAGCTGGGCTGCCCAAAGCCATCTGCAGCTGCCAACCAGGCTCTGCCCAATAGGATCACTGCAGCTGCTGCCCTGGGAGGTCCCCAGGACCCGGGATAAGGCTGCTGGGGCCAGCACAGTGCCAGCTATAACAGGCTTGTATCTCAAGTCTGGTCATCACACCAGCCCAATCACCTGCCACCTATCTCATCTACCATGTCTCTGATGTAATGAATAGGTTATTTCTAGGTGAGAAGCTGCCCATTTAATATCCCGATGTCTAGGGTTTACACACAAGTCCAGCCTTCCCTTATCATGTCTCAAGCCTTGCAGGTGTTACTACTTTCTATCACTTCTGTGTCCCCCTGACATTGGACTCTACACCCTTGTGTGTCCACCTTGCTAGCTCTACTCTCTACACCCTCGTATCTGTGCCCTTTGGCTCTAGGGCTCAGTCTTCATCTGCAAAAGCTCCTCCTCTGGCAGTTGCCAGAGAGATAGTGTCCTGCTATGTCCATCCCTGAGCTTTTATATCCCAAAGCCCTGCCTCCTTCCAGTCATGTGACTCCTACAGGTATTACTCCCACAACCTGCAGCTGTGGAGCTCTGTGGGCTAGGCTGCTTCAACCTTAAAGAAGCAGGCACATCTTAGTGCTCTGCTACACTGTCCCCAGCCTCCCCTACTGCCCCGGGGGTAACTTGCCATGCACCAAAGCACTTGTGGCATGGGCATTCCCCAAAGACAAATAGCTGTGATGGAAAGTGCCTGGGGAAACAAACATCCACACACATCTAGATGCGCCCCATGAGATTTCTTTTGGCCCTATCCTCCAATTTGTCTATGTCACTCTGAATCTTAGCCCTACCCCCAGCATATCTACTACTCCTCCCAGCTTGGTGTCATCTGCAAACTTGCTGAGGGTGCATTCTATGTCATCTTCCAGGTCATTGATGAAGACATTGAACAAAACCAGCCCCAGGACTAACACGAGGACCACTCAACTTGATACTGGCTGCCAACTAGACACTGAGCCATTGATTTTTCAAGAGGAGACTGGATAGGCACCTGGCTGGGGTCTTATGAACCCTGCAACCCCAGTGCTCCTTCCTGCCCATGGCAGGGGGTTGGACTAGATGATCTGTCTAGGTCCTTTCCGACTCATTGATTCTATGATTCTATGATTATTACCATCTGAGCTTGATGCTCAAGTTTTCTATCCACTTTACAGTAGTTTTTTTATCCACCTTTCTACTGCAGATTCTGTGACCCCACGGTACCCATGACAGAAAGGGAATAGTTATTATCCTCATCTTGCTGATGAACAAGCAAGGCAAAGAATACAGTGTCATTCTCTGCTGCTCTCATTCACATGGAGTTGTACCTCACCCTGTGAACTTCCCTACTGATTTCTCTGGGAGACAGATAACAGAATAAGTGTAGCAAGGTAATGCCCTAAATGCTTGGTCCACAATCACCCAGAGAGTCTGCAGCAGGATTAGAAACTAAAGACAAGTGTCCTGAGCCCTGATCTGTTGCTTTAACCACACTCCTCTGCTACAGCCAATCATAATCCATCCATGGAACTACCCTGTTCAGTAGGAACAAATACTGCTGAGCATAAATATTTAATTTGCCAGGTGATATATATTTCCTACTTTTTGCTGATTGTATCAAGTCCCTTAGTATCATGAACATGAGATAACACAAATCTCACAGAGGATTTAACATACTTGCAGTCAAATTGACACTGTAGACCCTATTGCTGCAGTGCTGAGTTTTGCTACTCTCTTTTGCTTTCAGTATACACCTGAACTACTCTATCTCTCTCTCTCTTGAACCTGTTTTGTGTCACTCCTGTTTGCATTCTCAATCCTTACAATGCAATTGACAATAGATTGTTGAATCTCCCTCTGGCAGACAAGGTTCCTTGGGTAAATATGATATCTTTTATTAGACCAACCAAATAGTTGGAAAAATTATTCTTTGCAAAACTTTCGGGCACAAATACCCTTCTTAGGCATAGGGACAGTCTGTTGGTGTTTGTGTTCTTTCCTGAGAAAAATAGAAGACAAAATGCAAAATGCAGGTCTGTAAATGCAAGCCTGTGGCAGTAAGATTGAATGGGAATGGTCAGCAATAGGTGTGAAAAGGTAGTTGTGAGAGGGGGAGAAGGTGACAAAATGTAGTTGGTAAAATGTAGACAGGTTTCTTGTGGTTATCAGATGGAGGTAGGTTATAGCATGCCATAAATCCAACAATATCTATATTTAGTCCATAATTTTTTGTACCCAGCAGGTTTATGAAGTAAAGTTCATAGGCTTATCTATGAAAGGTGTTCTGTAAATTCCATTTGAGGTTTAGAACTGAGAGACTGGAGAGAGAGTGGTTATCTTGTGAGACGTGTATGCCTACAGGTAATTGGGTATTTTTGTCTTTGATTAATTTTGGTGTGCATTCATTCGGGTACACAGTAGTTGTTTGGTTTCTCCTACAAATTTCCCATCAGCGCATTTAGTCCACTGCAGGTGCAGGTGTAAGATCCAGGCACAGTGATGGTTCTGTTGTGGGGTGTAGTTATCATGGGGCTGGTGGAGATGTTTTGGCAGATTTTATATTGTTTGTCCCAGCATTGTCTGGATCCATTTGGTGTGCTTTGGGCCATAGGAAGTTTGCTTTTGGTGATGAGGTTGGCAAGGTTTGGTACTTGTTTAAAGGCTAGGATGGGTGGTTCTGGAAAGCTCTCTTAAAGAGTTGGGTCTTCTTCTAGTAAGGGTTGTAATTGTTTGAGGATTTTCCATATAGGTTCAAGTGAAGGATGGTATGTCATACTAATGGTATGCAATTTGTGGGGATTTTCTTTTTGTACCGCAGCAATTCTTCACATGGTATCTGGGTGGCTCTTTCAAAAGTATGATCTATCTCTCTGGAGAAGTGTTCTTGTTGGGTGAAAGCCCTTTTGAGATTTGCAAGGTGAAGATTGTGAGTATTCTCCTCAATGCACATGTGGTGGTATTGGAGGGCATGACTGTATTTTACAGCTTTCTTGGTATATACAGGGTGATTGCTGGTTCTGTGCAGATATGTATGTTGGTCTGTGGGTTTCTTGTATATGGCGGTTTGTATATTACCATTCTGGATATTGATCATAATGTCTAAAAAGGAAATATTAGTGATGGAGTATTCAAGAGATAATATGATGGAAGGGTGTTGGTTATTGAATTTGTGATGGAAATCAGAGATTGCAGGTTTTCAGTCCAAACGACAAAGATGTCACCTATATATCTTAGGTATAGCATGGATTTGATGGTGCAGTTCTTAAAGAAGCTTTCTTCCAAGTGATCCATGAAAAGGTTAGCATATTGTTGGGCCATTTAGGTGCCCATACCTGTGCCCATGGTCTGGAAGAAGTGTTGGTTATTGAAACTGAAGTTGTTGTGTGAGGATGAAATGTATAAGTTCAGTAATATCTTAAGGTCTGTACTGAGTTGTAATCTTACTCTTGCAGATATGTAATGCAGGCTTGGATGCCATCCTGGTATGAGATGTTGGTATGTAAGATGGTAACATCCATGGTTGCTAGGAGGGTATTGCCAGGAAGGTGGTTTATGTTTTTTAAGTTTTTGTAGATACTCTGTTGTGTCTTGGACAAAACTTTGTCTTTGTCCAAAACTCTGTCTTTGGGTGACAATGAAACCTGATACTTCCTCAGTTAGGTTTCCACAGTTGGATATTGTAGGTCTGCCGGGGTTTCCTTGTTTGTGGATTTTAGGGCACAAGTAAAAAGTCCCTGGACTGGGGGGGGAGGGGGAATCAAATTTGTATTTTTTCTTGTAATTTAGATGGAAATGATGTGATGGTGGGTTTGAGTTTTAAGGTGAAAAGGGGAGTTGGATCTTCCTCTAGTTTTTCATAGTAGGTGGTGTCAGAGAGTTAGCTGTTGGCGTCTTTTAGTTAGTCTTCACAATTAAGGGTAACTATAGCTCCTCCTTTATCTGCTGGTTTTATTACTATTTCATGGTTGGATCTTAGAGATTCTATGGCATTTTTCTCTGAGAGGGAGATGTTGTTATGGTGGTGTTTGTTGTTGATTATTTCATTGTTCGTTCTTTCCCTGAAGCAGTCAATATAGTGGTTGAGCTTTGAATTTCATCCACTGTGAGGTGTCCAGTCTGATGGGTTTTCTGGTATTAATCCTTTCCTTAATGTTATCACAGGATGAAGTGTTGTTGAAAGTGGATTCATTTTGATTGTGGAAATATTCCTTGAGATGAAAGCCTCAGAAATTTTTTTTTAGTTTTCCACTTTGTAGTATCTTATTAGGGTATTTTTCTAGACAGAAATTAAAGACTTTAGAGAGGACAGATTTTTCAGCTTTGGTAAGTAAGTGAAGAGACTGATAATATTTGAGGGTTGACAGGTTACTTCAGTTTCATCAGGTATGATGTTGGGATGTTTTATGGTATTGGTGGTGTTTCTCTGATGGTTTAGTGGCTCGGAAAGTTGTTCTTGTAGTAATTGGTTCCATTTCTTCTATGTTGGATGGACGTTGTAAAAAATCTTTCGTAGTCTTTTTGTATACATTGTGTAGTGTTTGGGAAGATATCTGGATTTCTCTCTTTTAAGTTGTTGTAGCATGTGTTGATTTCCTTCTTGAGTTGATCTCTTTTGGAGTATGCTATGTGAAGGAGGTTCTTTCTAAGTATTTTCTGAAGTTCTCCTGCATAGTCGTGAAGCATATTTGAAGTTGTGTGTAGTAGTCAGAGGATTGTAGATGATCAGTCCTATAGGAATGATATTGTGTTTCTTGCACAGGCTTAGAAAACATATGTCATTGTTGAGTTTGGCTTCTCTCTTCTTCATCTTGTGAAGTTTCCCTCTGGCTTTTCTCAAACCCTGTCTTTTCCCTTTGTAAGCCATCTTTTTCCTGCAGAGGCAGGGAAGGAAGCAATTTTTTTGCCTTGGACTCTGCAGTCTTTTTTGCCTCGATGCATACCTCTGAAATATAAGCCTTGATTTACAACCTATTTATGGCAAACTGACTGGGACGTTTCTTTCCATTTCATTCTGCTTCCCTTCTTTACAGTAAATTCACTGTGGGTCCTACCAATTTATCATGATTCAAACAGCTTGTGGCTTTCTGATGCAAATGAAAGGCCTTGAGTTAATTGATGAGGTTTATGTTGTGTCCCAACCTATTTCACAGAACCATTTTACATTACATTTTGTCACTACAAAAGAGAACATGACAGATTTGAAACAATTAACATGATTAACAGTGACACTACATGGCATGAGAAATAAACAAAGAACTCCTTGGCCATGTTTGGATTTACTTATTACATAAAGAAAAATGAAGGGATTTTGCGGAGTTCTTTGGTGCAGGTAACTGAGAGGAAAATAATAATTTCAAATAAATAATAAAGCATTGTTTTCTAATAACCTAATTAAACCAAAAGCTCTGAGTTTTCATATGCATCAGTGGAATTGAGACAGGAGTGGCTTTTTGCCAAATGGCCTGTTCTAGGTCTTTATTCCTGATTTATAGTTTACTGAAATCATTGGAAAGTTTCCCATTGGCTTCAGTTAGCTGTGGTTCATACCCTGATTTTGCTTTTGGAAAGGTTTATGGTTTATAGAAAGATACCTATCTTGGGAGTGAGACAAGAAATGGCAAATCATAGCTTCTGGACTACCATCTGCTCTCTGTTCACCCCTCAAAGCCAAAATAAAGAAAAGTTCCAGGAAACCTTGAAGAAAACTAGTGATGGTCCATTTTTATTTCTACTGCTACATTCTTCTTTTGCCTCCACTTCCCCTCTCCTCAGCCAAAACTTCTGCAAACCTTTTGATCATGTTCAAGTTCAAACCCTTCACTGGATTTAAAGTAAGTTTTAACTGGATTTAAAATAAGAACAGATTGTTCAGTTACAGAAGATTATAGTACATTGCTCCATGAAAAAAACTGTGTAGTTTGAAACTTCATTTGATCTTATAGAAAAGCTCTTCCTTTTTAATCTTTTAGGACCCTGTTAACAAAATATTAGTGCAGACTTTTATGCACGTAAAAAGGGGAACTTATCCCATAAAAACCATAAAGCAAGGACAAAAACACTCCAGATGTAGTAGTACAGTGAATAGGAAATGTATGCACATATAAACAAACACTCACAGCGTCTTGCTTTATTCATTTGAGCTCATGAGAGGCATTATTTAGGAAACAAGGCCAAACATTCATAAAACACTTGACTCAATAGATTCTACTGTACAGATACTCCCCTCCACCCCCAGATCTAAAGAATGGCCAGTTAAAGAGGAAACTATATCACTGCTCCTTACTGATAAAAAAATCAAACTCTGCTGAAGACATCAGTGCAATACAATAGAAAAAAGAGAAATTTCTGATATATAGGTTTCCTTTGAAAACTGTGAAAGTAGCAGCCTTTTGTTAGTGTTTACAGTACAATATAGGTAGGTAAAGAAATATATGCTGTTTATATAAACACCACCAGTTAAAGACAATTAGGGCAGCAAGGGACAGAGAAAGAAAGGAATTCAAACTAATTGCCTGAGGCAGGGTTGGTTTACAACCTAGGAACTTATGTCATTGTTACTTGTTAATGCTTGCAGTTTAGCAATTTGACTAACTCTCTGTGACATTTCAAATGTCCTTAGTCTAAGAAATGTGTTAGTTCAAACATCTTCACTTACACAGAGTTTATGCATGTGGGTAATAAATGCAGCTGCTGATAATATTGTGAGACTGAATCTCTAGACATCTAAATGAATAGGCACTAGGGAAAGAAAAAGTGCTTAGACTGTATTAAACATGTTGTGAACAATCTATCCTCTGGCAAATTAGTGTTTATAGTGTTACAGGCAATGTGAACTGTCAGTCAAATCCCAAAAGTAGAAATGGTAGGAACAGTCGGACAAAGTAAGAATTCTTCTTAAGCAGATTAATCACTGACAGTAATAACAGTGCCTGCACATTACAGCATTTATGTTACTGATCTATTCAGGAGGTGAAACTAAGGACATTTCATCCCTTAAGTCCCCAAGCCTGCAAAAACAAAACAAAATTTATGCACATACTTAGCTTTATAAACAATGAGTAGTCCCACGGACTTCAATGGGACTGCTCACAGTGCACAAAGCTAAATAGATGTGTTGATCCTTGGATCCAGACCTAAATGTGTTGATATCCTGCTTCAGTAACTTTCTAGATAGAGCATATATTTGCCCTCTCCTGCCCAGTAGATATTTTCCCATGCCATTTACCTTATTGTTTGCTAAAATGTATTCCATCATATTTACAGAGCTTCATTCCAGTGCTTGTATGGCTTTCAGTGCATAGGTATTTCCCAAATAATGGAGTGCACTCTCCAGTTGATCACATTTTCAAAGAGAACCTCCTTGGTATAAGTGTTGTTTGTTACAAAGTATAAGACAGGTAATTTTTCAAGAAATGTCACTTTTAGAAAGCTTTTAGAAAGTAGGGAAGATGTGCTTATTTTGTGACAGTTGAATGAAAGGACCCATACATGCACACAGTGACAAATAATGATGTCTCTCTCCTGCTGCGTGCTGCATTATGTAGTTTAAATCTTTGACATGTCGTTTCAGTTATGTTTCAGCTGAACGTGAGGAAAGAAAGAGCATGTTAACAGAGAAACAGCACTTTCAAGAATGAATGATATCCTTATGAGCTGTCCTGACTGTTAAAAAATTGGATAGAAACATTTGCACAGAAATGAAGCAGACATGCAGCTTATGAAATATGTGCATCCAAACAAATAGCTTTGAAAAGACTGAGCAATTGAGCATTTGAATACATTTGGTTATGAACCCACCAGAAACAACTTAACTAACAGATTACATATTTGGAAATGTTAGACTTTATACGTGTAAGGCATACTACAAATATAAGGATCCTCAAAATTCAGGTTTGGATTAGATTTAGATCCCAAACCGGAAAATGAGGATATGTAGCCTGATTTCTGTGCCATCCTATCATCTTTACTTCCTGTATTAAAATATTCTAACCTAGAGTTTTGGTTTGGTCTGTTATGTTGATAGGTGTCGGCTGCATATTTGGATCTGGAATCTGATTCTGACATTCTTCTCCATTTCAGGGTACTGCTGATATAAGTTGTCAGGTCTCTGCTGGATTCAACTGAGCTATGGCAATTGACAGTAACTGAAAGCCTGAGCTGAAATGTGTTACTCTGGGTATTCATCAGCTAATTTAAGTCTCCTGTGCCTGAGATATCTCCAAAGTCTGTTGCACATAGGCTTGTGAGATAAACAGGCCCTTCAGTTTTAAATACATCTGACATTATTGCTATCAGCCATGCAGTGATGAGGTGTGAAACACATGAGGCTGAGTCTCTACAGCCATGTTTCTTTTAAAATACACAGTCTAAAAAACCAGAAGCATTTTCAAGTGTGTTGAGCACCACAAGTTCTGAGGTGCAGCTCTTGTAAAAATGCATTTTTGCAATCTGAAGGATGGAAGTCAAGGAATAATTCATGGCAGCGATCTTGGTATTTGCATTAAGGAAAGAAAAATGAGAGACTAAAGATCTTTCCTGCCCGCCCCCACAACTGATATGTTGTAGCAGTTGCAGTTTCATTAGTCTTTTTCCTTTTTAGATATTTATACTACTTCTCTAGCATACCTGGGGTGCTGCTTTACAACACTCCCTGCCCATCCACTCCTCTCTTAAGTACACTAGTGACATGTGCTCCAGCAGCACTGGGGAACCGGTGCAAGACACAACTTTTCTCTTTCTTCCCATGAGAAAAAAGCCACCCTTTACTATTCTATTTCCTTGGCATTGATATAAATTTGGAGATATGTAATTTAAATGAAAAATTGCCTTCTGAAACTTTCAGGGTATTCTGATAGAGCGGACAGCTAATGGAGACCATTTGCACTGAGGACAAGAAAGAAGAGGATGCCACTGAATCTACTTGAAAGCAATGGGGTGAGAGGAGAATGGGAAGAAATGAGTACACTTCTAAGGGAATTATATCTATGAGAGTGGCTGCTATTTCCAACAAGAAGGTTTCAAAGAGAAAAAGTAGTTCAGCATGAGTGTTCAAAAGGAATTTTATTTGTGGAACCAAACTTCTGTGAGAGGTATTATGTGTGTTCTATTTTGGTAGACACGTATTCTATATCACATAGCCTTCATCTAAGAGTCAGTACTGCATGCTTTTTATTTACAAGGACAGCCTCGCATCTGGGAAATACACATTCCTCTTGCTGATGTTATTTGGATCTAAATTTAGACCTGTACAAGAACTACATTCATAAAGGAGAGAGAATGCAGTTGAAGAGCTCAGAATCTCACATTAACAAGGGCAAGTCGAAATGTCCAATATTATTTCAGCTGCACCCTGACTCCTCGCATTCTCTCTTTTAAAAGAAAAGATTTTGAAACTAATGACCTATTTATAGAACTAAGAGATTTGTAGCAAGTCAGTTTTCAGCTAACATTCTTTGTGTCACACGAATGCTGAAACACAAGGTAGATTTCTAGTAAACACATGTCTTGAGTTGCTCAGATATTTGGGGATGGATGCTATACACAAATCTAGATAAATGATGCAGAGAATCCACTGCTTGCAAATTGAAATGTCTGTGGTTTTTGGAGCTGGCCCTGTTTTTGAAAAAACTATTTAGGCACTGAAAGTGAATCCTAAATCCAAGACAGCAATCCACAAAAACCCACCCATTTGTTCAAGGGCCAAGGACTGAGCAGTCCCTTAATTTTTTGCAGTCAATTTACTTACAGTCCTAAAGTTCTACTATAGTGTATTCCCAGAATCACTTCTGTTTAACAACCTAGAAGTCAATACAAAGTGAAACAGTATAGGGACATGGCTGTATGCCTGGGGCAAAGCCAAGTGGTGACTTCCAACTGTTGCTGCAACCATGAATGTGAATGTGTGGCTGTCAGTAGATGCTGCTTTTTTTTAGCTCCCCAAGTTGGTGCTCAGGATAGTTGCCCCCATTGTTGCCCCCTAGTAGTTATGACACTGACAAAGTCAGTCATGGTTACTTCCATACAAAACCATGGCCAAAGGAAAGGTGGTGATGTCATTTTATTTAACAGTGCAATGATTAGACTATTATATACGTATATATATATAATAATCTAGTTCAGGTACAGATGTTACATTTATATTGGTATAAGTGATCAGAAACCCATCTATACCCATAACCGGACAGAAGTTCAGTGCACATAGACTGGTTTAAAAATGGTGGAACCAAGTCTAAGATAGACCTGGTATCAGACTTAAGTGATTTAGGTTAGACTGGTCTATCAGATTTCTGTACTAGTTCCCATCCTGACTCAAGTTAAGTCGCTGTTCTCTGGCATCCCATCCTGCTTCGTGGCCCATGCTAACCCTCCCTCTCAGGGAGGTATACTGGAACTCAGCCCACACTTGGCTGCTCCAGCCCTGCCCCCAGGCTGTCACAGAGCCAGGGCAGCACCATGGCTGATGCTGCTGGGGGAGAGAAGGAAGCAAGAGCTGTTTGGCACCTGTCCTGCTCCCTTGGGCTGCACCACCTAGCTCATGGGATTGGAGCTGGGCATGGCCATGCTATATGTTCCCCTAGCTGTGAGCCAAATTCCTTCTTGCTGGTGCTGGGGGAGCCTGTGATTGGGCTGCCCCTGCACCAGCAATACAGCACAATGGGGTCTGGTGCAGGATCCTACAAGCTTGCCTCCTGCCATGAATATGTGGCACAGCAGGAAGTGTGATTGTTTGTAATCCCACATCAGATCCCATCAGTCCTTTACTTTAATGTCTGTCAGGGGCTCAAAGAAATCCAGCTTTCCTAGGTGCCTAACTCCCCCATTCACTGTATACAGAACTTAAGCACATAATTCAGGATTTTTTAAATTTATTCCTGCTGCTGGCTTAGGCAAAGAAAAACTGTGGTTCTGGACCTCAGTGACTGCAGTAATCAAAAAGTGGCACTCCCAGCTACCATAAATTCATGTTCAAAGTCAGCTGCATCCTTTGCTTTAAATTATACCTGCTTTGCTCTAGCAGTTGACTCTGTTATCTTGAGCAGGGCAATATTTTTAATAACTGTTCAAATGAGGGTCTTGAAGCATTTGTAACCTGTTTTGGGTTGTTTTGTAAATCTCTTTGTAGTTGGCTGCAATTGTTAAGGGATTATTTTTCAGGCTACATTGATATCGTATCTAATTTATCTAATTTATATTTTCTCATGTTACATATATGTAAATATAAATATAGATACACACACATGTGTGTGTGTGTGTGTGTGATTCTCATGGCATGTGTTTTAAAGACCTGGATCCTGAAGTCACATGGATATATGATAATCTCAGTTTCCATTCCAAAAAAGGAAGTGTTTCTAGCACTAGCAGAAATATTTGAATAAAAGACCTGACTGTCCCCCAAATATTCAAAAACAAGGCAGAAAAAACCAAAACAGTCCTGTTCTTGGGGCATGCAGATGATCTTGGTGCCAGGACAGTTAATGTTGGGGTTTAAAATAAAACTGTACTGCACACAATGTTCTTCACACTCTGTGCTATTATTAAAAGTTGTTAAAACTTCTAGGTTATGAAAAAGTATTTTAGAAAAATATATAATGAAATTATTCAGAAAATTGTAAGCTATCTGAATGTTTAAAATCTTTGTTCAGACTAAAGAGAATTGGGAGGAAGAAGCAGAAAGTCGTGTATGAACTTGTCTTTCCTTTCCACTACTATAGTATAATCATACTATACAATCACATTATAATTATCAGACTTAAGTTTTTCTCATATAGGCTCCATGAGTCTCTTTATTCAGATAAGATTCTTTTCCACCTCTGGTTACTGAGCAGAGATCTTCTAGAAATTTCAGTAAAAGCATGAAAGTCGAGAAAAATGATGGTAACATTAATAGCATATTGCTGCATTTAGTCAACCTTGAATCATGACTGCTTCAAACCTTAGCACCAAAAGAAATATATCTATGGGTTTATGGATTCTGGGCTTTTCTTTACATTGTAATTTTAATGTTTCTTTCCTGTTAGATTTCATACAGAGTCACCTTTAAACATGCAACACGAATCCAATTGAGTGATCACCTGTATGAGTTTTAAAAGTGCTTCACAGATACTGGGCAAAGAAAGAAATAATGGGCTAGAGTGAATTATGGAGCTATAGTTCCATCAAAAGTTTCTGATGATATCATAAAAGAGATCTAGTCACTACATTGCAAAGACAGAATTATGAATCACACTTCAAATAGGTGTTTTAAGCAATTATATCTAATATACAAATGTAAAATTGATAGTTTCTATTTTTAAATGAGACCTCTAACAGGTGTGGTTTCCCGCTTTCCTCTCACTTACTGCTAGAGAAGCTCTTTTTCAGCTGCACATACCATGATTTTCCCTTGACATACAATGATGCTGCTTCCAGGGGTCAAACCTCACAGGTCTGAAGTCACACTTAATAATTTTTTGCTTGGCAGTTTCTAGCAGTTTACAGCGATGCAATCCATATACAAACTTCCTAAAGCTGGGTTAGGTTCAAGCCTGCAGTCATAGGGCACAATGATTCTTGTTGTTTGTAACATGCATGGGGAAATAAGGTTTTAATGGGGTCTCCGTGTGGGGTTTATTAAAACATTCAGTAAATTCACTTAGATTTGTGTAGGAGGTTTAGGCCAGAGCTGAAAATTGCTAAAAAATATCCCACAAGAAGAAGTCAGAAACCACATTGTCCCAAAGGAACTCCTGACCTGCATACCTGGTGATATCCCGCTTCAACAGGGTGCAGTGCAGAGCCTTCTTTGATGTAAACTTCTCTGTCCAAGGTGGAGTGAGCCAGTAGATCTTTTCTCTTTCTGAGAACAAGGTAGCAAGAGCAATTGGTGTCCGCTGAGAGCTTTCAATCCAATTGGTCTTTGTGATCTATTTTCCCTTGTCCATTGATGTGAGAGGCCAAATACAGTATGTCACAAAGTGCAAAAAGCTCAAGTATAACTACTATTTTTCACTTCAAAAATGGATCCAATAAAAAATGATGGATGAGCTGGCAATGTGCATTTTGTATGTTATAAACCAAAGGGGCAAATGGAGGTAACTTGCTGCTTTGAAGATTTAATGAACCTTTCATCCATTAGCATGATCTATCATAACTGACATCCGTTCCTTATATTAGCATTTTTAGACTATAATTATCTATATAATCTAACAGCTGGGGGAGTGTTTTTGTGATACTTCTGGCTGAAAGATGCTTCAGAAAACTAAACCGCTTCCTAATAATAGAAACTCGAGTAACACGAGTTTCATAGCAAAAAAGACCATTTTCTTTTCCAACATGAACTGAATGCTGGGCACTGAGAAGACACTGTTTAGCCTCCATCAACTCACATTCTTCTCTGATTCTTGCAAGATGAGTGTGTGTAGATCTTACAATCCCCCAATTAATCAATTTGCCTGCTGCCTTCTTCTTTGTCTTGGTGAACTCATTTCCTATTCATGGTGTGAGGGAACCCTGCTAAGCCCCCCCCCCACCTTGTAATTTCTATTATTTGTCCTGTGAGCTAGAGAAGGAGAACTGGGAGCTATGATGACCGTGGGGGAAAGAAATGAGGCATCAACTTGTGCTAGTGGAAAAATAGGTTAGTTTCCCTGCTTCAGTCAGCAGGGCTCTCAACAAAGAGAAGGAGGGTATATCAGTGCTCTCCCACCACCGCATACACAATCCCCGCCTGGATCTCAAGGGGCCTAATGGTTCATGAATTTAGTTTATTTTACCCATTAGCTGCCAATGGCAGCTTCTGCATAATGGCAGTGACAAAAGAGAATTTCTGCAGTCTACAGGCTTATTGTCACCCCCTAAATCTTCTTTCCTTGTCACATGTTTACAAACACTCCACTTGGCCACTGACACAACTGTTACACTGAATTCAAGGCTTTTTCTTGTGTTTGCAATGTGAAAAGGGGAGAAATTACCATTTAAAAGGCCCTGCTGTCACAGTAGGAATGGTGTAGGAAGCAAGGGAGTTAGTTACTGAGCAACTATTCAGCACCTTGTGCAGAAGACTTAACCCTTTGAAGACCCTTTGCCTATCAAGCCCAAAGTCACACAGTATCAGTGCCTTCACTGTCTGGCTTATTGGAGCATCTGGAATTTGCTGACCATCTATTTATTGCCTGACAGGTTAGAGGAGAATTATGGAGCCTTGTGAATGGCAGCAATATGCTGATGGGTCAAAAATTAACAGCGTTTGTTTTATGGATTTTATCAAAAGAAACATTTATCACATCGAACTACAAACATAGGATGCTTTTAGTCATGGCCAAATTTGGTTTCCTGGGGATTTATAGCTGAATTTCCTTACTATGCAAGGCTGATATAGCAGATCTGGTACCTAGAAAGTGATATTTAGACAGGATAGCCAGACAGACCTATACTTGTAGATACAAAGCTGCCCAGTATGAAAAGTAAATGATCATAATGACAATAAGCTCTTATGAAACTCTTTAAGTTCAAAGTTCTTGAAGCACAGACAGAAGTAACAAGTTCTACCTGGTCTGGCCCCTGAAAGCACTCTACAACTGTGACCAAACACAAGTGCAGGGCTGCAGAGCACTTTAAAAGGGCCCGTCCCATAACAACCTGAACCCTCACTACATGAGGGTTTGAATGAAGGTGCTCCAAAGTGGAGCGACTTCATTAA
Organism: Crocodylus siamensis; assembly: GCF_052110815.1. NCBI lineage: Eukaryota > Metazoa > Chordata > Crocodylia > Crocodylidae > Crocodylus > Crocodylus siamensis. Next base: position 111,790,331 of record NC_143396.1, on the reverse strand, counting down.
TTTGTATCTGTGCACGCTGGGATCAAGTCTTGGATGAAGCAGCCCAGCTCTGCTCCCAGCACTGTTTTCAGAATGGGAGAGGGTAAAGGGAGAGAAGGGAGCTTGTTCTGAGGGTTGCTCAGACAGCACTGGAGGGTAGGGCAGATGGATGGGAACTCCTCCTCGCTTGAGGTAGGGAGGCTGCAATCCATCCCCCACCCCACCAACTCCAGTGCAGCCTCCCCAGAATGAACCTCCCATCCCTGCCTTCTCCCCCTCCCATCCTGAGACAGAATGAGAGGTGGGAGATGGGGTGTGGAGGTAGGGAAAGAGTCCTCAGGGATTCATAGATTCATAGATTGCTAGGGTCTGGAAGGGACCTTGTAGATCATTGGGTCCAGTCCACCTGCACTAGGCAGGGAAAGACAACTGTGAGGTGACTGTCCAGTCTGCTTTTGAAGATTTCCAGGGTAGGTGACCACACCACCACTGGAGGGAGTTTATTCCACAGTCTGGACACCCTGACTGTGAAGGAGTTTTTCCTGGAATTGCGCCTGACACGGCCTTCCAGGAGTTTGTATCCACTGGTCCTGGTCTTCCCAGGGGTGCCCTGGTAAACAGCTGTTCACCAAGTTCTTGATGTACTCCCCTGATGTAGTGGTAAGCCGCTAACAAGTCCCCTCTCAGCCTTCTCTTCTATAGGCTGAAGAGGCCCAAGTCCCCAGCCTCTCCTTATATGGCTTGTTTTGCAAGTCCCTGATCATATGGGTGGCTCTTCTCTGGACCTTCTCAAATTTTCCATGTCCTTGTTGAAGTGTGGTGCCCAGAACTGGATGCAGTATTCCAGCTGTGGCCTCACCAGTGCAGAGTACAGGGGGAGTATCACTTTCTTAGCTTTCCATGAGGTGCAATGGTTAATGCATGCCAGTGTGTTGTTTGCCCTGCTGGCCACAGCATCGCACTGTTGGCTCATGTTCATGCGATGGTCGATCACTACCCCTATGTCCTTTTTGGCCATGGTGAAAGTCAAATTTTTGCCACCAAGCCTGTAGGTATGTTGGGGATTGTTTGCCCCCACATGAAGTACCTACACTTCTGAGTGTTGAACTTCATCTGGTTCTGGTCCAGCTCTCCAGCCTGTCCGGGTCACCCTATATCTACAACCTATCTTATGGCACGACCACGCTCCCCCATAACATGGTGTCATCCATAAACTTGGCCAGCGAGCTTTTCACCCCCACATCCAAATCATTGATAAAAATGTTGAAAAGCACTTGTCCAAACACAGACCCCTGAAGGACACCACTGGCCACTTCTCACCAGGGCAACACAGACCCATTCATGAGAACTCCCTAGGTCCTACCATGCAGCCAATTTTCCACCCATGGAACTGTTAAGCAGTTAAGCTCACAATCTTCCAATTTTTCCACATTGATATCATGGGATACTAGATCAAAGGCCTCTTGGAAGTCTAGCTATGTAATGTCAACCTGCGCTTTCATGTCCAGGTGGCAAGAGACCTGTTTGTAGAAAGAGATGAGATTGGTAAGACCTACCCACAATGAAGCCATGCTGGCTATCATTCAGAATCTTATCCTCAATGAGCATATCACACATAGATTCTTTAATGAGTTTTTCCAGGATTTTCCCTGGGATGGAGGCTAGGCTGATTGGCCTATGGTTGCCCGGATCCTCCCTCTTCCCATTCTTGAAGATGGGCACAATGTTGGCCCTCTTTGAATCCTCAGGGATCTTCCCTGTGTGCCATGATTTCTGAAAGAGCTTTGCCAGGGGTTTTGTGATGACCTCAGCCTAGCTCCATCAGCACTCTCAGGTGAAGTCCATCTGGTCCTGCTAACTTACAAATATCAAGCTTTTCTAGTTGGTTTTGCACTAGCTCAGCATCCACAGTGGGAAGGCTATCATTCCCACCATGCCCCTATGATTCTTATCTTGCTTGTCTTTCCCATTGTTCTGGTGAAATACCAAAGCAAAGTAGGCATTCAGGCATTCAGTTTTTTCTTGCGTGTCTGTTACCGGCTCTCTCAAGATGTTAAGCAGGGGCCCCATGCTTCCATTTGTTTACCTTCTGCTCCCTACATACCTAAAGAAGGGCTTCTTATTGTCCTTGATTCCCTTGGCTAACTTAAACTCAGTCACCACCTTAGCTTTCCTAATCATTTCCCTACAAGTGAGGACCACTGTTATATAGTTCTCCTTGAGGACTGCCCCTAGCTTCCATTGTGTGTATGCCTCTTTTTTCTTTTTCAAGAGGACTGTGATGTCCCTATTGAGACAGGAAGGCTTGCCAACACTTATGCTACCTTTTCTCTTCATTGGAATGGTTTTCTTTTGTTTTTCAAGGATTGCGTCCTTGAGGAACGATCACCCTTCATGCACCTCATTCACCTTCCATCCCTGGTCCTTCATCACCCCCTCTACTAATGCCCTGAGCCTGTTGAAGTCAGCATTTTTGAAGTCCAGGACTTCAGTCCTGCCAGTTGATTTGTCAACCCTGTGGCAGACTGTGAACCTGATGAGTTCATGGTTGCTTTCACCCAGGCTACCCTCAATGTTCAAGCCACACACCAGATCATCTACTTTGGGCAAAGCCAAGTCTAGGAGAGTGGTACTTCTGGTTGGCCCTTGCACTTCTTGGGTCAAAAAGAGCTCTTCAATTACAGTTAAGAAGCTACACAACTGATCAGACCTAACTGGGTGTTCCTCCCAACCTGTGTCTGGGTAATTGAAGTCACCCATGATGACCAAGTCCCTTGCACATGCAGCCTCTGTCAGTTCTTGAGAGAACTCCAGATCAAGCTCCTCCACTTGGTTCAGTGGCCTATAGTAAATGCCCACAGTTAGGTCTCTCTCACCTTGTCCCCCCACCCCACCTCCCCAAAGCTTGACCCAGAGGGTTTTAAGCTGCTTATCTTTGGAGCCAATGTCAGCCTCCAGAGAGATGTACTGCTCCCTCACATAGAGAGATACCCCTCCACCTTTCCTTCCTGCTCAGTCCCTTCTGTGCAGGGTGTAGTCCTCTATGGCCATGCCTCATTCATGTGAGGAGTCCCACCAGCTCTCCATGATCCCTACCTGCCCATGAGGATGCAGCCTCTCTCCCTGGATCTGCTCCAAATTGAAGCTCTACTCCCACTCTCCTGATGCAACAGCTAACATCTCTTGGGTTGGGAGGATTGGTGTAACTCATGATGCTTTCTCTGAAGCATCATGAGTTAGACCTGGGAGTTACGCTTCTGTTTGTGCCTTTAATGTGCTTTTTACAGCAGTAGAGGCAGGGACAGCCACCTAGCTCAAAGTTTTGTACCCTATATGTTACCTCCAAAAAGAGTGAGAATATTATTTAAATTTCTAAAATACTTTATTAATATGGAGGCTCAAATCTATGGTCATGCCTGTAGTGGGGATTCATCTTTAATATTACAATTAGTGGCCATCAACCAGTGTAGCTGCACTATTGTTATTATAGACATGGGGAGTCCAGATTTTCATCAGTGTAGGCAGACAGGGTAAATAGTTACTGAATGTTAAAATTGGGGCTAATCCCTAATATAGTCCAGGCTTTGTTTAGGTGGCGCTAAGTAAAGTGGGGCTTGAAGCTGGCTGCAAGCTTGGCTACCTGATTCAGACAACAGCCCCACGTGTGAGTGGCAGTGATGGAAGGATCACTCTCTTCATTTGCAGAACAGTAACATAGAGCAGTTTGGGCTTGAAATGGAGGAAGACTATAGAACTCAGCCATATGAGCTCCCTGTGCCATTCTTCCTGGATTCTGGATCCATGTCACCTATCACTCCTTCCCCTTTACCAGTGGGGTAATAATGCCAGTATGTTTTAGCAGATGGCATATGAAATTATACCTTTCTTCCAGTTTGCCAAACAGTAGAAAGCTCTTAATAAATTGGACCTCTTCAATTTTCAAACAATTCTTGAAATTTTCTGAAGTCTTGTAACCTGTTGAGCTACTTAGTCCAACCAACCTGTGATTGGTTAGGCTGTTGGGTCCCACTCACATCTTTCCTTCTCCTCAATCCATACACAAGGGAAGCATTGCTTCCTCTGATGTCAGGCCTCATTATACTATATACCAGTTTATGGTTGAGCCATAGATTCATCCCTTCAATAAATCTGTTGGATGGTAGTGAATTTCCATACAACACTATTTCTACCTGAGTTGAATTCTTTTACCTCAGGGTGAGTGGAGCCTATCTATTCTATGATGTCTGGGCATAAGATTTGGTCTAAACTATTTAATCTCACATGGCCTTTTCAAAGACAAAGAAAATGGTTTGCCTTTCAGAGAAACATGTAGCGGGTCAGATGCATAGTCAAGAACAGATCCTAGCAGTTGTTGATTCCAGCTCCTTAGTCTTACCCCCAAATAACACCACTTCACCAGTTGAGAATTTGGGAATGAGGGAGAGCAACATGAAACCCTGAGAAATTGAATATGTAATTTTTGCAATCACAGAATATAACTGTTGTGGGACTACAACTGAGACTTTATAGCAAGACAAAAGGATTCAAACCAAACTGAATAGAGGATAAAATGAACTCCCCCCCTTAACCCTTATACATGCCAACTTCTTAGACATTTTACCAAGAAAACATGAACCAGAACACATGAATGTTTTTTTTGCTAGATATTCAATCTGTACTAAAGACATTCAATTAAACCTTTAGGGAAAATTAAAAGGAAAGGAGAATTGGCCACTTTCCCACTTGCAAAACTCCTGCTTTGAGAGATATTTTGCAAGGAAATGAAACATCAGTACACAGCTTTCATTTCCAAACTTCACCGAAAATTGTCATTGCATGTTTTCCCATATATCAAGAAAGCAGAATATATCATGACCTTTGGTTAACTGCAAACAAACAGTGTTTGAATTAAAAAAAATAAGGAGCAGTTGCTCAGGGAGCACAGCAATCTTGAGGAACATATATATATTGTAATGTATGTAATTATTATATATATATATATTTAATTACATAAGGATAATCATAATGCCATTTTGACTTTGTTACACAGTTTCTTTGCTTATATTGTGGCATAGATGGACACTGGTATCTCTTTCAAAAATCTCTGCTACTCATAAAATTTCAGTCTGCTCAAAGGCATGGAAATCATTTGAAAACACAAATGGAAGGAGCTTTAGAAGACTTAATGGTTTCCCAGGGTAGGTACAAATTTATGTTTTGGAAAGAACTGAAGTTAATCAACTATAGGGAAATGATGAGATTGCTTGTTTTAGTTCTCCCTTGGGGAATATTCTACCCAACTGAATCAGGTTATCACTGTGTTTCACTAATGTGCATTTGACGTTTAATGAATTGGAATGTTATTACCATTGGGTAAAGGTGGATTAGAACTGAATCCAAAGCCTTTTCACTCATTTTACTAATTAGTCAAAGCACACATTGCACACAGATGAAATGATGAAAGGCTCCCTGTTGTGCTAGACCCAGGCACCTCAGACTTGGAACATCAATTGGACCTATTACCCTTAAGTGTCACTTAAAAAAAAAAAGGAAATTATCAAGAAGCAATAAGATGTTAGCTGCCAGCATTTGCATCTGGCAGCCTCATGAAAAATCCTTCTTTGCAGAGACAATCCCATCAAGGTGTGGGGCCTAGGGCAAAGCAGCCTATGCAGGGCCCCACTCCCTGTCCCAGAGCACACTTATACCGGGGAGTGAAAGCTCTGGCACACCAGACACAGTGGGAAGGGTGGTGGCTGGAAATTCTGGTTGGAACAGGCAAAGAGACTTCCAATCCACCGAGCAGGAAGGTGGGCTAAATTTAAAACATGGCAGCTGTGGCATCTCCACCTGGATCTGCAGGGCCCCCCAAAATGTGGGGCCTGGGGCAGTTGCCCTGATTCCCCCCCTCCCCAGGATGGTACTGCTTTTTTGAAGGTTATTCTTATTTTTCTATTTGATTGTTTTTCCACACTGACATAAGTCAATGCTCAAAACTATGTAGCTTGCAAATGGGCACTGAAGAGACTGCAGGAACAGACAGATAAATAGAGGGTCGAATGCCTGATATTTCTTTCATGCAAAAATGTAGGAATTTTCAGAGTGTCTCTTGCACTACTTCTCCCCTTTCTTGACCCAAAATTTGCCTATCTTCCTCCATAAAAAGTTTTGCCATTAAAGATTATTTTGCTCTTCCTGTTTTCTCAAATTAGGCTCAGAAACTGAAATAATTCTATCCTGTATCACGTAATCCAAAGCTGACTTTTATGAGCAGTGGATGAGAGCCCCAGGTACAAATTTCACATTTTAAGGAAAAATATAAGTTGAGAAATCTATGCCATCCCCAGGTGAAAACATGATTTGTTGTATTGTTGCTAAGTCCCTTAGCTGTCAAAGTCAGGTTCTAGGAAACTAGTGCTGCACCAACCTCAGGTACAGAAATGCCCGTACTCTCCTACCCTTTACTCAGTTTGGCATTACTATAGAAGTGCCCTTTCTCCGCCTGTGGAAATATTAAGTCACCAGATGGGTTGCTGAGAGCCAGGAATTCTTGGCTGAAAAGGAAACTGGTATAGGTACAGCCAAAAAAGGTCACCAAAATCAAAACATCTCTGTGAAACATGATGGACTGGCAAATTCTGATTATATTGTTTTGTTGAAATTCTTCTGATTGTCTTTAATTCTTCTGATTGTCTTTAAATATCAGAGAAATTAAGGAAAATATTAAGTCTGGCATAAACTGAGCAAATTAAAAGCAATTTAAATTAAACAGGTTGATTTATTCATTTTCAATGGATGTGTGAAGAAAGCTGACAGGCTGTTTAGCTGCATGTCTTGTCTGGCTTAAGGCTGGAGCATTAGCATGAAGTACTGTGTGTGAATTGGGAACTAAAAATATTCTTAAGCTGTACTTATAATGGAAACATGTCTGAACACAGCCATATATACACATATGGCAGGGACTGTATAGAATGGCTGAGTTATAATGACAATTTTAAAGAACAACTTGAAGAAATAGGGTCATGTTATATGATGACACTTTGCATTTTCATTCTGCAATAACATGATCATATTAAGAGCAGGAATAAATCATTCATCGTATTTTAACAAATTCCATAATCTTTCAAAAGTGCAGCCGTTGATAATATCATACATATGGACTTCATGGTAATCATCACCAATTACAAAACTCAGGACCTCCTAAGCAAAAAAAATCAACAAGCCCTTGATCTCTCAGGCTGGTAAATTTACTTTAGCTCTGGTGGTAAAACAGTACATAGCTTTAGACTGCTAGGCATTGACTATGAGCCTAATTTTTAAGCATGTGAGTTGCCCAATGAAGTCACACGTGGACATGAACTGATACAGTACATCACAGTGTTTTTAGTTTTTAATCAGATCATGTGGCCTGTGATTATTTTTAACTAGTCTCAAATGTTATTAAAACAGGAGAAGTTAAAGTCTACTAGAATATAAACAATGTATGAAAATATAAAATGACTAATGCTGTCTATCACAGCTGAAAAATGCTAATTTGAGTAAATATATAGTTATGCATTTGCACTCTGTCAGCCTTTGCCTTAAAGTATAACCTTCTAAGAACATGCAAGGTGCTAAGCCCTGCAGTATCTCTTGTTCCTATCACCTTACCGGATCAAGTCGTAAATGACTAATTAGCCCTTAGTGCTAATTAATTCAATGTGAACATGTGTTGATTTAAGATTTTGGATTGTACTGCTGAACATAATGACCTATATATTTGACTGCAATACTCTTAGGGCTTGATGTGTAAACAAAGAGGCCTATTATTGATGATACTTACAACAAATATGAAGATTTCACTGTATGGACAACAGTGTCTTCTGTGTTCTTGTCATGCTGATTATTTTAAAAAATTTTGTTCCTTCAACTATAGAAGCAACTATAATTTAAATTCTGTTTTTCAGTGTAGAGGAGTGGTATTAGTATACACTGTACAAAAAGTCTACATGTCTCATTTCTCAGAAGGGACAAAGATTCAACACTACTAGCACAAGCTATTGTATATATGACATTAAATTTACTATGATACGTAAATAAGGAATCCAAATTAAACAAATGTTTGCTAGTTCATTCACTCTTAGTTGGTTTTTATCCACTACAGCCATAAAACACTGTAACCCATTGACAGAATGTGAAAGAAAACAAATTGGCTAATTAAAGAGGGCAATGTGCTACATAACCTGTCTGCCAGAGCCTCAACCACTATTCTTCAAGCACAAGTACAGACATTGGGAATTGAATACAGAAGGATTTTTGGGTGCCTTTCTACCAGGGGTTACAGCAGACAGTCCACTGTTGAGGGCAGGCTTTCATTGTGTGCCTTATTTTACATACTAAGTATCTGGATTTAGGTGACAGAAGTTCACCTTGCCTTCCTCATATTCTCTTCCCTCCCTATTTAGCCCCTAATTCTTCATCTTTTTTTCTGTCATTCCCAGGATTTTGTAAGGCTACATGAAGGAATTACTTCACAGATTTTGTTTGGCTGGAACAGTTGTCTTTTATCTTGGACTAGGACAGGGGTGGGCAAAATGTGGCCTGGGGGGCGGATGCGGCCCACCAGCCCATTCTATCCGGCCCATTAAGCCCCTAAAAAATTTAGAAAATTAATAGTTATCTGCCCCTGGCTGCCTGTCATGCGGCCCTTGATGGCTTGCCAAAACTCAATAAGCGGCCCTCCACCCAAAATAATTGCCTACCCCTGGATTAGGAGGATCCATCCAGATACCCTGCTTCCAGCTGCTTAGTTGTAATGTTACTGTGCTAAATATCTATTATTGTTGGCCTTAAGTTTCCATTAAGTTAGTAGGTCCCTACAAATTATTCTTCCTAAAAGAGCACTCAAGCAGCCTGAAGTTCAGAAAGTCCTCTGAACTTTCTGAGTTCCTTTGTTGGTAACACTAACACCGCACAGATGCTGTCACCTTTATGGAAACTGGACTTTCTCCCTACCTTTCTCTATACAGAAAGGGATTATATGGAAGCCCACTCAAACTGCAATGCAAAACCATTGAAAAGATATTCAGTAATTGTCTGTATTCAGTATCATCCATTTAATATTTTAAATGTAGAAAAAATGTATTAATAAATACTGTTATATATCACTGTCTGGCAATTGTTGGTAAAAGCTGGTCCAGTAATGAATAGAGTGGGTCACTTTTTCCCCACAAATACATTTTCAACAAAAAGGATTTTTCATTATTTTTGACAATGGGAGGCTTTCTGCAAAAACAGAAGCTTAAAAAAACCTAATCAACTTTCAACCTTGGCTTTAAATTAGTAACTGAAAACTGAACATTTTTTAAACCTGAAAATGTGTATTTGCTTCTAAAGAAATCTTTTAAAAATGTAAGGAATGTTTTTGTTTGAAACAAAATGCAATATGCCCCTATTTTTCTTACTTTTGCTATAGTTTTCCTGAGCAGCTCAAGCAGTGACCATTATATTAAGTCCTGCCTACTAGAAATATAATGTTATATATAAAAACAATATATTACAGCTATTATATTAACATGTATAATGTTTATATATAAATACTATATTACCACCCTTAAAATGTAATGAATTCTGCCCCAAACTTGAATGGTTTGGAAATTCAGTTTAGCTAAGAAAGTAGGTACGCTACTGCAAACAAGATCTGACGGCTTTCATCTACAAAATAGGGATGCAATTTTTTCCAAGCAAGGACCTCACATGATATTTTCCAACAGCCTTTTGGGATTTCAAGGATTTGATGGAAATCTGAAAATCGCCATGACAGTCCAGCAAACTGAGTGAAGCATTGAAAATTTGATTCTCATGTACACTGAAATTTCATTTACATTTATGTTCTCATCAAGACCTCTTTTTCTTTCTAGAAGAACGGGGAATCCCAGGGCTTACCCTGACCTACCTACACATTAAAACCATAAACTTCCTGATCTTTACCTTTGTTTAACCTCATATTAATCCAACATATTATTTAACCACCTTTCTAAGAACAGGATTATTTATTTATTTATTTAGTAAATGAAGTCAGAATGAGGATTCCTTATCTGCGGAGTATATCTACCTAAACATTTAAAACAGCCCAGCTGAATAACATATTCCAAACTATTGAGGGAAAATAGTCCTGGGCTGTATCCTTGGATCTAAAAATATGTTTTTATACCATTATGAGGAAGAAAAGTCTGGACGGTGACTGTTTTATTCTAGTTCATATTGGGCTATTTTTTAAAAGAAATTCCTTATGTCTACATACACAACAAATTTCACTTAAAAATGCTGCTGCTCCACATTTCAAATCCAGCAGGGGAAAAAGGGGGGGGGGCGGGAATGGAGCCTCTCTGCCATGTGGATCCCCCATACAAACTTGTGGGCTCAGGGCTTGGTGGGGGCCAAGCCAGGTCCATGTGGGAAAGATAGTCTCCATTTCCACCCCCTGGCCCCAGTTTCTGATGTCAGTGTAGCTGTTCAATGCAGCTTCTGCCTGTCCAGAGGCTTGGGTGAGGGAAGGGAGCCCTCCCCCCCCGGGACAATCCTCACAGTGCTCACTAGCTGGGGCTGTAGGGCAGGTGGTCTCTCTTCCCTTGCCCTCCCCAGCCTGAGGACAGCTGCAGCCAAAAGTCTGGCTGGGCTTTTTGCTGTGCCAGGAACCAGGGTTGGGGGAAAAGAAAGGAGACACCCCCCCGCCATGAGAGGCCTGCTTGCTGGCTGGGGTTTGGCTGGGGAGCTGAGCCATGTCTGCATGGCACAGCTGGCCTAGGCAAGCCCTTTGCTGCAACTCCTGGCTGCAGCTATCAAGAGGCTGGGGGGCAGGGGGAAAGGGAGCCCTCCTGTCATGTGGATCCAGACCACCACCCCCAAGACCTCAGCCAGCAAGCTGGGGGGTGGGGAGGCTCATGGTAAGGGTCTCCCTTTCCTCCCCTTCCCCACAGCTGCCTCTGACAGTCATCAGCTGCTGGTGGGGAGGGGGCTGGGGAGAGGTATGGCTGCTTTGGCAGCCTCCTGGGAGGTGTGCAGGAGCACCCCCTACCTGCTGGCCTTGGCCGGTGGAGGCAGGCATTGAGCCCATTCCCACTGAAAGGCAAATGTCTGTTTGGTTCATTCCTGTTCTAATTTACAGCAGTTTAAGTAAAGTGTGATAGTTAAAGCACTTCCACCGGGGCTTTTTGAACAACTGTATTTGGCCTTATTGCCAGAAATACCAACAGCATATTGTATCTTCAATTCTTTACATCATGTAGTGCTTGAATTCACAAGAATTAATGCCACAATGAGGCAGCTCACTTTTCCCAGAGAATGTAGTGTTTTCACCCAGACAAATGCATGCATATATAAATTTACAGGGCCAGCTGAAAACATGCCTAAGTGTCATTATTCTGCCTCAAAGTATACACAGTTCATTTTAACAGCCTCGGGCTGAGTTATCCACATATGTTCAACAGCTGGATTTTGAAAGACAGAAAATCTCAAGTTGTGCAGTAAAACCGTAAGAGACCCTTTGTGGAAATAATGTATCCTAAATGTTTCCTTGTAAATGAAAAGCACAAATATAATTAGAAGTGGAAAGTGCACTTACTGTAAATTGCACCTGTACCTCATCACCATAACCTCACCCCTACCCCAAATACAACCCCCAACCCCAAATACAATCTCCCACCAACCCCTTCATCAGTCCCTAAGGACTGATTAGATATCACCACTGTGCTCTGTTCCTTAAACCCTAATTACTAACATGAAAAGGAGAGCTGGAGTCTTCTGCAGCATAAAAGACTTCAGTAACCTTGCACTGAATTTAATACATATTGTATTCTGAAGGGAGTCAAAGCAAAATTACACTAAAATAATCTATCCAGATGTACTGTACTTTTTTGTCTCTCAATTTAGATTGCCAAAGCTCAAGTATGGGAAAATATATAAAAATGACATAGGGACCTCGTTCCCAGCCACCCTACCCCGGTCCTGGAATGTATGGGCCAACTTTCTAACTCAGACACTGAAATGCAGAATAATCCCATTAAAATAGGATCAAACAAGTAAATTTAGAGACAATATGGGACTGGAGTAAGTATTTAAAATGTGGGTCCACTCTGGCACTCCTCTTACTCAGCACAACACATTCTCTGTGTGTATTAACAGCCACATAAGCTTACTTTAGGAATAAGACACAGTTTTTCTCACTTTTTGCTCCTAGTAGAACTGTACAGCCAAGCCAGGAAAGAATCAGAGTTCATCACCTTCTTCCTTGTCATCAACAGAATTATTTAAGATGCTAAGCACCTGGGAGATGGAGATTGTATCCTTAGTATATGCATATACAACACCTTACAAAGGGAGGAAAAGAAAGAAAATAATATTTATGAAAGTAGTAGTCAAGGAGGCTCTGAAGTTCAGGAAAATATTACCTAATCTGGCTAAGGAAACTGGATGAGGTCAGTGAAAAGCAACTGGAATATATGTAGGCTAATGCATGAAGTTCAGACAACAAAATGGAGGAGCTAGAACTAGTGATAAAGGATGTGAAACAGGAGAGTACATATATAACAGAACAGCAATTGTGAATAACACAAGTGTTAAAGGATATACAATGTACAGGACAAACAGAAGTTGGAGGAGAGTAATTTTGCATGTTAATGATGGGATAGGCTATGAAGAAAGGGAAAGCATTTTTTAAGCATTTTCAGTTTGGATCAAGGACATTCTTGGGAAGAATTAAAAAGGGATCTACATTCATAGTGCTAAGGATCTATTATAAACCCCAAAGAGAGATATGGATATGAAAAGAGGAGCCTGTATTGTTATTAGAGAGAAATGCTACAGGGATTGTATCATTACAGGAGATTTTATCTAGAGTGGAGAATAAATTCTATTAGTAATGCTAGCGCCAAGTTATTTCTGCATGGAATAGACAACAGGTTACTTAAGAGTCACTGAACCAACAAGAGGTGATATTATTTTAGAGTTGTTCTTTGTAAGAAGTAAGGACATTATATAAGAGCTAGTTATTAATGGATTGAGTGAACATGTATTGATTCAGTTTACATTAAAAGGAAGGGTAAAACAAGACAAATTTAATATTTGTCTTTGTTAAGAATGAACTGGAACATTTTCCCAGAAGTGGAATTGCAATATCTGGAGATCAGCAAAGCTTTTGATATGGTACCAAGTAGAAAACGCATTAGTTAAACTAGAGAAGAAATTTTGATTGAAAATAATAACTGTAATTACTGTGAATGTCCATGAATGACCCAACAATCTGTAGTACGAATTCCCAAACAGCAATGACTGTAAAAAAAAATTGAAGCAAGATATACAAACATGAAGTGGGAAATACTGGGCATTCAGACTCTTGACTTGTTGTGGTGATGCATGAGAAGAAAACAACTTACAACTTTCATGCAGGAGATAAAGTTTTTAAGTATACTTAGACAAAAGCATCTTTTTTTTACTACTCAATATAGTATATATTTTCTGGAAGACAATGAATCATTATAGTCAGGGAACTTCATGATGGTGTTTTCTTGAAGAGAGAGTTTAGTCAAACATTAAAGTTAGCATGCACTTGGGGAGAATTCGCAGGAGGATCTGAATAAGCCATTAAGAAAGAAACACACATTTATTGCTATTTCATTTGGTTAATGTTAATGTCTTCTGAAAGAAAAAAGAACCAGTTTATCTAGGAACTGCCTGAACCAGTTCTGTGGGACTCACTTTAATTTCACAGGTTTGCCCCTCCAGTTCAAATTTGCATTGGCCTAATATGTGAATTCTTTCACTTTGGAGTGTTCAGTAATTGTTTTATTGCCTTATTCTGGGATTTGAGTGCCTCAAACGAATGACGATGAGCTGAAGAGTTTAAAGGGACCATCAAATAAAATGTACCCTTAAATAAAACACTTTTGTTTGCAGCCTAACTCTGAAAAATGTTAAGCTATTAAAACTGGATTATATATTGAGAGAACAGTCACATAAATGTAAATGGGAAAAATTATGTAAGAAGTGTTTATAGGGTGCTTGCTATGCAGCTCTTCCATAGTTAAGCTTATAGCTAAATTTCTGCTTAAAGGCTGATTTCAACCTCTAGGGTATTCACACAAAAAAGTTAGACCTGTCTTATAATTGATGGGACTGGGGTAGAATGATTCTGGCAAGTCTGAGATCAGTTGGATAAGCACAGTTCCTGATTTAGAGTTACAGGCATAAATTTGATCAGTTAAAACCAAAGCACATTTCATGGGCTTTAGTGCTACTCAAGTCCTGAATAATAGGTTTTCTGCTGGAATTGCTGACAGGTCTATAACTACTTTGTGGCTGCTGGATACCCCTATGAAAATGCACTTAAAAGCCTCAGCTAGAGAGAAACAGCATTTCATTTTCTTTAATGCTGCCTATTTACAGCTGAAAGCTTGAGCAGACTTTTCTAACACAATTTCTGCTTTCCCACTCCTCTCCATAACACAGCTGCAGCAGGTAGCTTACATTAAACATCCCATTCCAACAGCCTTGAGCGTGATTATGATGTCAATTTACTAGTCCATAAGGACTAGCAAGTATCTTAGTGAAACTAACCTCAGTTTCATAAAATATTGCAAAATACCTTCCAAATCTACTCTCAAACATGAAGACAGATGCAAAAGTTTGAAAGCAGAGGTTTCTAAGGTTCTTTTTTTTTAAAGATCATTTTTAAAGATACATTTCAAAGCAAAAATTAAAATGGAATGGAAGGCAGATTTTTGGTTTAGGGCAGTCCACCAAACAAACTGTTAAGGAGTTTTTGGCAAGGAAATAAGCCTGAATTCAATTAATCAATTATCTTTTCTTTTTCTAAATGTATAGGTAATAGGTGTAAAATGTTAAAAGCAGCAAGCCCTACTAGTTGCTGCTTCAACTAGCACTCTTCATATTGTTATTTAGGATGTCTTCCCCTTGCCTTCTCCCCAACACAGCTTGGTCTCGGAAAAGACATAATCCTATTCTGCTGGCTATGGGAAAAGCAGTAGTTTAGTTGACTTGCTAATATGTCTGCAGGAAAATAAACAAATAGTGAAGGAATGAAGATGCCTTTTCATCTTTAACGGTAAGATTTACTAGTTTGGTATTTTAGGGGTAGACAGGGTACTGGTAAGTGGTTGAATCAACAAACAGTTTTGTGTCTTTTCCTGTTAGTAAGCACTCTGCTGAAAGTTGGTGGTGCTTCCTTTGGAAACTCATGTTGTGAGTGGAGAACCTGTATGTGTGTATTAATACAGAGGTGGCTGCAAAATGGAGTGATATCCCAACCATCAAAAAAACATTGTGTGGTCTTTCAAAAAAAAAAAAACCAAACCCAAACCCTACAGTTCAGTAATAGGATTTCACCGTGAAATTAAATAGGGAAGGAGAGAGAGGATCAGCTGGGAAAAGTGTGAAATAATACTGAAAATGAATTTGTGTATTTTACCCTTAAAATTATTTTTTGAAAATGTCCATGTTACAGGATGTTTTGATGGTTTATTCCAATTTTTTTATTGTAAAAGGATGAAGTCTGATTACCAATCCTGCCCTCCCCCCCCCCCCCCCAAAAATGGCTGTGTTCTTAAGGTGTCTTGTGACCAGTTGTGTGAGTCTGGGCCTTACTTCAGACTTGCAATGAAAGCCACCCCTAATCCAGCCCATCTGTAAAGACCTGGTTATTTGGACTAGAAAGTCAAATGGTCATATAGTTGCCTCATTCCCTTGTGCCACCAGCTATAGAAACTGGTATGCCTGAGAAGGGCATTTTGCACCCAAAAGCTGGTCTAACATCTTTCCCAACTATACATTGTTTCTCAGCCAGTTTACCACCAAAGATCCCAGGGGAAAAGAGTGGTGTTGCAGGATCACTCTTAAGAAATGGCAGTAGTGGAGAAAGATTTCCACTGGAGCCCCTGGTTTGATTCCCTGGACAACTACTTCCTGTCTGTGTGCTCTGTAGAGCAGTGACTAGTGTTTGGAGCCATGGGCCAGGACAACCTGGCTCAGTTCAAGGTGGGCTGGTGTTCTGACCCAGCCACCACCACCACTTTTCCCTGCTCCCCAACAACAGTATAGGTGCAGCTTCCCACCACCTGGCTCCAACCATGGCTCCTTACTGCTTGGTGCCAAAGCACCATGTAGGCAAAGCAGCCTGCCACTGAAACACCCCTGGAGCTCCCTGGCTCTGAAGGCTGTATGTTAGAGGGATGTAGATATTGTGAGAGGTGTGAGTGGAACAAAATGGATGAATTTTTGGGGGTGGGTATTTCCCATGTTTCTGGGCTTTGTTGGTTGTAACATGGGGCTGGGAGGGAACTCCTCTACCTCCCACCCTTGTCCTTGCTGCTACATGTATCAAGGTTTTTCTTAAGCCTTCCTCAGAAAACAGAAAATGGACATGTTTGTTTTGAAAATGTGAAAACCAAATATTCCACCTTTTTTCAATTTTTTTAGGCACAAATCCACAAATAGTTTCACAGGTGCATTTTTGGCCAAAAAAATGTAGTCTGAAAAGTTTAACTTAGTATTTTATTATACAGGACACATGTCTATGTACTGTTGATTATGAACAAGTATATGAAGAATGCAGTTTATATGCATCCAAATTGTTTGCACAATATTTACAAATTTGCACTGAACACATTTCTCTCTCATTCCACGCTCTGCTGTTGTTCACAGAAGTATATGAAATTGACTCTTGTTCCCTGCACATTCAAAATAAAGATTATTTAAGATGGAAAGTATGGTGATTTGCACAAGTGTAGACTGCAAAATCTGGAATATTAAATACAATAGAAGACTGTAACAGGGAACTCTGGCCCTGTTAGTAGAAAGCAGTGCAGCCACTTTCAGGGCAGAGTTTCAGGGCACAGAAGCCAGGTGGCAGAGCAGGTGTGAAAGGACAGCCCTGAGAGGACATGGACCAATGCCTTGAAATTTCAGCAAAGTCGGTTTAGATTGGATATCTAGAAAAACTTCTTCACTATTAGGACACCAAGGCAGTGGAACAGACTACCTAGGGCAGGTGTGGGCTCTCCATCATTGGAGGTGATGAAGAAGGGTTGGACAGCCACTGGTCAGGAATGACCTAGGTGTAGCTATATGTGCATTCTTCTATGGGTACTTCCCACGCTTCTGGGCTTTGCCTGTTACACCCCCCGCCCTTTCTCTTCTGCTATATGTCAGGATGTTTTTAAGTCTTCCCAGAGGTATTGGCCACAGCCATGACTGGGAACTTTGACTAGGGTGTGCCAGTGCTCCTGCTGGGACCAAAGCCAGAGGTTCCTGGCTAGAGACTCTTGCCCCTCCACTCAGGATCAGACCAATCCCCATATTTGGGGTCAGGAAGTAATTTTTCCCCATGGTCAGATCAGTATGGACTGCGGGGGTTTTGCCTTCTTCTGTAGCAGGAGGGATGCCCTCTACGCAAGATCTCTTGAGCTTATATTGATAGCATTTCATAGAAGTAGGACATTGCCTGCTATGGTTCCTCTGCTTTATCCGTGGCAGTTTTAGGGTGTTAGGTCTGTGTTGTGTCAGGGTTGAGGGTAGGCATATGTAGAGTTTAGATTATGGTTTGTATAGGATGGTTTGGAGAGGAATGATCCTGCCTCAAGAAGTGGTTGGACTATATGACCTCTGGAGGTCCCTTCAGCCCTACTTCTCTATGATTTGATGAAGTCTTTATTAAATAAAATTGAGTAGGGAAATTACATTTTCCTTTCATCTTGAGATATGGTTCCTCCAGCACATTTGTACAGTGTTTGCTTAAACTTTATATATTTTGTGGGGGGACAGATTACAGTGTCCAGAAACTTCAGTCTGGAACTTATCAGAGATACTATATTGCATTTACTTACAACATGAGAAAATAAAAGGTTATAGATGCTCTTACTGTAACATCCAGCATGATAACTTGGCAAAAGAACAATATAGGGTCAAAAGGTAAAAAAAAAACCCAAACCCTTATGCGGATGCAACAAGCTTGGCAAAAAAACAGAGAACTGGAAATATTAACTATGACAAGAAAGAATGATCTTATCAGCCTGCTCGTAATTGAAATAAGTACATTTAAAATGTATTAGAAGAAAATACTTTATTTACAGCATATAGTTAAACAGTGAAACTAGATGTTATATAAGGTAACTGAAACAAATAGTTTTAGGTAAGATACCAAAAAGAATTAGGTACTTTCATGAATGTACCACACTCTCCTTTCCTTCCAGAATTAGCCCCTCAAACCTGGAGGTATGGGGAAACTGTTTTTCTGTGCCAGAATGGAGGAAGCCTGGGTGGAAGTTTGTAATAGCAGCTGTACTTCTCTTCTGATGGCCAGGCACAAAGAAGCAGAGTCCATTATATTGGTTCAGAGCTAGTATTAACCCACCATTAACCCATTAACAGCCACCGCTGTCTTGGCAGCAGCTTTTTACAACTGCTGGCTAGACTGACCCAGTTTGGGTCAGATAATGGCAGATGGGTGCTACGACCTAGTCAGTCATGACACTTTTCCCAGAAGTGGGTGGCACAGGTAGAGTGCTCACAGCTGGTGCTTTACCTATGACAGCAAGGGAAAGCGACAGCTGCTGAAGCCCCCTGCAGTTGATTGCCACTGAAGCCCCATGTTTGCAGACTGGATAAAATGGCTTTGCAGGCTGGATCTGGTCTGTGGGCCACAGTTATCAAACCCTGCTGTAGCTTGTATTCTGCCTCTTTAGTCAAGACTGAGCTGATTCATGACTGGAAAACTCTTTTTTTTTCTTCATTCTGCCTTCCTAGAACAAGGTGCATGTCTTATTTGGAAGGCATGTGGTATATAAAGACATACTGCAGCTTGTAGAACTACAACCTAAAAAGGCAGTAAGAAGAACATATAGGCTCTATCTCTATGATAAATTTGCGGTCCCCCATAGTGGTGGTTTCCAGCATGCTATAGTACTCCAGGTGGACTGCCTCCTAAATCAGGACCATTGTTGCCATGTCTTTAAAGGGAGGTTAATTAGCTGGAAGGTAGCCTATCTAGCACTATCCTTTAAAAATGCTAATTAGCTACCCCAAGTACAACACAGAAGACTGCCCTGCTTCCACTGGAGCAGCCCAGTGTACTTCAAGTCACCACTGCCTGAGATGGTAGGTGCTCTATATAGACACCATCATCATAAAGCAAACTTTGTAATGAGGATGGTTGCCTGTAAGGTTCAAGATGAAATTCAGGTATTAAAGCATCTAGGGAATTGCACAACTGGGCATATGTACATACATTCTTGTGCTCCTTTTATACAAGGTGGATGGGTGGTTACCTAGATAAATATACACAAACAGATTTGATGAGATTACAACTTCTTATAACACAGTTCCAAAGCTCTACAACCAGCTTAGTTATGAAAGAAGATTAAAGGAGTCGAGCTAAGTTTATTGAGAGATAAGATTACAGAAAGGGGAGTTCTGTCTGTCCAGCTAGTGGGGGTCAAGTTATGCTTGTCCCCAGGCTGCAGATCAGAGTGAAGGGTGTTAAGTATTTCCCATGCTTCTAGGTTTTGCTGGTTATCACATGGGGCTGGGAAGGAATTTTTATTTTCCTGTTGCTGCAGGTATAATGGTTTTGTTTTATTTTGTTTATTGCCTTCCTCATGAGAATTGGGTCCTGGCTGCAGCCAAGCCTGAGGATTTTGACTAGGGTGTGCTAATGTTCCTGCTGGCACTAAAACCCAGAGATACCTGGTGAGAGGATCTTGCCCCTCCAGTTAGGGTCAGACCAATCACCAAATGTGGGATCAGGAAGGAATTTTACACCAAGTCAGATTGGCATAGACTGTGGGGGTTTTGCCCTCTTCTGAAGTGTTGGGGATGGCCCTCTTCCTTGGATCTCTCCAGTGTCTTTTCCTTGGATCTCACCTGGACATTGACAGTGCCCTCATCTTCCTCCTTTACCTGAGGTGGGTTGGATGTTTTGGTGTTGTGGACCAATATGCTTTGAGTTGTGCAAAATGGTTGTTTGTGTAGTTTGGGGAATTGGTTGAATGGGCATTTGTGTACAGTGGTGTGGATATGAATGGTCCTACCTTGAGCAAGGGGTTATATTGGACAACCTCTTCAAGTCCCTTCAAATGCTACTTTTCTGATTGTATAGTAGGACTCACCTGATAAATTTATGATTGGTTTTTAATGTGATGGAGACTACTGATTGGCCATGTATGTGTATGCCCTTGATTGAGTTGTAGTTACTGCATTTTGGTACTTTACACCTATTCTCATATCTAATTTTATGTTTTAAAATAAACACTTCTCAAACTATTTTTAAGTCTCAACTAGGGGTTCCAGGCTAATTTTAGAGGAGTTGTTGGAATCCTGCTATGAAGAAATAAAAGTCAAAATGTTTCCACAGTGGAGACTTACTGGAATTAATACTGTACTACTATTTTATTTTCTCTGAGATGATACAAATAAGCAATTTTCCTTAATTTAATGGATGACAGATAAATTGGGAATTATTTCATCACCAATTATAGCAGTAGACTTCAGCAAGCAGACAAAGGGATTGAATGCCAAATAACTGACTAGGTAGTCTGGGGGGAACTGGTAGGGGGGGAAGGGTACTCATTGAAAGACAGCATTTAGATAAGCCTGCTAAAAGGATTTTCTCTTTTACATTATTGAACAATTGAGATTGTGTTCTAAGGGCATCAAGCTGTTCCAAGCCATTTAGGTGGCCTTGATGCACTGTTGCTCAGCAGGAGGGGAATGCACAATGCTATACATCCAAATGCTCTTCATCCACATACCCTTTATCCCCTGAGTATACTGGCTCTGACTTCTAGTTTTCGAAATAAAAAAGTAGTGGAAATTTCATTGCTATTCACTCTCTTAAGAAAATATGGCTAAATGGATGTTCTTTCCATTATTAGTAATAGTGTTTAGGGTCTACTTCTGCAATTCACCTGTATTTGTGCTTTGGATGAATAGAAGACATCATTGTGAACAAGTGGCCATATTTATTTTATAAACTCTAACAAATACATCTAGAAGTATGACCTTAATTGTCCTGATTGTTCTGGAAGAAGCAGATCATTCATCAGGTGACAGTTTGCTCCTAGATACTGTAGTGAGCACTAGGTTCAGTAAATACAGACATGCATGAATGAGAAGAGCTAAACAGTAAACTTTAATTGTGGAGCAGTAGGCAACAAACTTTTACGTCTTTGTAATGGCTACTACCTGAGGAAGTTGGGAATTGGGAGATGGTCCCTAACAGGAGATTAAGGGACCATCTCTAAATTATAGCTTCTATCACCTCAGATTCTACCATGTTTAATGCTCTATTATAAACACCTTAAAGGGAGAAAGGGGAAAGAGGGATGGACTAAGGGGTTGATCCCCTGATACTCACTGAATACCCATAATGCCTATTAACTTCCAGAAATGTAAATAGTAAAGCAAATTCTATTCAACTAAGTAATCAGCAGACAGAAGGAAGAACCAAATAGATGAAACCGTATACTTTCACCTAACGCAGGAGGCATACGGTCCCACTGGGGGAATGCTTTACTGGACTTGGTGTTGGCTATGGGAGAGGACCTGGTAGGGGAGCTATAGATTCGTGGTCACCTTGGGAATAATGATTACCAATCAATCAAATTCACCATATGGCGTAGGGTGGGTAAGATAAGTAGTAGGGTGGAGGTGCCTGACTTTAGGAAGGCTGACTTTAGGAAGGCTAACTTCAGTGTGCTTAGGAGTCTAGTCAATGATGCACTGCAGGATAAGAGTATTGGCGAGATGGGAGTCCAGGAAGGGATGTCATTTCTAAAGGAAGTGATCCTTCAGGAACAGAGGGAGATTATCGCACTATGAGGGAAAAGGGGGAAAGGAGCCAAAAAACTTCTTTAGCTAAACAGGGAAATCCAGGGGAGCCTAAGGGCAAAAAAGAAGGCATATAGGTAGTGGAAGCAGGGGGAAGCTACCAAGGAGGAGTATACCTACTTGGCACGCACTTGCAGGGATGCAGTTAGAAAAGCCAAAGCAATTACAGAGCTGAGGCTGGCAACACAAATTCAAGACAAAAGTCTTTTTTTTAGGTATGTAGGAAGTAAAAGGAAGGCGCAGAGCAGCATAGGACCCCTACTGAACAAGAAGAAGCAATTAGTGACAGACAGAGGGGACAAGGCTGAGCTATTCAATGAGGTTTTTTTTGCCTCAGTGTTCCCAAACACGGCTCAAGATAAGTCTCCTAATGGGCGCTTAGATGAACATCAGAGGGACACCGGCCCACAAAACGTTGATGCTGACTTGGTGCAAAGTCACTTAGATGGACTGGATGTGTTCGAGTCAGCAGGCCTGGATGAGCTTCATTCGAGAGTACTGAAGGAATTGGCCAGTGTCATAGCAGAACCACTTCAACAAGGCCTTCAGTATGGTATCTCATCCTATTCTCTTAAATAAATTAAGAGTCTGTGACATAGATGTTTACACAGTCCGGTGGGTGATAAATTGGCTTAGTGGTCACACCCAGAGAGTGTCAGTATTGACCTGGAAGGATGTGGGTAGTAGGGTTCCACAAGGTTCGGTCCTTGGACCTGTACTCTTCAAAGTCTTCATCAATGACTTGGATATGGGCGTGAAGTGTACTCTGTCCAAGTCTGTGGACGATACTTATTGTGGGGCGAAGTGCACACTCCGGAGGGTAGGGAATGATTGCAGGCAGTCCTGAACAGGTTATAAAAGTGGGCATTACACAGTAGGATGCAGTACAACAAGGACAAGTGTGGAGTGCTGCACCTAGGGTGTAAAAATATCCAGCACACCTTCTGGCTGGGAAGTGACCCTCTCAGCAGCACAGAAGCGGAAAGGGATCTTGGGGTCATAGTGGACTCCAAGATGAACATGAGTCATCAGTGTGACGAAAACATCAGCAAAGCTAACCGCACTTTATCATGCATCAGCAGATGCATAATGGATAGCTCCAAGGAGGTGATACTTCCCCTCTGTGCGGCATTGGTCAGACTGCAGTTGGAGTACTGCATCCAGTTTTGGGCGCTTACTTCAAGAAGGATGTTGATAGACTTGAGAGGGCCCAGAGGAGGGCCACTCACATGGTTAGGGGCTTACAGGACAAGCCCTATGAAGAGAGACTGAGGGACCTGGACCTCTTCAGCCTCTGCAAGAAAAGACTGAGAGATGATCTTGTGGCTGCCTACAAATTCATTAGGGGGACACAGCAAGGGATCGGAGATGCTCTGTTCACCAGGGCACCTCATAGGAAACAAGGAACAATGGTCACAAACTGACGGAGAGCAAATTTAGGCTAGATATCAGGAAAAACTTATTCATGGTAAGGGTGGGCAAAATTTGGAATGGGCTTCCAAGGGCGGTGTCCCCCAATTTAGGGTTCTTTAAAAGAAGGTTGGATAGGCATCTGGCTGGGGTCATCTTACCCCAGCACTCTTTCCTGCCTAGGCAGGGGGAAAGACTCGATGATCTGTTGAGGTCCCTTCCGACCCTAGCATCTGTGAATCTATGAAACTTCTTTTATTTATTTTAATTTTCAATTTATGTGCCAATCCAGGGCTGTCCAACTGGTGTCCCATGAGGGATTCATACTTAAAACTGTTCCTGGCACTCCTTCCACTGTTCCCACTGCCAAGGTACCTGTGTTCCCCCTGCTTCTTCCAGTTTCCTCCTGATGTCCCTGCTTGTAGGTCATGCTGCTTGCGCTGCCCATGTGGTGCAGCCCAGGGGCCTGTGGACTGAGCAGCATGGCTCCCAGCCACTCCAAAGTTGGATAGCTCCTGTGTTAATATAATAGGCTTCTGATAAGAAAGATCTGCTGTAGTGGAGATGGGGAGACAATGGTAAAATGGTTAGAGGTCTAGCATTGGACTTAGGATGCAATTCAGACTTCCTGTCTTCTTTAATTTCATTGGGTTTCAGACTTTTACTGGTAAAATTGGGCAGTAGCACCTCCCTACTGCAGAGAGGTGTCCTAAGGCCAACTACATTAATTTCTGTAAGATGCTAAGATACTACAGTAACAGGAGCCATATGAGTATCCTAAATAACCACAATTGTGTTTTGTGCCAATCACAGCTGCCCTGGACTAGCACTTATATATTGCCACTGGGCTATTAAACATGCAAGGAAGGTAAGGATTTTTTCCATGTTGGAAACCCAATTTGGAAGTGCTTTTTGGTTCCAAGTAAGTCCTGAGAGATCCCCAACTATAACCATTTGACTCCTCTTCTCACCATTACCATACCAAACACAACCTGACACGGTACCTTACCTCCACTTGAAATGGCAGTGCAGAGGACTTACTCCCAGAGTTGAAGGGAAGAGATACGTGATGGTGTGTCTACATATACAATTACAGCACATAAATAAACTGAGGAGTTTATTGCTTTGCAGTTTAATGCTCCTGGGTGCACCATTTGAATGTGCACCCAGGAGCAATAAACTATAGCAATAAGCTCTACAGTTTATTCATATGCAGCATGTTGAGCTGGGACAAACCAGTCCTGGCTGGCAGATGGCCAGGGGGTTCAGTCTGCAAGCCCAGGGCTGCTCCCTCTTGCACAGTGTGCTGTGCAGGGGTTGGCTGGGGCGTTAGGGAGCTTCAGTACAGGGCTAGCTAGCAGGTAGCCCCTGCACTGAAGTACTCTTGAGCCCCAGCCAGCCGGGCAGCATCTACACATGCACTGCTACAGTTTTTTACTTGTATTTACAAGTACTATCCTGCTGCAGAGTAAATTATTTTACTCCAACATAATAGTGGTGCACATGATATCGATATGTTTACTGCACAACTAATTAGTCAACTGTACAGTAAATATCTCATGTAGACATACCCAATGTATATAGAAATGTAATAAAGAATTTAGATGGGCATGAAACAGTCCATCAAAATACCCAAAAAGGCTGGATCCTTATTTTAAATATATGTTATCCATAGAAGACAACCACTCTCTGGAAACAAGGCTGGTTATTAGATAAACTACTATACTCTACTGTAATAAGGAAGCTGAAAAACTCTACTGTAATAAGGAAGCTGTGTTCAAATCACTTCTATAAATTAGGTATAAAAAAGGTTCTCATGATCTTGATCATGAAAATCTGTTCTCTTTTCATTTCCCCATGCAACAGACTTTTCACAAATAAAATGCTCATCAAAGTAAAAAAGTAAGCTGCCAAATAGTTCAAGATTTCTACAATATGAGGGTATTAATGACAACAGCAAGTAGGAAAAGTAACATCCATGAAATTAAATGAAAATGTCACATTTTTTAACTGTGCCAATGTTCCAAGATGGAAACTCTTTAATAAAAGCTTCTTTTCTCCCCCAAAATGCCATGTACGAATCATTAGCCTCCTATTATACTTTTTTTTTAATACATCCATAGAGAATGTTGAGGTCACATGTCAGAGGAGACAAGTTCATTACTTTGGGGCTATTGCCAATCTTAAAGTATTCAGTATTACTGACTACTTTTTTGCTGTTGTCATTTTAAATATATCACTTTACTAGACAGAGGGGAAAACTAGCTAGCCAAATTACTTGTAGGCTGGAGGGAGAGGGACAAATTCCATTCACTTCTTAGTTGCTTTGATACATGCTGTTGCTTCATATTTATGCTGATACTGTTTCATGTGTCACAGGCTAGATAATAAACTAACCTGGCTTCTTACTAAGAGAACTATTTTACAGATGTGTTATAAGTGTACCTAGAATTAATTCCACACTTGCTTCCTGGTCTGTCCTCTGATTTGTGGTGTTTCCCTCATGTAATCTATACTCTTCCTTCCAAACTCCATATAGGCATAAACAACTTTCTTCTTAGCAATTATTGTTGCTGTTGTGTCCTTTGTAGTAAACATGTTCTGACTTGGTGAGGTACAAATAAATTAGTACATAGCCCATTGTAGGGGCATGACTTTTACCAAGCCATTCTAGCACATTAAGCCTCACATTTCTTCTAGAATGCTGGTCCTGTTCATATTATTGTGGTTGATGGATGATTTGCTTCTACTGGGCACATCTACGTATGCAACTAATGCACCTGAATTTTCTGCACAGAAAATTCAGGAGCGCTAAACTGTGCCTGGCTACGCATCTACACATGCAACTGAGTTGGGAGCAAACCAAGCCTGATAGGAGTAGCTTACTCCAGAGTGCTCCTGCCCTGCTCTGCCCTGCTGCAGAGCCAGGTGGAGCTCCAGACTCCACCAGTTGCCAGCCCCAGGCATTGACCGCCCAGGCATTGGGGGGGTCAGCCCCAAGTTCTGGGGAGGGGGCTTTGAGAGCTGCTGTAATCAAAGCACCACAGCATCTTGTGTATCAGCATTCAGGTATGCACCTCTTGCTGCTCAAGCAGAGCCTGCTGAGTTGCCAGCTCCCACGGGCAACACAGGCTGAACTGCAGCTACCACCCCCACTCTCCCCAAGACAAAACATAAGGTGTTTGTTGTGGGTGACTCCATCCTGAGGGGGACTGAGGGGCAATCTGCTACCCCGACCCCTTAGTCTGGGAAGTCTGTTTCCCGGGGGCCCGCATCTGGGACATTGTGGAGAAGATCCCAAAGCTCCTCCAGCCCACATACCACTATCCTATGCTCCTTATTCATGTGGGCACCTATGACACAGCTTGGAACGCTCCCAGCCGGGTCATGAGGTGCTACAAGGATTTGGGAGTGGAGCTAAAGGATCTGGGGGCACAGGTGGTGTTCTCGTTGATCTTCCCAGTCTCGGGGTATGGGCTGAGGACAGGGAAGAGGATCCACATACTCTACCAAAGACTGCAGCATTGGTGTCGTCGTGAAGGCTTTGGCTTCCATGACCACAGCCCACTCTTTGGCGAGAGACGCAGCAAGCTGCGGGGAAGAGATGGCCTCCACCTCTCTCCCCTGGGGAGGAGGCTCTTCTCAGCTAGACTGGCTAACCTGCTCCACCGGGCTTTAAACTAAGCCCATTGGGGGACGGGGGGACTACTGTCGCTGCTGGCCTGCTGAGCAACCCTTGCAAAGCCAGCAGGCCAAGGCACTTAAGGGAGCCCACCCCTGCCCCAGCCCTGGTACAATCTGTGGGCAAGGCAAGAGCCCCCCAAGGGGACACTTTCCTGCCTGTACACAAATGCCAGAAGCTTGGGGAACAAGCAGGAGGAGCTCATCCTCCTGCTTAATGCAAATAATTATGATGTCATAGGGATAGTGGAGACCTGGTGGGATGCCACCCATGACTGGACTATGAGTATTGATTGTTATACCCTGTACAGGAGAGATAGTGTAGATAAAAGGGGCCGGGGTTTCATAGCTTCATAATTTCTAGGGTCGGAAGGGACCTGAGTAGATCATCAAGTCCGACCCCCTGCCATGGCAGGAAGGAGTACTGGGGTCAAACGACCCCAGCAATGTGTACATCTAGCCTCCTCTTAAAGACCCCCAGGGTAGGAGCCAGCACCACTTCTCTTGGAAGTTGGTTCTAGATCCTAGCCGCCTGACCATGAAGTAGCACCTCCTGATATCTAGCCTAAATCTATCCTCTGCCAGCTTGTGACCGTTATTTCTGGTCACTCTTGGCAGTGCTTGGGGGAACAGGGACTCCCCCAGTCCCTGCTGGTCCC
Source organism: Crocodylus siamensis (assembly GCF_052110815.1). Lineage (NCBI taxonomy): Eukaryota > Metazoa > Chordata > Crocodylia > Crocodylidae > Crocodylus > Crocodylus siamensis. The sequence goes on along the minus strand of NC_143396.1, from coordinate 111,762,726 downwards.
CTCTGACTAGTTTTTAACAGGCCACTAGATCTCTCCTCAGCCTTCTCTTGTGGAGGCTGAACAGGTTCAGGTCCCGTAGCTTCTCCTCATAAGGCCTGCCCTGATGCCCCCTGATCATACAAGTGGCCTTCCTCTGGACCCTCTCCAACTTGTCCACATCCCTCTTGAAGTGTGGCACCCAGAACTGGACACAGTACTCCAGCTGCGTCTTGACCAGTGCTGCATAGAGGGGAAGGATCACTTCCTTGGACCTGCTCAAGATATATCTGTGGATGCATAATAAGGTGTGGCTGGCCTTCCTGGCAGCATCCCCACACTGCCGGCCCATGTTCATCTTGGAGTCAATGATGATTCCAAGATCCTTTTCCACCTCTGTACTGACAAGAATGGAGTTCCCCAACCTGTAGGTATGGTGCCGGTTGTTCCTTCCCAGGTGCATCACTTTGCACTCGTCGGTGTTGAATCCCATCCTATTCTCATCCGCCCACCCTTGTAACCTGTCTAGGTCTGATTGCAGCCTATTCCTCCCTTCTCGTGTGCCCACATCCCCCCATATCGTAGTGTCATCAGCAAATTTGAACAGGGTGCTTTTTACCCCCCCTTCTAAGTCACTGATGAAGATGTTGAACAGTGCGGGCCCAAGGACCGAGCCCTGCAGAACCCCACTGCCCACATCCCTCCAGGTCGAAAATGACCCATCCACTACCACTCTCTTCTTGCAGCCCTCCATCCAGTTGGCGACCCAATTGATTGTGTGTGTGTCAACACCACAGTCCCCCAGTTTCTTAATGAGAACAGGGTGAGAGACAGTGTCAAAGGCCTCCCGAAAGTCCAGGAAGATTATGTCCACTGCTACCCCTGCATCTAATGATTTGGTGATCTGATCATAGAAGGCCACCAGGCTGGTGTGACAGGACCTGTCGCTATGAACCCATGTTGGTTGCCGCTAAACACGATCTCCCCTGCTGGCCTCTCGTGGATATGCACCAGAATAATTTTCTCAAAAAGCTTGCCCAGGCTTGAGGTAAGACTACCTGGCCTATAGTTTCCTGGGTCCTCCTTCCCCTTTTTGAAGATGGGAACCACGTTGACCCTCTTTCAGTCCTCTGGCACCACACCAGTGGTGTAGCTCTCTATGTCAAGGAAAGCTACACGTCCCTGCAAGGTGATCTTGGTGATCAGGGTGGATGACTGGAGACCTTCTGAGTTAAAATCTGTGGGGAACATGGCACAGGGGACACAACTGTGGGAGTCTACTACAGACCTCCCACCAAAATTTCTGAGCTTGACCAGGAGTTCACCTGGGAACTGGCTGAGGCCGCATGCTCCAGGAGCATGGTTGTCATGGGTGACTTCAATCACCCGGACGTCTCGTGGGAGGATCACTCAGCAAAATCCGAGTAGTTGCAAAACTTCCTCTCGTGTGTGGATGACCTCTACTGACTCAAGAAGTCTATGGGCCAATGAGAAGCAAAGCACTGCTTGACCTGGTACTGGCTACTGGAGATGACCTAATTGGTGACCTAGTGATCGATGGAAAGCTGAGTGACAGTGACCACGAGCTGATCACCTTCACCATCTGCTGGAAAGCTGGAAAGTCAGTCAGCAACACAGAAGTCCTTGACTTCAGGAAAGCTGACTTTAACAAGCTCAGGAGGCTTGTCAGTAAGGCCCTAAGGGACCATGACCCCAGAGAGAGGGGAGTTCAAGAAGAGTGGTTGCTTCTCAAGGGAGCGATCCTCAATGCACAAGCTAAGTGTATTCCATCTCGGAGGAAAGGCAGCAAGAGGACACAGGAGCCCCCCCTGACTCTCCAGAGACCTAGCAGACCTCCTGAGGCTAAAAAGAAAGGCCTACAAAGGATGGAGGATGGGATTCATCTCCAAGGAGGATTGTACTGCACTGGTCCGATCCTGCAGGGAGCAAACTAGGAAAGCCAAGACTGCAACTGAACTCCAACTAGCTTCGAGCATCAAGGACAATAAAAAGTCCTTTTTCAGATATGTGGGGAGCCGGAGGAAAAACAAGGGTAACATTGGACCCCTGCTGAACCAGATGGGGAAACTGGCAACTGACACCCATGAAAAAGCCAACATATTAAATGGGTACTTTGCATCAGTCTTTCATCAGTCCCATGGGACACCCATGCCCGCTACAGGACAGGGAGGTCTGGGTGAGGGAGATCCCCCACCCTTCATTAATGATGTGGACATTGGAGTCAGAAGCAGCTGGAGTACTCCGTCCATTTTTGGGCTCCACACTTCAAAATGGATATGGAGAAGCTTGAGAGAGTCCAGGTAAGAGCCACGCACATGATCAGAGGTCAGGAAAACAGACCTTTATGATGACAGGCTGAAAGCCATGGGGCTCTTTAGCCTGGAAAAGCGTAGGCTCAGGGGTGATCTGATGGCCACCTATCAGTTTATCGGGGTGACCACCAGGATCTGGGGAAACTTGTTCACCAGAGTGCCCCAAGGGATGACGAGGTCAAACAGTCATAAACTACTACAAGACCATTTCAGGCTGGACATAAGGAAGAATTTCTTTACTGTCCGAGCCCCCAAGGTCTGGAACAGCCTGCCATCGGAGGTGGTTCAAGCACCTACATTGAACACCTTCAAGAGCAAATTGGATGCTTATCTTGCTGGGATCCTGTGACCTGAGCTGACTTCCTGTCCTTTGGGTGGGGGGCTGGACTCAATGATTTTCTGAGGTCCCTTCCAGCCCTAACGTCTATGAAATCTATGAAATCAATGAAATCCCTGATTTATACTGCCTAGTTGTGGGTGCTGTTCTAACGTTTCCAAGAGATGTCTTGTTTCACATTTTTCTTATCGACATCCTGAATTTGTCTCTGGCTTCAGAATAGTTTTACTATATAACTGCACTTGGTCACATTTCCACAGTCTAATATTGCTGCTTATCATTGTGGCTGGGATTGTGTTACAGGTGGCTCCACAGATCACCTGAAATCAAATGGATCATTAATCTAATGCAGAAGCTGAATAATTGGCATCCTTGTTTTGCAATACATGTATACTAAGAATCTCTGGATCTGCCGAAGTCATACTGCAGATATCCTTTCTCCACTAGAAGTCTCTACATCTTTACAAACACTATGTACCACTGCTTTTTATTTCTACAGTCCTGAGAGAGAAAGTGGTTCTGTTGCCCAAATGCTTGGCATTATTGTCTATAGGTTGGATATTTTTCTTGCCATTTCGCATTGATTTTCCAGTCTAAATAGGATTGACTATGGTGCCATCATTCTCAGTGGATCAGTCTCTGTCTGGCTTCCTGGGTTCCTTTCATTTTATCCTGTGTACTTATTTTCCACTCATAGCTGACCAGTCAATCAGTCTGACAAATCAACTGTCCTTGCTATTTGGGTGCATTTCTGTAGAGTCAAATACATTTTTCTCAACAATTTTTTTCTTATTAGCTAGAATGTTCCACAAATAATCCTAGTTCTAAGTTAGAGAGTTTGTTGTCTTTAGATTTACATGTGTACATCATGGCCCTCAGTTCCCAAAGGAAAGTATTTATTCCCTTTTTCCCATTTGGTTCCTGGTAACTCTCTTCAGTCTCATTCTCTTTGGGGTTACAGTAGTCTTAAAACCCTTTTATCAGCTGTTCTGATGTTTGGGGCATTATTCCTAGCAATGTAATAAGTGAAAACAACACCGCCTTACTTTTCTCTTTTTACCTTTGTCCCCCACCCTCCCTTCGATATGCAGTTCTTGCTTGCACTGCTTCTGACCTTGTACAAGCCTTCCATCCCAGTAGTATGAATTCCTCACTGCTGCTTGCCTCCTTTGAGTATGTACAGAAGTCGCTTTTTTGCCATTTAAAGCAATTTATTGCCATGACTTAACAGAAGTGCATGGCTTTATAGCACTTTAAAAATGGAGCCAGTGCTTTAAATTAACCCTTGTTAAAAGACATATTAAATTTGAAACATTGTGTGCTAGACTCTTATCCTAGCTCCACCTTCATCTCCACTGGCCTGCTTCTGTCTGCAGTCTCCTGTAGCCCCAGGAGGCTGCAGAGCTTCCCCTGTCTCCTATCCTGGGAAGTGCAGGAAGGCTCAGAAGCCCTTCCACCACCAAGCATTGCATTTTTGTCCTATTTAGGAGCACTGTAACTTTACAGTGCTATAAAAAGTGCTTTAAATTACAGTGCTGTAAAATGTGCACAGAACACTTCTGTACACACCCTTTGTGGCTAATCCTGCTTGGGTTGCCTATTAATCTATTCTTTTCCTTCTTATGGGTCTTAGGACATTGAATGCTGCTACCACATTTCAAGCAACATGTAACGTGTTCAACAGTAAAACAAGAACTCTATTTTTCTAAAACTCATGTGGCACTATAAAAGAATTGATTTCACAAGTGCAGCAACTGCACTCAGCCATGTGCACAGCACACAGTCTGGCTTCCTCATGCCTTCTCCAAATTCTTTCCTGCTTCGGCATATGTTCTTCTGTCTAAAGTCCTTGAATATTGCTATAAAACTAGAAAGCACTTAAACCAATGGAAAAATTCCCATTGATTCCAGTGAACCTGGAATCAGACTTTAGAAGAGATTAGAATTTGTGCTAGAGATTCAGCTGAAGAATTTGGTTTGTCAAAGGTGGAACAGAGCCCCAAATTGCTTATTGAAACACATTCTCTCTTCTGGTGCAAAATAGAACGTCTCAGGTGTCTGTAGTGGCATATACCAACAGATGTAGGCCAATGTACCTCCTTGTTTTATTTTATTTTATGCAGCAAACCATTGAAAAACACTCTGGAGTAGTTAGCTCTTATCCAAACAGATGATACAAAAAATGAATCCTGCAATACCTGTGGTCTTTTATGTTAAGTTTAATTTATTCTCCACTGTTTATGAACTTCATATCTTCAGCTGCTGCAAAGATTTCAAACATAATTGTATTTTAGCAGTTATCAGGGTAGACCTGGAATTTTTGACAGCTGAGTAAGTGAATTTTGGTCTGGAATAGCAGCGGTTTGGGAAGTGTGGATATACACTTGAATTAAAAGTTTGTCAAATGATCTTCAGTGAAATGGTATTGACATTTCATCTATCATCATTATGATCCTGAGCTCAGGAATATTGAGGTGAATGAGCTATTGTTTCAGCATGTTTGCAGGCTTAGAAACACATGACTTGACCAGCTTATGCTAAGTTTACATTTTGAACATTTTTCTTCATGTCCATCAAGGAATACAAATGTAATTTTATTTAAAGGGAAGCTTAGACTCTGCTTCTCATTTCTGAGAAAAAGTTTTTGTTTGTTTGTTTTGTGATTTGTTTATTGGACCAATTGTGTAGTTGGTAGAAATGTTAGGTCATGTTGAGGATTTTCCATTGTAGGTGGCAAATCTGATATCTTCCATGGTGTGGTAAAGTAGAAGTGGCACTGGGGATGGGTTCTACAACAAATTCCACAACCACCTAATCACAGAATACTATCAATTCTGAAGATATCACATGAATATGGGTCTTAATATGGAGTCTTAATATGGGTCTTTTATATTTTAACTTAAATTCTGGACAGGTGTAACAATTATTACTAAGTCAAACCCTGACATAAACTCCACTGACTTTAGAATTTCCTATTTAAAAAAACAAGTGCACTAAGCTGTCAAAGGTAGGGGAACCTGGAGATTTGGCATTCTGTAGACGGATTAGTGTGATAATACTGGTATAAACAGAAGGAGAACTTTTACTACTGTAATAATCGGTATTTCATTAATAGAAAACATGAAAGGCAAGCAGTGTTGAGCAGACTGATGTGTGTGACCGCTGGACTGGGGGGGGTCCTCCCCGTGGGTAGTTGCCTGTGGAAGAAGGACCGTCACTGATCACCCTGGAATGCTACCAGTTTGGAGTAGGTGTTATGACGTCCATTCCCCGCCCTAGTTCTCGCCGGCCACGATTTGTTGTTTAGGTTCAGTTAGGACGGTTCTTGGGCACTCCGCAGCCTGGGATCCCTCAGCGGTCACGTTGTGGGGCTCCACCACCCCTGTACCATGGCCTTACGCCTCCTCTGGTGCTCCCCTCTAATGTGAGACCTGGCTTCCTACAGACGGGCTGACTGCCTCACCGGTCTGACCAACCCTTGTCTTCGGGTTCCTTGTATCCTGGTTGACCCGGGACTGGGTCACGGCCAAGGCAAGGTTTCACTACAGGGTCCCCGACCCAAACTCCCTGGCTATACCCCTCAGCTGGGGTATCCCTTTAATGGGAAAACAAACAAAATGGGAAGGAAAGGTGGAGGAGTAGCACTCTACTTCAAGGAGGAATATACTTCCTCGTCAATTAGCAAGGGGGTAGAGGGGGGGCACTCTGAGGTGCTCTGGGTTAGAGTAAAAGGCAGTCCAGGGGATAGAGACTTAACGGTGGGAGTCTACTATAGACCTCCCAACCAGGGAGAAGAGCTCGACCAGGAATTCTTAGGTCAGCCCACAGAGGCAGTGAGGGCTAAGGATGTGGTCATCATGGGGGACCTGAACTTCCCAGACATCTGCTGGGAAGAGCAGTCAGCTAAGTCTGATCGCTCACGTCGGTTCTTAGCCAGAGTGCAGGACCTCCATCTAACCCAGGAGGTGCACAGCCCCACCAGGGGAGACGCCTTGTTGGACCTGGTGCTGTCCATGGGTGATGACCTGGTGAGGGGGCTGCGGGTGATGGGCCACCTGGGAGACAGTGATCATCGCTTGCTGGAATTCACCATCCAGCGTAAGGTGGCAAAGGGCTGCAGCAAGGCAACAGCCCTAGACTTTAGGAGGGCTGACTTCAACAAGCTAAGGAGGATCGTTGGGGAAGCGCTGAGGACCCAGAGGGGAAGGGAGCCAGATGTCCAAGGTGAGTGGTTGCTCCTTAAGGAGACGATCCTCCATGCCCAAAGGGAGGTAATCCCAACAAGGGTCAAAGGGAGCAGGAGGGCACATAAACCCCCATGGCTCACTAGGAGCATCCGGGAATGTCTCCTTGCTAAAAGGGAGGCATACACCCAATGGAGGGATGGGGTCATCACCAAGAAGGACTATGTTACAGTCGCCCGAGGATGTAGGGGGGCAGTTAGGAAGGCCAAGGCAGAGATGGAGATAGGACTAGCTTCCTGGATTAAGGACAATAAGAAGTCCTTCTTCAAATACATAGGGGGTAAAAAGAGGGTCCCGGGTAATGTGGGGCCCCTGCAGGACACGATGGGCAACTTAGTTGTCATGCCAGATGACAAAGCTAACATATTTAATGATTTCTTTGCCTCTGTCTTCCTAAGTAGGGACCAGTTCAGCCATCTCCCTGCTGGGCCCCCCTCGGGCCCCGGGAGAGACACGCCTGGGCCAGGGGTTAGCGAGAAGTTAGTTAGGGTACTTCTGGAGAGGCTGGACGTGTTCAAGTCCGCTGGTCCGGACGATCTTCACCCTAGGGTTCTACAGGAACTGGCCAAGGTCATTGTGGGACCCCTGGCGCGGCTCTATGAGCACTCGTGGTGCTCTGGTGAGGTGCCAGAGGACTGGAAGAGGGCCAATGTGGTCCCTATCTTCAAAAAGGGAAAAAAAGAGGACCTGGGAAATTACAGGCCAGTTAGTCTTACCTCAATCCCGGGTAAGCTCTTTGAAAAAATTATCCTGGCACACATCCAGGAGGGCCTTGCGGGGGAATGCATGCTCAGGGGCAACCAACATGGGTTCATCAGTGGCAGGTCTTGTCAGACCAACCTGGTGGCCTTTTACAATCAGGCCACCAAATCATTAGACGCAGGGGTTGCTGTGGATGTAGTCTTTCTGGACTTCCGGAAGGCTTTCGACACTGTCTCTCACCCTGTCCTCATCAAAAAGCTGGGAGACTGTGGTGTCGATGCCCACACGGTCAAATGGGTCGCCAACTGATTGGAGGGCCGCACCCAGAGGGTGGTAGTGGATGGGTTCTTCTCGACCTGGAAGGACGTGGGCAGTGGGGTTCCGCAGGGCTCGGTCCTCGGGCCCGCACTGTTCAACATCTTCATCAGTGACTTGGATGAGGGGGTAGAAAGCACCCTGTTCAAGTTTGCTGATGACACTAAGATGTGGGGGGATGTGGGTGCACTAGAAGGGTGCAATAGGCTACAAGCTGACCTTGACAGGTTGCAATGGTGGGCGGATGAGAATAGGATGGGGTTTAACACTGATAAGTGCAAGGTGTTGCACATGGGGAGGAAGAACCGGCACCACACTTACAGGTTGGGGAACTCCCCTCTTGCCAGCACGGAGACGGAAAAGGATCTTGGAGTCGTCATTGACTCCACGATGAACATGGGCCGGCAGTGTGGGGAGGCAGTCAAGAAGGCCAACCGTACCCTGTCATGCATCCACAGATGCATCTCGAGCAGGTCCAGGGAGGTGATCCTCCCCCTCTATGCGGCACTGGTCAGGCCGCAGCTGGAGTACTGCGTCCAGTTCTGGGCGCCACACTTCAAGAGGGACGTGGACAATATGGAAAGAGTCCAGAGGAGGGCCACTCGTATGATCAGGGGTCAGCAGGGCAGGCCTTATGAGGAGAGGCTACGGGACCTGAACCTGTTTAGCCTCCACAAGAGAAGGTTAAGGGGGGACCTTGTGGCCTGCTACAAACTGGTCAGGGGGGATCAGCAGGTATTGGGGGAGTCCCTGTTCCCCCGTGCGCTGCCAGGAGTGACCAGGAATAACGGTCACAAGCTGGCGGAGGGTAGGTTTAGATTAGATATTAGGAGGCGCTACTTCACAGTCAGGGCGGCTAGGGCCTGGAACCAGCTTCCAGGGGAAGTGGTGCAGGCTCCTAGCCTAGGGATTTTTAAAAGGAAGTTAGATGAGCACCTTGCCGGGGTCATCTGACCCCAGTGCTCTTTCCTGCCAAGGCAGGGGGTCGGACTAGATGATCTTCCTAGGTCCCTTCCGACTCTAGCTACTATGAAACTATGAAACTATGAAACCTGAAAAGAACTGAAAGCTAGGCCTCCACAGCCCTACTGGCTGGGCCTCTTACCTGGACCTTCCTAGGTCCCCTCTGGGCAACCCCTATCTTAGTCTATGGCTGCAACTGGCTGGCGGCGACCTCCACCCAACTGCACCTCCTCAGCGCTCTTCCGGGTCCCGACCCTCTCTGGAGGCACCGCTTTCCTGCACCGGCGCCCCAACCCTGGACCTGCAAGTCCCGCGCGTCTGGGGTTCGCAGTCCCAAATTCCCCACCGCTGGATTCTTTGTGCTCGAAGCTCGTCTGCCACTCCTCACTCGTCATCCTGCAGCTGGCCGTAGCTGGTATCCTCCCCTCCGTCTGGGTAAGCTGCGGCTCCCAGCTGAGGTTCCCTGTCTTTCCCTCTGGGGAGTTAGCCATTTGCTCATCTCCGGAGTTCTCTGCTCCTCGAGCTGAGCGGTTGGTGGCTCGTCCTGCTCGGGGGCTTCCCGTCCCTCCTACTGAGGGGTCCATGGCAACAGTTGATACATTATTGGGACGTCTTTTAGGAACTTGAGCAAAATAAGATCATACTTAAGTGTCTACTGGTGGAACAGGACAGATTTTTAAATATCTTTCTTCTGATTTCATCCTTGTCACTCTTAAATGTTTTCTAAAACAACTAAAGGATTATTTGTAAGTTTTCAAGTATGGGTGATATTGAACCTCAAACTTCTTTTGATTCTTTCTTCCAGAGTCTACACTCTCACCATCCTACTCAGTTCTTTTATACTACTTCAGTCCTCCCCCGAACAGGGAATGTTGGAAATGAAATGTAGAGATATGACTAGTAGCTTTCCCTCCATTATTGCTTCTTTTCAAAATACAGACCATTAACAAACAAATTAATGACCACTAACCTAAGTTAAACTTCACACATTTTTCAGTTGCAAGAGTATTACTGGGAAAGAATAAAGAATGTGATACCAAACACAGCATAAGTATTTGAATGGGTGTACAAACCCATTGGGCAAATAAGAGTTAAAGAGGTGCTGTAGGCTCAATCATCTCTTGCCTCCTGGAAGAGATCTCAGGCTTAGAGAGAACAGTTAAAAGGCAGGACAACTGAGGTGAGAGTAAGTCAGGAAAGAGTTTATCATGTTTTCTGTTTGATAGGCCTGCCTGAGATGTAGAGCTAATCAGAGATTATTACTACCCAAAGGCAGGAAGGCTTGGTATTATGACTTATGCTTATGGGTTTGCTTTTTTTTAAATCAGGGCCCATTTTGTTCCCTTTTTGACCACCAAAAATGTCTTACCCAAGACTCATTTATGGTTTGAATTGGACTATTGTGACGAATGACTACATCTCCCTTTAGTTTCATAGTTGGTCGGGTCAGAAGGGACCTAAGTAGATCATCAAGTACGACCCCTGCCATGGACAGGAAAGGATGTTGTGGTCAAATGATCCTGGCTAGGTGATTATCTAGTCTTCTTTTGAAGACCCCCAGGGTAGGAGCAAGCACCACTTCCCTTGGAAGTTGGTTCCAGATCCTAGCCGCCCTGACTGTGAAGTAGCACCTCCTGATATCTAGCCTGAATCTACTCTCTGCCAGCTTGTGACTGTTATTTCTTGTTACTCCTGGTTGTGCTCAGGGGAACAGGGACTCCCCCAATGCCTTCTGGTCCCTCTTGGCCAGTTTGTAGATGGCCACCAGGTCCCCCCTCAGCCTTCTCTTGTGGAGGCTAAACAGGTTCGGGTCCCGTAGTCTCCACTTGTAGGGCCTGCCTTGCTGCCCCCTGATCATGTGAGTGGTCTTCCTCTGGACCCTCTCCATGTTGTCCATATCCCTCTTGAAGTGCGGTGCCCAGAACTGGATGCCATACTCCAACTGCAGCCTGACCAGTGTTGCAAAGAGGGGGAGGATCACCTCCATGGACCTGCTTGAGATGCATCTGTGGATGCATGACAAGGTACAGTTGGCCTTCCTGACTGCATCCCCACACTGTAGGCCCATGTTCATTTTGGAATCAATAATAACTCCAAGATCTTTTTCTCCCTCTGTGCTAATGATAAGGGAGTTCCCCATCCTGTAGGTATGCTGCTGGTTCTTCCTCCCCAGCTGCAGTACCTTGCACTTGCCAGTGTTGAAACTCATTCTGTTCTCTTCCACCCACCCCTGTAACCTGTCCAGATCTAGTTATAGCCTGTCCCTCTCCTCCAGCATGCCCACTTCTCCCCACATCTTAGTGTCATCTGTGAAGAAGAAGCTGGCTTCCCTAGTGGAATCCATGCAGTTATGAGTCCTGAAATGACCAGATCACAAGGTACTAATTACCAAAATAATGTCCTTTTTTTATAACTGCTGAGAAGAGTGTTCACACTGCAAAGCGCTGTAAGATGAAGTAGTTAAACCCCAATTCATATTGTATAAATGCCAAAAGAATTGTAATTAATTCTACATTTGACTTAACCTGATTGCTGTCTTGGTTTCTTAAAGTTTCCTCAGAAAGTTTAGAAGCTTATTTTCAGTTTGTTTCAAAAGCACCAGACACTACCCATTCTCATGTAAAGGAAAATGCTCTTGATCAAAGGGAGGATTTCAATGTCATGAACTTCTTATTATTCAGTGGTGCACATTACTTGGGTTTCACATGAGGTCAAACCAGCAACCAAAATATAGATCTAATTAATTTGCTGTTCCTTAAGTAGGGACCTGAGTTTGCTGGTTACAGCATTACCATATGAGCCTTATTTTGCTTCCTTTCAAATGCCATTTATCACTAAAATAGCACAGCGTACATGTGGATATTGGTTTTATGGATAGCTGGGACAGGAACTCTTACAGATTCCAACTATATGAATTTAGTTTAGCAAACTGCTTCTCAAAAGGGGTGGCTCAGCTCAGCTGGTGGCTGGACCCTGCACAGCTTATCAGACATGAGGGTCAGCAGGAATCAGCCTTGGGTTCCTGCACTATAGCTGCCAAGCTCTGCCTTGCTCCAGCTGCTCAGCCCCACTTGGGCATGTGTCCAGGTCCTGGGAGTGCAAGCACCAGGTGATGGATGAGCTGCAGTGCAGTGGGGCATAGTTTCAACTGTGGGTCAGTGGGAGGGGTGAGCCACCAGCCTGCCACCCCCTCCAGACACACTGATCCGAGTCTAGCAAGGACATTCAGTGCAGCAAGCCAACCTGGAAGGCACCACAGCTGCTGGGTGCTTCAGGGCTGCGGTGCTGGCTCTGCCTGCTGGGAGCAATGGGACAGAGATGCCATGTCTGGCCCCACTGCATCCTGGCTTTCCTGCTTACCGTGACTCCGGAGGCGCCACTGTATCTTGGGATGCTGGAGGACTTCAATTTGGGCAGAATAGCTGTGGAGAGTGGCCACACCTTAATAGAACAAAAGCAAAGTTAGGTGGAGCAGATAATCCTGCCCAGAAGTGCCATAACTTTAAAAGGAATAATGAGTGCTTTAAACTACTTAAAGGTGTTAATATGCAGTCAATCCAGGGGTTAAGAGCCCCAGAAGCTGCCTAAAATTGCCATACAACAAGGCTCTTAGATTAAAAGATGGTGTTGTGTCCTGCCCTGTCTTTTGTCTAATTTCCAAATGATTGTTTAGCAGCTTTTTATAGTCCTGGTTACTGTTACTCATGAAATTTATGTCAGGTCACACTTGCCTATCATCTGTGTACTTTAACATGACAGAACATTATATAGTTTAAGTAATACAGTATGGCATGAGATGTAGCTTAAATGTGTACTCACTTATCTACATTCTAATCATAAAATGCATAATGCTGCCGTTTTGTATCACTGCCTGAAGGCAACTTCCCACAGACTTGCTTGTCTCAGTTTCATGTCTAGCAAATCTTGGCACCCTAAGCAGATGGGTGTATGACCACTCTGTGTATACACTGTCTAATACACTTTTATACTTGCCCAATTATCTGTGGTTTATTTAGGCCAGCGCAGTTCATGTCTAATGATCTTGTTAGCTCTATATTTAAGTACATTTTTAAGACCTGAATGTGGGGTGTTAAATTGGCCCTGCCAAGAGGTCCTGAAGCTGCTAATTAGCAGTAGGCAGTGCTAGGGTTCATAAGTGGTGGAGTGGTCCCATAAAGAGGTTAAATGCTTGTCTGTTGTTCCTCTAATCTTGTAAATTGAATTAGTCCATATGTCTCTGCAGGCCATTAAGGATACCAGTGTGTCTTCTGCTGTTTTCTGTGTCTAATGTGGTTTTACAGCTCAAAAAAGATAACTTAATTATGTCTGTGCATGGCATTCCGCATTCCTACAATGTTTTGCCAGCTTTCAAGAAAGATCTGAAATTTTGCCTATATAGCACATCTCACAAAGGCATCTGCCACTAGAAGCTGAAATTGTAACACTTTTTTTCTTCAAAAAACCCCACTGCCTCTACTTTTTTTTAATATAGTTCCAGATTTTTTGATTGTTGGCATCATATTTGCTTTGCATTGGAGGACTGGTGCCTATTTGGTTTAACCAGAATGACTTGTATTTTCTGTAACAATCAGGACAGTGAATTAGAGTACTAATTTACTCTGGAAACTAAACTGCAAGTATTTTTCCCGTGACTGGAGGGAGCCAAGTGAGACTTCAAATGTGATGTAAAATATTTCAAGAGGCAGCATGTCACTCCTATACACTTGCCAGATTTCAAACCATGTATTGTAGTGTGAGTAAACTGTACACCAGTAGCATGCATTCAGTGTGGCCATAAGTTTAATGAGTAAACTACTTAGGTTATGTACAGATATTACATGTCCCCTGTTAAACAGAGAGTGCTCTAAAGCCATAACTGAACAGATGTTTATGGGTCTTGCAGTGCTTTTAAAATGATGGATCCCACCCTAAGTTAACCCTGGATGGACGTGTACTAACTTAAAGCTGTTTCTATTAAAGCACTTTAGCGAATGTCTGTGCGAGATCTCATTGAGGGTTAATACCACCTGCCATCCCAGGTGGTATTATGCAGGGCTGCACTTTAGCCTTGGGCAAACTTCTCTGCTCCACCCAAGTGCTAGGCTGGCCCCACCCACTCTGCTGTCACTGACCCTGATTCCAGCCTGGCACACAGCCTGGTGGGGGAAGGAGCCAGAGAGGGCAAAGGGGGTTTCTTTCCCTGCAGCTGCCTTGGCTCCACAACATGCCGCAGCCCAGCTAGGGGCTGTGGGAAAAGGGCTCTGCACAGCTGCCTCTGCAGGGTTAGTGGTCTGGGGTCTTTCCCCCCTGCAGTAGCTCCAGTCAGGTAGCAACTCAAGAGAGGAAGGGATCTGGGGTCTTCGCTCCCCTGCTTCCAGTTGCCAGCTGGCAGGTGAGGGCAGAGCTAGGAAGAGGAGCCACTCTGGCAGCCTCCTGAAAGGCATGTGGAAGTGCCAACAGTGGCCAGTGCAGGAAGCTCCAAGCCTGTCCCCCCCCCCCCGCCACTAAACAGTAAACTTCTATTCAGTTCACTCATGCCCTAATTTATAGAGCTTTAAGTAAAGCACAATAGAGAATTTCCTCCATGGGCTTTTTGAATGTCTGTACTTAGCCTTAAATGTTTAGTGAGTGAATCACCTAGAGTTGGAGCCCAGAATAACGAGAGTTTTTTTACTACTCTACTACTTTACTAGAGAGACAAAAAAACCCCAGGTAATTGAAAAAACTAATGGTTGTATGCTGCCATAGTGGTCTCCTTACCTTTTAAATAGACCCATTGGGCTGGACCCTTTCATCCTGTCCAGCAGTGTGTGGTACCTTTATTCCATATGGAGTGCCACTGAAATCAGTTGCACAGTTTGCAGAATAAAGTACTATACAACATGAGTGAGGATAGCAGAACAAATTCCCAAATTAAACATTGCTCAAGGCCAGATTCTGCCCTTGTATGTAATGAACTGCACTGCAGTCCACAGGTTGTTTCTGCAGAGTCAGTGAAACTACTCTCAGAGTAGCAGGTTGCTTGTTGTGTATATAGCTGAACAGGGCCTTTTTTCTTGAGTACCATGGTGCTTAAAGCTTTTAAGCCTGCATTTTTTATTTTGATTCAAATATATTTTTTTCCCCCTCTTTCCTGTAAGAGAGCAATGCCAAAATACCAACAACAGCCTCAGATGTTTCTTGTATTAGGAATACTACTGTGAACACAGCTGTGTCAAATGAACTGCACTATTTAGCAAAGCATATAAAAAACTTGAGACAATATTTAAATCCTTGTACAAGGTGGACTCCGTAGTAGAAATTCCAAGTGATACTACAAAGGTTTAGGTAGCCTTTAAATTTAGTAACTTGAAGATTTCCATATTTTTAAGAGACAATGGCTGCGTCTACACGAGACGCTGACTGTGCAGTTGTTACTATGCAGTCATCTAGCACTTGCATACACAAGTACTAAATGACTGTACAGTAACCGGAGTTACCGTACAGTAGCATCAGTACACAGCTTTTTGGTGATGCTGACTGTGCAGTAGCTTTTTACTACTGCTCAGTAGCACTGCATCACGCTTCATGCCATGTGATGCTACTGTGCAACGAACTACTGCACAATCAGAGTCTTATGTAGATGCAGCCACAGTACCTCAGTGGTTTCTGACCTGAGCTGTAATAGGTCTAACATGTCTAATAGGTCTGCGAAAGATGGCTATGATCAATCAAAAGTATGTGAATGCCCACACTTACAATTCAAAGGGGTCTGCACCTCCATTTGAAATTTTTTAGGGGTCCGCAAATGGAAAAAGATTGAAAACTACTGGCTTCTGTTACTGTTGCATAAAAATATTTCCACAGTCATGAAAACAGTTTAAATCCTATTTTGCTACTTCAACAGAATTGAAGTTTTTCAATTGCTCTTAAAGTTTGTGTGGAGTCACGAATGACTTTTTCTAACAACAACAACAAAAAGAAAAGAAAAGAATCTTACCTGTGTCTTTTAGTGAAAATGGTCCTACTTAGCTTAATGGAGTAACATTCAAGAGAAAAAAGGCAAGACACATTCATTAAGGAGTTTTGCATTTTGTTCAGCACATGCATTTCCACTTCTTTGGCCTAATTCTTTTCTTTTTTCAGCAGAGGTTCCCAACCACTGGGCCATGGCCCGGTACCAGGTCACAAAGGGCTGGTTGTGGTACAAGCCCCTCACTTGGACCCCATCTGCCCACGTGAGCAAAAAGCTTCCACCACTGGCAGTCAGGTGCGAAGTTAAAGCTGGATGGTGGGACAACCCCCAGAGGGAGGCAGCTGGCTCTATGTGCCCCACCCCACTCCCACTGGTCCGCAGTATAAGAAAGGTTGGGAACCACTGTTTTCGAGGACCCGGTTCTCTTTTGGTAAGGAATTTCTTGAAACATGCCCTTCACAAATGTTGCAGTGAAGTCCAGATTGATGTGTGCCCAGGCTTTTGGGTTACAAGCTGTATCATCTAATGTCTTTGTATAACATACAGGAATGTGGAGTCTTGTCTTTACTGAAATCTTTAACGCCGCAGCAGTGCTACCAGTTATTAAAATGGTTACGGTTACTGACTTGTGAATAGGTACTAGCTAATATATTGGCTTAGCAATGATCCATTAGGGATTTGTAGCTTCAGAATAGCAAGATAAGGGAGCTGGTATTGCAAGACCGCTTTTATTCCACTGTTACACGTGAGCGTTTATATACCTCTTATATACTTTGTGAGAGGTTACCTCAACAAAGCTTTGTCACAATTAGTGTAAAGCTGGTGGAGCTTGCCCTTTTTAGAATGCAACACACAAATTCAACAAGAGCTAATGGATTCGCCTTTCCTGTGAAAGTTGGATAGGCAGTACCAGCCGCAGAAGTCTCACTTGTACCATCCAGTTTTCCAAGAACTGTAGTCTACATATTGACAAGGAAAGTACTGCTTCAGAGGGTGACCTTGCAATACTATCCCAGGAGCTTCCCTCCCTGTGAGGTGCTCCCCTTCTCCATGAGATACTTTTCACATAACTTTATGCTCTTCACTACCCTTTAAGTAATCCTCATCTTTTCAAAGGTCTTCATGAGTATCCTGCCAACTCAAGCCAATGCACACTAGCTCCTCTTCTAATCAGCTGATAATACCATTTGTTTTCCTAACCCGCTCTAGGCCTGGCTAATTAGTTCCAATCAGGGGAGTTTTAGATGACTGTTAACGGTCCTGTCATTTCCAGCCAGCTTTTTTTTTTTTTCAGTAAGCAACTTAATAAGGACATGGGCTATAACCATAAAGTTGGCACAGACTCTTTTACAAAATTATTATAGCAAAACTTTTAAAAGAATGATGATTTATTTCAAAGATTAAAAATATTCTAAATAAACAAAAGCAAAGGTCATCTGAAGGAATTTGACTCAACCTTAAGCTACCACTTCAGGGAACAGGGAGAAAATGACCTCCCTTTCTGTGGAGACTGTGCTGAAATCTTGCCAAGCCTCAAAATATTCAGAACATTGGTCAAGTGCCAATAACTTTGTTATTCATGAAATGCCTAGTGTATACAAGCCTGTGGAGCTGTTGCAAATCTGAACAAACTACAATAAAGGCCTCTGCTTTGCAGAAAGCCAGGGAAGTTGCTTTCCCCATTTGAACCTTTGTTTTAGTTGAGTTGCACAAAACAGGAATCAACTGGCTTCGTTTGGATGAAGAAGTTGAGTGTCACTGTTCATGCACAGAGAAGGTTATTTGCTGTATAGGCAGGGGATGTACCACATTATAGTTTAGATTATTTCATAAGATTTTTCTGAGGCCTGGCCTGTGGCATGATTCATGTTTAAGACTATTCTCTGTCTAGTTTATTTGGAGTAAGCAATTGATGTACCTGTAGCTTTTGCGAGTTCCAAATCACAACTCTGCTATTTTTACATAGACTGCAGAGCATTTGATTTGATGGAGAATCATGTCCAGGCTGTTCTCTGACTTACTTCTGGTATACTTGCCACTATACTAGTAATTCCTAAGCAGCCACCACTGATGACTGATCTGCTTTCCAGAACCCAGCCTCTGCTCCACAAGCCTTTGGTGTTTTGTGACTGTTGGATTAAAAGGGTTCTTATCATTCCTGCTGTCTTCTTTAACTGTGTCATTTTAAAGCATGTGCAGCTTGATTCTGGCTCTTTTGTTGATACAAAGTTACTAGAACTGCAAAGTGACCTGGCAGTTGATCTAAAAGCTCCTGAATTTCTGCCAGTTTGTGGTTATTACACAAAATCTTGAAAAAGAATCAAACAATTAGAAAGGACCTCAAGGGTCATCTAGTTTATCCCTTTGCCTAGATGAAGAATTGGATGACCAAGTTTTTAAAAAATGAATGTCTCAGCAACTATGAGGCTTCCATTTGGGAGTAAGACCAATAGAAAGAGTGACGTTGTAGACATGATGGTCCAGGCAATATGTGAGATGCAGGGGTGTTTGGGGTGGTGTACTTGATTGATCAACTGCATGGCTGAGATGGCTTTCTGGGGAAAGGCAGAAAAATAAATTGTTCAATTGTTCAGCTGCAGGTTTTTTATCTTAGAACTATCAAAACATGAATTCTTAAACATTTTCCAGTCTTCCAAAGCTGTAGGGCAACACACAGTCATTTTAATGTCTTACAAATCTTGCCTTCAGTTTGCACTGTCAATCTGGCCTCAAAGTTAGTTTCAAAATCCTACAGTGTTGGAACCCATGCCACTTTTTTTATACCACATTGTACCTGCAGTGGGTGTTTTTACACGTGCTCCGGAGATGGGGAGGCACTTTAATTAGAGCCGCTCTAATTAAAGCTCCCACAGTCTCTCATGTATCACCATCCCTGCACTTAAGATGGGGGGTGCTTTAACTAAAGCTCTTTGGACAAGTTTTATTTAAAGCACCCCTGCCACCATATATTATATTTATATTTTTGCTAATATTATATATTTTTCTTAGCAAGAATTACTAGCTCAACTGAAGTCAATGGAAGCTTGGCCATTGACTTCAGTAGAGTCAGGATATTATTATTTGCAGTTTGCAAATGCAGAAGCCATAGTAGTAGGTAGGTATCTGTGTGTGTGTGGGTGTGTGTGTATGGCTTTTCAATACAACAAATGGGCTACCTATTTAGGACTGCTATTCATCCAGTATTTAATAAGCAGTTTAAGTTATTTTTTGAGAGCCTAGCTTTAATTTTATAGCAGAGTAGCCTTGTAGGTCGCAAAGCTCAGTGGAGCTACCAGGACCGGCAAGGTGTTTATCTTTTGTTTTGCATATTGAGATTTGACAGACTCAAGCTGACCCCTAGTGGATGTGATAAATTTGAATACATTCTGCTACACGCTAGTGATTTTTTTTACGTTTCCAGCTCTCCAGATAAATCATAAAGGTAATTTCCTGACACATCATTAGTATTGTATAGCTAACTTCTTCAATAATAGGGGCAAGCACATTCTTACAAGAAGGAAAATTGTACTTATTGTGCCATCCTTGGAAGATTGTATCCACATGTTTGCAGCTGCTGAGCTGCTTCTCTTCCTCTCCCCTGCATGCCAGCGGCCAATAAAGATTAAAAGATTGTATTCAATCCTACATCTGAAATACATTCATGAAAAAGCACAGCAGAAGTTTTATGATGATGAACTTCTTTCCACAAATGGTGGAAGCTGGAAGGGACTGTCGGATTTGATAGATTTAGTCACACAGACACAATACAAGACCCAGTTAAGAAAGGTGTGAATCCAGGCATAACTCTGGTTGTTCTTTATTCTCTAAATCATTGGAAATCTACCCTTCTATTACATATTGGAAGGGCATATGTGGTTTCAAGAGAATCCAAATATTATCTGAGATGTCAGTAAGTGAGAAGAAAAACAGGCAGAATTATGTTTTAAATGTAGCTCAGCAAACGTTTTGGGATGTTATATTTTTAGTCTTCTGTATTAAAACTATCTCTCTTACTGAGAAAATAGCTATTTAAAGGTATACTCTGATGAAAGGACAATGTTATGTAGCAGCCTCTTAATTCTAATGAATGTGTCTGTAAATAGTTTGCAGTCTTAAATGAATAGTATAAAGTATCTGAGTGTTCTGTATACAGTAAAGATACTTGGCTTGGTAGCGTCCTGGGACCAGTATAAGATGGTCACAAAGCCAAATTTGAGATCCAAGTAAAATTGAAAATTTAGAACTTCTGTCTGGCAGCCGGAACATATTATGAAGTCAGTTGGATTTAATTGCACACTGTAGTTATCTGTAACCATGACAACTATCCACAACAACAATAAATGGTTCCATTTAGGATTTTGAGCCAATTAAGCCCTTTTTTACTTAAAGGGAAAGTACTGTGAGTGCTTCCATGGGGCCAGTGGATGGTGGTGGGAGGGTTCAGAACTCAAAAGCTGTAAATAAAGTTGCATCTGTCATTTGGGGAGAACTATTCTGAAGCTCTGATTTTTTCATTTGAAGCAATTACCATTCATCAAATTTCATAGATTTCATAAACATTAGGGCTGGAAGGGACCTCGGGAGATCATTGAGTCCAGGCCCCGCCCAAAGAGCAGGAAGTCAGCTGGGGTTATAGCATCCAATATGCTCTTGAAAGTGTTCAGTGTAGGTGCTTGAACCACCTCAGATGGCAGGCTGCTCCAGACCTTGGGGGCTTGGACAGTAAAGCAATTCTTCCTTATGTCCCGCCTGAAACAGTCTTGCAGTAGTTTATAACCGTTTGACCTCGTCATCCCTTGGTGCGCTCTGGTGAACAAACATTCCTCCAGATACATATTTAGTTGACTTTTGCCACACACAGAGCTCCTGAGGACAGTGAGAGTTAATTATACATGAGAATAAGTAAAGGGATGGAGGATTTAATAGATTATGCTAAAGAAATTTAAATATTTCTTTTTATATTGATTAAGGACTTCTGTGATTCAGGTGTCAATGCATTTATGCGGGCTTGTGAACTTTAATTTGCAATGTGGTAGACATAAAATCATTCCCTTTATATGTCCAGATATCTGTGGTTTTGTAGTAAATGGAAAAATTATAGTAAGAAGCCTGTGCCTTTAGCTAATAAGTAAAGCTTTCTTTTAACAAAAGTGTGAACTGATCATCCAGCAGGAGCTAGGAAACAAATCCTAGAACTGGGTCAGAAATTTTATTAACCCTACAAGCGACTAAGCTGACTAAATCCTCCAGGAAGGGAAAAGGGCATTACTATTAAAGGCCAGCACTGTACCCTGTAAAAACAGGAGCAATCCTCCACAGGAGAGATAATTAAATAGAGACCAAATATCCAACTAATTTTGCAGTAACTAATGTATAGCACCATTACAGTTGCCAACCTCTTGTGGCCTTCACATTGCCAACAGAAGAATGAAAAAAGAAAATTTGTAACCTACTTTTCACTGCCCCAGTGCTCCAAAGGAACTACATAGCTGTTTTAAACAGCCCTTTCAGGATTTCTCTTTGCCTATTCCTTGTCATAAGCTGGTTTTTATGGCACCATTTTATAGCTCTCTTACTGCATAGTGGCTATTTTGGGGCCTTGTTGGGATATGCTGGATCATTGTTTCATAGCAGCTGCAGGCAGACAAACCAGTCATATGTATGTGAAGTATAGATGATATCTGGGGAATGGTTAATTAAGGAAGGTGGTTTTCAGAAGCTGACAATGTAATGCCTTCAGACCAATGAGGCTCTCAAGGCTTCAAATACTGTTTCAATGGTCAAATGTGTTGCTTGGCACTTAATATCTTTCTGTAGAGCTTAAATAGGTGAAAGCATACAAGATTCTCTCTACCATGAGGTTTAATTAAACACTTACAAATCCATCCATTGTTTTTCTTATGAACCCTTTCTTATATATTATTGCTACAGTATTAGCTATTTTTCCATCCAGCCACATCATGAAACCAAAGTTACAGCTCTTTTCCCAAGAAATTATCAACACAGCAAGTGCATGATTTTGCATGTTTGCCAAAATGTCACTATAAATGAAACTCTATAAATGAACTCTTTCCAGTATTTTAAAGCTCTGCCCATTATTTGAGTTAGTTTGGAGATTTGTTGAAAATTGCACATTTTGTGCTCCAATCATACATATTCCTCATGTTCCTATTTTTCATCTGTTTGATTTTCCTGCCTCTCAAATTAACTGGGTTTAGCTGCAGCTCATACTGATCACTAAAATCATTCTGGCCCTAAATGACTGTTTATTGAAGCAAAAATCATGTGCCAGGAAGCACTGTGGTCCATATCCAAAATGATATCTAAGCCGACTTCAGGCAGTTAAATCCAAAACGGCAGCCCAACAACCTACCAACAACAGCCTAATGGTGTAGGCCTCTAAATTCATGAGGCATTTCTTTGTTTGACCTGAAAATTCAACCTAGGAGGCTGAAGTTCTGCATCTGAGCAGCTCGGTGCTTAGTTGGGCTCCAGTAACGTGATGGCATGGCACTGAAATTTTGTGAGGGGACTAACTTGATAAGTATGCTTGTGCTTAATTAAAACCAACAAGAGCACGCATCTCATAAGTGCAATTGTGGCTACATTTTTTTAAAATAACTAGTAGAGGAGGAGAAAGAAGGGGAAAGATGGTGGCTAGAAACACATTCTACTTTTGATGCTGGGTCACTGTGCAAGAAAGAATGCAAGGCCCATGGGACCAGAGAGAAGGCAGGCAAACTATAGCCCAGTGGTTAGGGCCACTGGCTGGGAGGCCAGAGCCCTTGGTTCTGATTCCTGCTACTTGCACTGTTTTACTTCTAATTTAAGAAATCTTGGTGTGAGGGACTTGGAGCAGGGATTTATTCTTTTTTGTATTAAACAGTCATTGGAAAAATGCATAAACAGACTGGTGTTTAGGACCTCCTTGGGCTCGGGAGGGAATCAGATCCATGACTCCCATTTGCTAAAGCTCTAAACATAAGCTTTTATTTAAAGGTGGGTTCATATATTGATGCCTTTTCCTTTAGCTAAATTTTTAACAAAACCAGTGAGTCCTGTTCAGTTATTTGAGAGAACAGCTGTAAGTACCTGTCTGTACAGGGAGGTTCCCAAAAGGATGAAGATGTTTGCTTGCAGCTAGAGTTCCTAAGCTCTGGAAAGGGTGTAAATTGAGAAACTTCTGTGCTAAGTAAATTGTGTTGGCAAGTTGGAAGTAGCCCCACTCACTGTATGGATGTGTTCTGGCTAGTCCTATTGAGGTACTTTCTGCATGCATCATATAGGGCATTGGTACTCAACTTGAATTTAAATGTGTCAGAAATGGTGGTGTCAATGTGAACGCTGCAGATACTTCAATAAGGGGTGGATGTTCTGGGGAGGATGACTGCTATCAACAGAAGGGATGTATTTATTGAGAACTGGAAAGAGCATATTTGGGCATCATCTGGCCAACCTTGGAAGCAGGGCTTTAACTTAGGTTCCATGAGGAACAAAACTCTCCAACACAAAGCAAACCATACAGAAAGGACAGGACAGAAAGAAAAAACTCCACTCTGGAAAAGGGCCAGAGAGCCACAGGACAACAACAAATGGTGCAAAAGGGGAGTAAGTCCGTAAAAATGCAACATGCATTCAATGTGTGTGTGCAAATGTGAGAAGTATGGGGAATAAACAAAATGAGCTAGAAGCTGCAGCCTTTGAAAAGAACTATAACATGGCTAGTATCACAGAGACCTGGTGGGACAGCTCTAACGGCTGGAGTGTCAACACTGAGGATTACACTCCCATTCAGGAGGACAGGGTTTGGAGAAAAGGAGGGACTTGTATGTCAAAAATATACGCACTTGTTTCCTAGTTCATGGGGAAAGACAGCAAAGAAAAATACATTTGGGTGAAGATGAAAGGTGAAAGATGCAGCACCGATATATTGGTAGATATTTATTATAGGCCACAAAATCAGGAAGAGGAGATAAAAGAGGAACTCTTCAAAGAAGCGATAAAGATATCTAAAAGCTATAGGATGATACTGATGGCAGACTTCCGTTTTCCAAACATCTGATGAAAGAACAATAAAGCCAAACATAAAATGTTGAGCGGGTTTCTAACTTATGTGCAGGTCAATTTTTTTTAGAAGGTGGTGATACTACTAGGGAATCATCCATCTTGGATCTTGTCCTGGCCAATAGGGAAGAATGTGTTGAGTATATGAAGGTGATGGGCAACTTAGGAGGAAGTAATCATAATATGATACAATTCCAGATCCTGACATGGGGAAGTATGATGTCAGCCAAATTAGGATGCTAGATTTAAAAAACGTGGATATGATTTGACTCAATAGGCATGGTGCCATGGGAAGATAGTCTGAAGGATAAAGGCTCCCAGGAAGGGTGGGAGCTTCTAAAGGGCACAGTATTGGAAATTCAACAAGAACCCATTCCAACATGATTGAAGTACAAAAAGAACGGCAAGTGACCAATGTGGCTGCACAAGGAACTTCTAAAATGCCTGAAATGCAAAAGAAAAGCCTACAGGGAATGGAAGAATGGTCAGGTTACCAAGAAAGCACCCCAGGAAATAGCAAGAACCTTCAGGGACAAAATCAGGACGGCAAAGATAGAGAATGAGTTGTACCTGGTAAAGGAAGTTAAAGACAACAAAAAGAGGTTATGTAAGTATGTTAGCCAGAAAAGAAGGACCAAGGAAGCTGTGGGGTCACTGTTAACTCACCTGAGGGAACTCTTAACAGAAGATTGAAAGAATGTGGAGCTCCTCAACAGCCACTTTGCCTCAGTCATCACAAAAAAATTAAGCTGCTGCCATATGCCTAATGAGGATTATTTGGATAACAAAGGGGACAAAATGAGGGATGGGATGACAAAAGAGACATTAAGAGAGTTTTTGATGGGTCTGAATGAATTCAAGTCTGTGGGACCCAAAGAACTTGATCCCAGGGTACAGAAGGAACTGGTAGTGGAGATATTGGATCCCTTGGCAGTGATCTGCAAGAAGTCATGGGAGATGGGCAAGGTACCAGAGGACTGGAAAAGAGCCCACATAATGTCCCTCTTTAAACAAGGCAAAAAGGAGGACCCAAGGAACTACAGACTAGTTGGCCTCACCTCAATACCTGGGAAGCTACTGGAGCATATCCTAAGAAAGGCCATTTCAAAGCATCTAGAGGAGGAAAGGCTGATCACAAACAGCCATCATGATTTCTTAAGAACAAATCATGTCAAACAAACTTGATTTCCTTCTTTGACACAGTAACTATTTGGGTGGATGAAGGGAATGCTGTGGATATAGTGTACCTCGACTTTAGCAAGGCTTCTGATGAGGTTCCACATGACATCCTCATAAATGAATTGGAGAAATGTGGCCTGGAGAAAATCACTATAAGGTGGATAGACGACTGGCTCAAGAGCCACAAGCAAAGGCTAATTGTTAACAAATCCATGTCAGAATGGTAGGAGGTTTTGAGTGGAGTCCCCCAGGGGTGTGTCCTGGGGCCTGTGCTGCTGAATGTGCTGAACAAATCTTTTATAAAAATAGGTACTGGATGCTAGCATAAAAAGGTTCTTGGGCCAGTTTGCAAATGACATAAAACTGGGATGGACTGTGAACACACTGGAGGACAGGAGCACAATTCAGAAAGATCTTAACAGATTGGGAAGATGGGTTGGAGCTAAAAGAATGAAGTTCAATACTGACAAATGAAAGTTGCTACACCTTGGGAAGAATAATCAAAAGCACAAATATAAAAATGGGTGATGCAATATGAGTCTGCAGTATGATGCAACTGCACAAAAGACAAATACAGTTTTGGGATGCATCAATAGAAGCATTAGGTTCAGGACATGGGAGCTGATAGTGCCTCTCTACTCACCACTAGTTAGGCCTCATCTATAGTATTGCCTGCTGTTTTGGGCTCCTCATTGTTCTTAAAAGTTGGGGAAATTAGAGAGGATCCAGAGGCTGGCAACAAAGATGATTAAGGGCTTGTAAGGCAAGTAATAAAAGGAGAATGTGAAGAAATAAGGCATTTTCAGCTTGTAGAAAAGGCATTTAAACTATCTTCAAATACTTGAAAGGCTGCTATAAAGAAGGAGAACACCTTTTATCTCTTGTTAAAGAGAATAGGACATGGAGCAATGGCTTGAAGTTGCAGCAAAGAAGGGTTAGACTGGATATCAAAAAAACGTCTTCAGTGTTAAAACAGCAAGGCAGTAGAATAACTTGCTTAGTGAAGATGTGGACTTTCCATCACTGGAGGTGTTCAAGAATAGGTTGGACAGCCACTGGTCAGGGGACCAAGGTATAGCTATGCCTGTGATCTGCTATGTATATTTCCCATGCTTCTGGGCTTTGCTGGTTGTCATATGGGGCTCAGAGGGAATCCTGCCCCCTCCCTCCCTCCCTCTAAGCCCCCTGCTTTTCAACTGTGTGTGTCAGGATTGTGTTTTTTTGGGAGGGGGGTAGTTTGTTTTTTAGGTTTTCTTTTTTAAGATTTCCTCAAATTTATTGGGTATTGGCTGCAGCCAAGGCTGGGGATTTTGACCGGGGTGTGCACTGGCTCCTTCAGGGTCTTGAACCAGAGATTCCTAACTAGAGGGTCTTGCCCCCCACCCTCGCTCAGGCTCAGACTGATCACCATATTTGGGGTCAGGAAGGAATTTATCCCATGGGTAGATTGGTATGGACTTTGGGATTTGTTTCCTCCCTCTATAGTGGGGCCTATGGCCCTCTACCTGGGATCTCTTAAGCATATACTAACAACCTTTTACAGAAGCAGGACATTTGCTGCCATCATCCCCCTACTTACCTGTGGCTGTTAGGGCGTTATGCCATATGTTGTGGTAGAGTTGGTGGTAGTTTTACTAAAAGGTTAGATTATGGATTTGTATAGGAGGGTTTGGATAGAGATGATCCTGCCTCAGGCAGAGGGTTTGACTAGATGACCTATGGAGGTCTCTTTCAACTAGAATTCTCTATGATTTCTATGAATTTGGCCACTGGGCCACATGAGTAATATGGGACTGATCTGTAGGCTGGATCAGGCCCTGGGAGCCTGGTACTGAGTTCTTCTACCCTGCATGACAGGATTGAGTACTGTGGGCTGGGCATCACCACCTCCTACCCCTTGCATGCTGGGATTGAGTGCTGGTGCTGCCCCTTCCATCATGACCCCTTCCCCTCCCCCCCACACACACTGGGATTGGACCCTGGAACCTGGACTGCCCTTGCCCAGATCTGCACCCTGGGACTGGAGTTGAATCAAGCACACTGGGGCTCCCCATGAGTGAGGGGACTTGACATCAGGGAAGCCAGTGAAAAATTTCTGGACTGATGGGGAATCCCATGGAGCAGATGACATGGTGCTGTGGGCCAGATTTAGCCTGTAGGCTAGAGGTTGATCCCCCAGGTGTAGGCAATTTTGCCACCCAGATCTGGATTTTGAATTTATCTCTAGGACTAGATGTCTAAGCATTAGGTATTGCAACATCTAACTTGTACTCCTTTATTGAATCTAGCTCAGTTGCCCTTCCAACTTACCGCTCCAGCTTATTCATATTGAATGAAATCCCTGTACTCCTCTATAATGGGCTGGCATGGGCCTGTACACTACATAGACCTTGCACAGACATGAATTTCATTCTTTAGTACATTCTGGTCATTATCCTTCAGTAAGAAAGTTTAGTTTATCATAAGTACATGCTCAATGGACAGAGCTCTGTTAAATAACAGATTACATAACTACAAGAAAGAAACACATACATGATAAGAGTGTGCGAAGTGGGCAGTATTCGATTCAGATTTGGCCTGATTTGGGGTACAGTGATGTGATTCGCTGATTCAGATCACTGTCCCAATTGATTCAGCTGAATCTGAATCTGAAGATTCAATTCTGATTTGGAGAGATTCACCGAGTCGGCCATAGACACATCTTTATACATTTTTTCTACATACCTCGAAGTACCAGGTATGGCTCATGAATGCTGAGATAGTGGGATGGATGGAGCATCCATCCATCAGGAGCAGACTCACTGGTCCACTTCCATGTCTGCCACTGAGCATGCAAGGGACCTCCCCCGTGCCCCTCAGCTCAGCAATTGGCTCCCTCTGGGTGCCCCCTCAAGACCCAGGAGGCACCAGTCACTGAGCCAGGAAGGTGAGGGGGGAAACCCCCCCCCATGCTCCCATGGGGTGCTCCATCCGCCCCACCATCTCAGCATTCACGAGCCGTGCCTGGTACTTTGAGGTACGTAGAAAAAAATATACAAACAGTGTCTATGGCCAAATCATCGAAGCCCCCAATTCAGAGAGATTCTGATTTGATTTGGAGAGATTAATGGGTCTTCTGATTCGATTCAGATTTGGGGATTTGCCTGCCATATTGGGCTGAATATCCTCCGAATCAAATCAGCAACTGAAGCTTTGTACAGCTGTAATATGTGGTGTAAACTTAAAATAAAATGTGTTTGGGGAGGTTGTTCACTGGTTTTTCATTTTCTTTTTGTGGGCTAATATTCCCAGTGAGGTGACAGATTCATGTGTTCTTTGCCAATCCCTGAGCATCTTCCAAATAGTGGCCTCTTGACATTAGCAATTTAAATGATAATCTCCTCCAAGGAAATTTACTGTTTCTGAGAACTACAGTGAAGCTATAAAGAATTTTTTTTTGATTTTCACTTCATTTGAGGCACAAATAAAATGGATGCATTTAAAAGTGTTATTATATTCCCAACAAAAGCTGTGTTAAAAGAAACACCCAGTGTTCTCAGAAGAGAAACAGTGAATTTGACAGAAAGAAACACAGATCTAAAGTTAAAATATTTTTCGTTATTTAAAATGTGGTTAGCTCTAGGGCTGTGAGAGGTTTCAGACAGAGCTTCAGATCTGGAGAAGCTTTGAATGCTTCAGTGTCCGAACCAGCATGTCCAGATCAAAGCACTGGCTTTGTTAGGCTTTCTGAATTGGTTTGGAGCTTCTGAAGTGCTTTGGATAAGCTTCAGAGCCACCTCAGAGATCTGGCCATAGGGTATAATGAGGAAAAAAATGAAATATCTATAACTTTGTTGTTTTTTGTCTGATTTGGATCAAATTTGCAGGGATTGTAGTATCTGCTGAGAGCATGAAGCCTGATGGGTTTTAAGAAGTCTGGTGCAGGGGGTTGGGGGGAACTGCACCCCAAATTCTTGAAAGCAAAACTCATGTCACATCTATGTGTTACATAGTTTCATAGTTGGTAGGGTCTGAAGGGACCTGAGTGGACCATCAAGTCCAACCCCCTGCCATGGCAGGAAAGAGTACTGGAGTCAAACAACCCCAGCAAGGTGTTCACCACAGGGGGGTGAAAACCGCAGGTGTAGTAGCTCCTGGTGAGGCCACAAAGCCTGCCAAGTTTCAAGAAGATTGGTGAAGGGGGTTGGGGGGAACTGTACCTCAAGCTGTGAACAAGCAAAACTCAGGACATGGGTGACACTGTGTGTGTTAAGGCACAGCAAGGTGAAAGCTGCAGGGATGGTAGCCCCTGCTACAGCCACGAAGCCTGCCAGCTATCAAGGAAATCGGTGCAGGGCTTCTGGGTCCTGGGGCCCTGCACCTCTGGCTGCTGACAGGCAAAACTCATGGCTTGGGTGCTTGTGCAACTGACTGTCTCTGTCTTGGGGCCTGGGAGACACTACTGCAGGCCTGGTTGCTAAGCTACTGTGTAACCAGTTACCAATCATGATTCACTCAGGGACCAGCTCAATACACAGTACCTAGCTAATGTAGCCAGTAAATTACTATCAATTAACACCTACAAAAGCAAGGACTAAGGAGAGGAAGTAATCAATACAGACAATCAACTGCCTCAAGACAGAGACAGTCAGTTGCACAAGCACCCATATCACGAGTTTTGTCTGTCAGCAGCTAGTGGTGCAGGGCCCCAGAACCCCCCTGCACCAATCCCTTTAACAGCTGGCAGGCTTCATGGCTGTAGCAGGGGCTACCATCCCTGCAGCTTTCACCCTGCTGCACCTTAACACACATGGTGTCACACATGTCATGAGTTTTGCTTGTCTGCAGCTTGAGGTGCAGTTCCCCCCAAACCCCTGCACCAATCTTCTTGAAACTTGGCAGGCTTTGTGGCCTCACCAGGAGCCACCATCCCTGCAGGTTTCACCCTCCTGTGTTGTAACACAAACACGTGACAAGAGTTTTGCTTTCAAGAATTTGGGGTACAGTTCCTCCAAACCTCTGCACCTATCTTCTTTAAACTTGGCAGACTTCATGCTCTCAATGGGGGCTCTGATGCCTGCAAGTTTCATCCACATCAGATAAAAACAACAAAGTTATAGGTATTTCATTGATTCCTCGTTATACCCTATGGCCGGATCTCTGAGGCGGCTCCGAAGCTTTGGAGCCGCTTTGGCTGGATCGAAGCAGAAACCCAGTCTAGATCGCTGGATCGGATTGCTGGCATCCAAAGCAGCCAGATCCGAAGCCTGATCATATCGCTGCTGACTCACACAGGCCTAGTTAGCTCTTCTTGTTAATAGGAAGCCTTATTTTGATAAATACAATTGATTTGAAGATTACAATGGCTGATCTGCACCTCAGTTTCTTTCATCAGAATACTTTTATTAGTTAGGGAGTGATTTTTTTTTCCTAGCATAATTTTTCTGGTTACATCTCTAATCCAGATACAGTTATCTCAGTCTAAAAAAGTCTCATCTCAATGTTAATTATTTTGATTACTAAAATATAATAAGATATACTGGTATATTAGTGTCATATCCTAGGGATTCCTACTGCACTAACTATTCCAACATTGTTTCAAAATTTTAAATTATACAAATCCTAAGGCTCTCATCTTGTAACTGATGTCCATCACAGTTTTTATTTTCATAGCAATTTGTTTATTAATAATTTGCCTACACTAACAATCTTGACTTAATTGTATTAGGTTAACTGGACCTCCCTCAGTTAATGGCAAAATCTAGGGAGTGCATGCTTACCCTCAATCCCAATTTTAATCTCCTCTGATGTCACACTACTAAATCCCACAACAAATATAGGAATGAATGACATGTACACTTGGTGCCTGTGGTGGCACGGCAGCGTTGGCGGTGGCAGGAATGAGTGCGGCAGCAGGAGAGCTGTGGCAGTAAGTGTGGGAGCTCCCACAGACACCACCAGCGCTGTCAGTGGTGGTGGTGGGGGGGGTGGTGAGCCCCAACTAGGGGTCAACAACCACCCATAGACACCACTAACAGCAGAATTAGTCTACTGTGCATTAAGTGTCTCTTGTAGACATACCCAACAAAACTCTTGGGGTAACAAGATTGCACTGTCTGGGCTAATAACAATATTTGCTGATTATCGACTGCCCTGTCTTGATTAATATACAATGTTACAAGTCAGGTGGTGTTATTGGTTATCTACCCCAGTAAAATTTGGCAATCTGTAGTGGGGAAGGGGATCTCCTTTAGTTGTTAATTTTTTTCTGGTAGTTCTTGTGTAGTACCTCTAATACTAACCATCAAGTTAAAATCACAGTCTTACTTTGTTTGGCTTAACAGAGTCTTTTATTTATACATTCTCAAACTTACATCCATTACTTATTTGTTATGTGTTTACATCAACTAAATATCACTATCAACTTAAATGAAATCCAACTCGGATAAAATTTTACTTTAATCGTGTTACTGCTTCTCTAACCATTTTAGTCCATCTGGTTTATATCCTCCCCGGTTTAGTCTTTTTAATTCCTCATTATTTCTTTGGGTGTGGTCTCCCTTCCTGAGGACCTGCAGTGCCCACGCTCAATTTCCTCTTCTTTTCTTATTTTTCTTTGAGTTTGATAGGCTCACTACAGAGCCCCACAAGTAAACAATAACACCAACAAAACCTCAGTCCCTGTAACTTCCCAATGAGATAAGGGTTCCTCAACCCCTTTCTCTCCCCTCTGGGGGAATCACCTCTTCTAGATTCCTCGTTGGCAGTTCTCCATTGAATTAACTCTATTTGCCACCTTCACTCTCAGAGCCTGAGTCCACAGGGTCTTTTCCTCCCCATTTGTCTTTCCCTCTTTGCCCTCCTCTGGCATTTGTCTCTCTCTGGCCCTGCCCTTCTCTGTCACAGAGCATTTTATCCTCACTGAACAGCTGCTCCTGGATCTCTGTGCTCCTCTGGTTCTCCCCTCCTTATCTTCCTTGGTCTCTGTTCCTGCCATGAGGGTTTTACTTGTTACTCCTGGTTTTTCACAATCCATATGACACAACAGAGAAACCAGCATATTAATGATCTTTGAGTAGAATCCTAACTGGCAGTAGGGTGACAAGATGACCAAAATAAGGTAAAGGACAATATCGGGAAGCTTTGAGAGAACAGAGCATCCAGCTATAGAAGTGAGATGATCTAAATGTCTGACCACACCCTGAGGTACAGCCATTAATGAGAAGAAGCTGAAGATAAAGGATGCTGTCTGTGGGATAGGTATTATTATTAGCATGATTATTAGTTT
Source organism: Crocodylus siamensis (assembly GCF_052110815.1). Classification (NCBI taxonomy): domain Eukaryota; kingdom Metazoa; phylum Chordata; order Crocodylia; family Crocodylidae; genus Crocodylus; species Crocodylus siamensis. Next base: position 111,730,391 of record NC_143396.1, on the reverse strand, counting down.
GTGGGTTGATTTTAAAACTTCAGTTGCTGGATCAAGATATTTTATGACAATTTTGAGTTTCATTAAGAAAAAGTATCTAGATGTTATAACTGGAGAAAAATGGAAAATATGAGCCCAGTGAATCAAGATTTAAAAAATTAAAAGATAATGAAAACCCTAATGTGTGGTTGGTTGTTGGGTTTGTGGTTTGTTTTTTATTAATCTTATGATTAGGGGATCTGTCTCATCATTTCTGAATGCTTGAGGTTGGCAAGTCTGTCCTTAGCAACCATGGGAAGATAATGCTAATCAATAAGGATAATTGTGCTGTTGATCATCAGTGCTTGGGACTATTAAGTAGGGTAGAAAGGTAAGCAAATAGTCTGGTCAAGTTCCCTTGTTAAATTATGTAACGATTTATCTATACATGCAAAGGAGACATGGCCAAAAATATTGTGAAGCCAAGAACTTGGTATTTACATTACACTAGCTTATGCCAGAGGTGGCTGACCCATGGCTCATAAGCCAGCATGGTGCTTACGGCTCCAAGGGACAGCATCCTGAAGCCCCACCCACTTCTCCCGAAGGCAGCTCTGGGAGACAGTGCAGCCCGGCACCTCCTGCTACTCCAGGGCTGCCAGTTCAGGGATGGGGCTGCAGTCACATTGCTTACCCTGGGACACACTCCCCTCAGGGAAAGCCGGAGCAGGTCAGTGGTGCCGGGTGGGGGAAGTCACCTCCACTTTGGGTTGATCAGCACCGCCCCCCACCCCCACATACCACTCTCTGGCTCTTGAACTTCGGTGGAGGATTGGATATGGATCCCAGGGTGAGTAACTCTGGCCACCCCTGGCTTATCTATTATACTTATTTTTTTAAAAAAATGTTTGTTAATCCTTAGATTTTACCTTATTTAGTTGTCCTGTTTTGCCATGGGAAATTAGAATTCTGATTTTGTTTTTATTTTTCTTTTCATTCTGGACAAGTTGTGCATGTAGATAAGCAAAAATCTATAATGTTCAGCAACTTTCCTTTAGGTTGAAAAACACAATTAAATGCAACATTACAGCATAAGAAGACTTAGTCATATAGAAAGTGTGTAAATTGGTGCAATTTTAAATGTGTATCCATACTGGGGTGCAGGTCTATGTGTGTTTTGAAAGGTCTTTTAACCAAAAGCAAAAAAAGAGAGTAGGGAGAGGGAGAAACTGCCAGTCTCTTCCAGTTACTAAATGCCAGTTCTCTTGGCTGAATAGAAGACTGGTGAGTTAACAGGTATTTACTTTTGATTATAGGTGTTCTTAATCCATCATCACAGCTTCAATAATAAAAGAGTTTCAATATATGCAGAGTTTAAATTCAAATAATCTCAGAGCAATTAATAGATTTTTTTCTGACTGTGATTCAATGGTAATACATTATATGTACTATATGTTTAAACACAAATCATGTCTCCCCTTAGTAATTTGCAACGCTGTGGAAATGTGAATAAAAAAAGTAAATGTGGGATTAGGTTGATTTAGAAAGAACTGGGCCAAGATGCAATATATCCCTGTGCCATGTGAATTAAGAGCATACTAGGTAATTGCATCCTTGAAGGACTTTGGGGTTTTGTGGGGCCTTCAATCCCTAATTTTAAATGCTCTGGCCAGAATCCTGGTTCAAAGCCTACTGAAGGCAATGGAAATGTACTTAAGATAATGGAATTGTTCTTGCTGAATTCAAGGGGCTGTGAATCATGGCTTTAAAGAGAAAACTAAAATCAGTCCCAAACCATGAGAGCCTGCTATGAATGAGCCTTCCTTCTTAGTTAGTAGAAAACATATCCCAGTAATGGTCAATCAGAGATGCATAGAATTCAGACTAGCTTTGAGATTTTCCCTGTTGAAAGATTCTGTGAGATATTGCACTTGCAACATGATAATATTTAATAGGCTTTTCATCTTGAAACCCTAAACTGAAATTACAACTGAGTATTAAAAAATTATGTTCTAGCATGGGTAGAACTACTGAATAAAATTCCGGAAGGATTGAGAGTTGTCATGTGAGATTAAAAAAGTGAAACTAGTGTCACTTCGGTAAGTGGTTAAGAAATACCTTAAAGTCTATAAATATTTGAAAGGAGTAAAAACCAGGAAGGGGAAATACTCTTGACTCTGTAGGTCCATCTACACATGTCGCTATGGTGACGTTGTTACTGCACCGTGATAGAGTATTTCCTTTTGAAAGTACTCAATCATGGCACAGTAATGGTCCATACTGCACTGTGCACATGGTGCATGGTTATTTTTAGCAGCTACTTCACCATGGCAATGTGCTATACCAGGGGAGCTTGTCACTACAGCGAAGTAGCTGCTGGTCATGTGTAGATCTCCGCTGATGCTATGTCGCCATCATGTGTTACCATGGCCATGTAGCATCACGTGCAGATGAACCCACTATAATTGTCATTTATACTAGTAATGGTTGACACTTTATATTAGTAATGGTTTTAGAAGGTTTCATTTGAGATATATATTTCCTCTAAGTTTAAGGCCACATTTTCAAATGTGGATGCCTACAATTCAGATCCTAAGTGTACATTCTTTGGTGGCTAACAACTTCATTACTGTGTTTCCTATGACAACAATAACTTTGAAAGTGAGGGGACATACCTGTATAAAATAAGAAGTATTTCATAGCAGAAATACTGGCCTAGATGCTGGAATGAGTGAGTCAAATATTTTGGCCTGTGTTAAAAAGGAGGTCAGAGTAGATGCCCACAATGATCCCTTTTGCCCTTAAAATATATGAATAGTAGTGACTGTGAAATGGATAGCTGAGTTGGAGCATTATGGGACAAGCAATAAATACTTAAGCAGATCCAGTATGATTTCTGTGAATTCTGAGATGATTTAAAAACAAAGGTGACCACACCCATTTGCCCATTTTTAGTATTTAAACAATCTTACAATACTTTTGAATTCAGAATTTCAATTTTTTTAGTTAAAAACTGTATCACTTAGGGTGCAGACAGAAGTGCAGCTCCCAGCTGTAACTCAATGATTTCTGCAAAGCGTGCCGAGTTGCAACGTTACCCCAGACCAAACAGAAGTTCACTGTTGATTCCAGGGGGGAGGGGAATCTAGCTGTGCTGGGAGCCTGCAGCCAGCTTCCCGTAGCAATGGCCAGGGCTCTCTTCCAGTGCTGGCTGTTTTCAGACTGGGAGTGGGGAAAGGCAGTGGAGGGAGCTTGTTCTTGGTGCTGTCCAGCTGGTGCTGAAGGATGGGAGTAGCGAATTGGAGTCCCCCTGGGAGCAAGTGGTGGCTGCAATACACCTGCCCCACCCTCCAAGGGGGTTAAAAAAAACCCAGACTGAGCTCCCTCTGCTCCCTTCCCCCCACCCATTCTGAAAACAGTGACAAGGTGAGAGCTCCTCAGACAAGTTGCAAAAGATACTATATTTTGTATCATCTTTATCTGGTACTTCATTTAATGACGGGTCAGATTTTCACCCAATCAGAGATTGTTTGCATCCATGTGCGTATGTTTGGTTACAGCTCTAAACTGCTTCTTGTGACTAGATCATGCAAAAATTGTCACTTCTGTCTGCACCCTGAGACTACAAAAAAGTTATATATTTCAAGGACTTGATTTATTGTATAAATATGTTTGTTACAATGTTGTCTGCCATCTTCAGAAATGTTGTTATATGCATTTCTTTTTGTTTTTTAAAACGTAGTCTTACCTCTTCCAGTTCCACTGTGTAACAAAGATTTTTAACTCTTCTAATTTCTTGTCATCTGTGCCCCTGAAGAGTAATATAACATTTATTTTGTCAAAGACTAAAATTTTTGAACGCTGCTATAATCAGTAGGCTGTTATGCCAACACATTTAGTTTAACAATTATGCTGTTGCCTAAATGTTAATGTGTGTCAAACTTCAGATATCCATATTTGAAGGAACTTCACTCAAAGGCCTGGTTTCTGAATTCATCTGTGAACTTCTACCCACAATTTTGTGGGTGGTAATATTTTGGTGGCAAGACCAATATGCATATGTGGTATGCTATTCCAAAGCATCCAGCATTCCAATTGAAGTTAGTAGGATTATTACCACCAATTTCAATGCAACTAGATATGCTCATGCTAAGCATTTTTGCAAATATCATCCTAGATGCTTAATTACCTGGTTTGCATTTGTATAACATGAGTTTTTCAGACATATAACTGGATGTAAAATCTAATGTCAGTTATTTAGGTCCCTAAAATTGCAGGCGCATTATAGTATGCTAGATGGATGCCATTTTCAAATCTGCCCCCAAAGCGTAAAGACCAATGAAGAGTGGCGTAGTCTAATTGACATTTTTTTTTTATTTAGCATAGTTCAGACTATATTACTCAACTTCACCCACTGCAACAATGTTTGCACTGAAAAGGAGATAAGGATGTATCTCCAGCATACCCATTAATCTGTATTTTCCAGGAATAACAACTCAACCAGAAAAAATATTCATTCCTGGCTGAACTTTTTATCAAAGGAACTCAGAATCTAGCTGATTCAAGCTTTCCAAGCTAAAACTAATTAGCAACATCTAGCACTTGGATCATTGAATAAATAATAAAAAAGAGAAATTCCAGGTGTTTATTTCTGATCTGAAAAGAGACTTTGCTACTTTATATGACTTTTAGCTATTTACTCTATTTTTTTTTACTTTAATTAATGTTTGAAGCTCAGTCCCTGCTATGTATATCTGTAGCAATGTTTCCTTAAATATATTTTAGCATGTGTCTCAGAATTGACTTTGTAATTAGAGTTGCACAGAAACAGACATGTAATCAGATGAAACTTGGTTGGTTTTGGTTTTGTTGCAATCTTGAAACTCAACCAGATGAGTAAAACAGGGTGTGTTTTGAATGATGGAGGGCCCAGTTATGATTCTAGGTGGAAAACATGAGTAATGCAGTGATTCTACATGATGTATCTCAATGCTGTAATAGGGAGATAAAGGAAAATGGGGGATTCCTGGTATAGGATGTTCTGCCCAAATCACCCCTTTGCCCCAGGACTAAGATTAGGGGAAAGATTTGTTAGATCTTCCTTGTCATGACATCACCATCAGCTTCTTATTTTTGTTCCACTTCTCACATAGTGAATACAATTAATGTAGATATGTGAATAATCTGCACTAAATATTCTTACCTTAGAGCTGTGTCTTATTTCATTTACTTACTTTTTTCCACTGTTTATTGCCTCCCATCTGCTTGTTTAGGTTAATTTTTTGTTTTCTTCAACATCCTGTGTTCCTCGGTCAGCTGCATTTTTTCACCATATGGCTGTTTCAGTAGTCAGTTTTATCCCTGTATATTCCAACAAGTTACTGTGCCTGTAGGAATTACAGCTGCCAGCAGCTCTATGGGGCTCCTGTTTAGGCCATCACTGCAAGAATAGGAGATGAAAGATTCTGTATAAGTGTAGCATCAATCACTCCCTCCTCCCTCTTCTTACACTCTGAGAGAATAATAACACTTACTTTCTATGATGGTATCAACTATTGTCTCCTCTCCTTGACTTCCTTCCTGCTATAGGCATCTAGTGTAGATTAGGTTTCCAGAGGTTGGAATGTATTCTTTAGGATGTCCTCTCTTAAAGGACAGTTGAGCAAAACATGGCCTTACTTCATACTCCAGATGTTACTCCCATCAATCTGGCTCTTGTGTACAAGAGCCACTGGAGTGATGGAAGCAAAAGAGCACCTTAACTGTTACTGGTGTAGTATGTTTACTACACCAGTAGTGAAAAATTAATGTGTGAAACTCAATCCCTGCTATGTACATCATACATCTGTGGCTCTTTCACTGTGCTTCTTCTGTTTAGCCTTTGGTCTTGAACTAAAGGAGGCAGAGTTTGGCAACATCAGCTGGATTTTGCTTTCAGTCAAATTTAAACTCTAGGGATGCACGTCCCCAAAATGCTTTGCATAGAGACTAGTGAATTGAAACTGTCTAGAATTGTTTTTTGACTGACCATTGGATTTTTTTCTTCCCTGGCCTATCTAACTGTCCAGATTTCAGTCAGCTTTCAGGGTGGACAGGGCTAATTGTCCTCTCTTTCCCTCTTTCCCATGACAAGTGAAGTTGACTTTGACCTCAACTTCTCCCCAGCCCCTTCAGTGAGAAAATGGAAATGGGATAGGAAGGGATAGAGGATTAAGTGGGGAAATCCTAAACAGGTGGCAGGAGGAAAAGAAAGAGTCAGAACAGCAACAATAGGAAACTGTGGAGAGAACTAGGGAGAGGCGTAGGATGACTGATGAACTTTGGGGATAAGGAAGACCATGGCTGGCCTTAGGGGAAAATGGACCCCTGGGTAAACTTGTATTTTGGCATCTTCCAGCCCCTGCCCCCTCCCCAAGTCAGTGGCACTCCTAAAGGTAAAAGCAAGTGGGCAGGGGTGCAGGGCAGAGTCCAGTGGGGAGGCAGAGTGGCATAGTGTGCCAGGCAGAAGGGCAGGCAAGCACTGCTGCTGCTCTGTTGAAGCAAGGCAGGGAGATGGGAACAGGTGCCACCCCAACTGCACGTGTCCAGCCAGGTTCCTCCTGATCAGTGACTGGCCATTGCTCCTCCTGCCTGGGGCAGGGATCAGATGGCATTGGGGGAGAGTGCTGCTGACACTGCTCACACATCTGTCTGTGTTTCTGGTGCCCCACTGACTATGGCACCCTGGGTGGTCACCCATGATACTCTCCCCTAAGGCCGACAATGAGGAGGATGACTCAGTGTGAGATAATGGGAGTCTGAGGGACAAGAGGACAAGAGGATTCTTGAAGGCATAATGGTCTGAGGGGAGAGGGAAAATTAAGGGGCTCAGGAGAAGGGGAAAATAAGTTGCAAGAATAATGTTGATGTGATTCAGGGCAACAATAGACTACATGGTGGACAATTATCAATGTATCTGTGTGAAAGGAATTTGTGGAATTTGGGCATTGTAAAGATATATTACCTATTCCCTGCCAGTTGGAATAAGAGTTGTAGGGGGGATGATTTGGAGGGTGAAAACAGGAACCTCAATTTGCTTGTGGAATTTAGGAACATGGCTGTAAGCAAAAGCATTAAATATACCTGCATTGTTTTACTTTATTGTTGCACAGAGCTCTGCATGAAAAAGTACCAACTCTTAAATTTCACAGATTTCATAGACATTAGGGCTGGAAGGGACCTCGGGAGATCATCGAGTCCAGCCCCCTGCCCAAAGGGCAGGAAGTCAGCTGGGGTCATAGGATCCTAGCAAGATAAGCATCCAATTTACTCTTGAAGGTGTTCAATGTAGGTGCTTGAACCACCTCTGCTGGCAGACTGTTCCAGACCTTGGGGGCTCAGACAGTAAAGAAATTCTTCCTTATGTCCAGCCTGAAACGGTCTTGCAGGAGTTTGTGACCTTTCGACCTCATCATCCCTTGGGGCGCTCTGGTGAACAGATGTTCCCCCAGATTCTGGTGGTCACCCTTGATAAACTTATAGGTGGCCATCAGATCACCCCTGAGCCTGCACTTTTCCAGGCTAAAGAGTCCCATGGCTCTCAGCCTGTCATCGTAAGATCTGTTTTCCTGACCTCTGATCATGCGCGTGGCTCTCCTCTGGACTCTCTCAAGCTTCTCCACATCCTTTTTGAATTGTGAAGCCCAAAACTGGACGCAGTACTCCAGCTGCGGCCTCACCAAGGCCAAGTACAAGGGGAGAATGACATCCCGGGATTTGCTCGAGAAGCATCTGTGGATGCAAGCCAGCATTTTGGTCGCTTTATTAGCCGCAGCATCGCATTGGAGGCTCATGTTCATCTTGTGGTCAATGATGACCCCCAAGTCTCTTTCTTCTGTAGTGCTATCCAATGTAGCACTGCCGAGCCTATAAGGGTGCTGCAGGTTTTTCCTCCCAAGGTGGAGAACCTTGCATTTTTCAGTGTTAAACACCATCAGGTTCTCGTCCGCCCATTTGCTGAGCTTGTCCAGGTCAGCCTGGATCACCTGCCTATCTTCTGGCGTGGATGCTTTGCCCCAAAGTTTGGTGTCATCGGCGAACTTGGCCAGTCCACTCCTGACTTCAATGTCCACATCGTTAATGAAGATGTTGAACAGTATGGGTCCCAAGACAGAGCCTTGAGGGACCCCACTGGTCACAGGGCACCACGATGAGTGACTGCCATCGATTACAACCCTCTGGGTCCGACCACGGAGCCAATTTCCCAGCCAGCGGATCGTGGTGGAGCCAAGGCCACAACTGGCCAGTTTGGCCAAGAGGTGATCATGGGATACCAGATAAAAGACTTTTTTGAAGTCAAGATATATGACATCAATTTCTTCTCCCTTGTCCAGATGATAGGTCACCTGGTCATAGAAGGAAATGAGATTGGTCAAACAAGACCTACCCGCAACAAACCCATGCTGGCTGTCCCTTAGGATGTTAGCCTGGGCCAGTCCCTCAAGGATGGCCTCCTTAATAAACTTTTCTAAGATCTTCCCCAGGATAGAAGTCAGGCTAATGGGCCTGTAGTTAGCTGGATCCACTCTCCTCCCTTTCTTGAAGATCGGCACCACATTGGCCTTCTTCCAGTCTTCGGGCACTACACCAGAGCACCAGGAGTTTTCAAAGATCCGTGCCAGGGGCTGGGCTATGACTCTTGCCAGCTCCTGCCAGAGTACCCTGGGGTGCAGTTTGTCAGGGCCAGCTGACTTGAAGGTAACCAGCTTCTCAAGGTGTTCCTTTACGAGGTCAGCATTTATGGAGGGTAGGGGATCCCCCTCACCCAGATTTCCCTGTCCCATAGCAGCAGGCATGGGCATCCCATATGACTGATGAAAGACTGACGCAAAGTACCTATTTAATAGGTTGGCTTTTTCCTGGGCGTCAGTTGCCAGTTGCCCCATCTGGTTTAGCAGGGGTCCAACGTTGCCCTTGCTTTTCCTCCGGCTCCCCACATATCTGAAAAAGGACTTTTTGTTGTCCTTGATGCCTGAAGCTAGTTGGAGTTCAGTTGCAGCCTTGGCTTTCCTGGTTTGCTCCCTGCAGGACCGGACCAGCGCGGAGTAATCCTCCTTGGAGGTGAATCCCATCCTCCATCCTTTGTAGGCTTTCCGTTTAAGCCACAGGAGGTCTGCTAGGTCCCTGGAGAGCCAGGGGGGCTGCTGTGCCTTCTTGCTGCCTTTCCTCCGTGTTGGAATAGATCTAGCTTGTGCATTGAGGATCGCTTCCTTGAGAAGCAACCACTCTTCTTGAACTCCCATCACCCTGGGGTCATGGTCCCTGAGGGCCTGACTGACTAGCCTCTTGAGCTTGTCAAAGTCAGCTTTTCTGAAGTCAAGGACTTCTGTGTTGCTGACTGACTTGCCAGCTTTACGGCAGATGGTGAAGGTGATCAGCTCATGGTCGCTGTCACCCAGCTTCCCATCGATCACTAGGTTGCCGATTAGGTCGTCCCCCATAGCCAGTACCAGGTCGAGCAGCACTTTGCCTCTCGTCGGCCCATAGGCTTCTTGAGTCAGGTAGAGGTCATCCACGCATGAGAGAAAGCTTTGCGACCGCTCGGATTTTGCTGAGTGATCTTCCCACAAGATGTCCGGGTAATTGAAGTCACCCATGACAACCAAGGTCCTGGAGCAAGTGGCCTCAGTCAGTTCCAGGGCGAACTCCTGGTCAAGCTCAGGACTTTGAGTGGGAGGTCTGTAGTAGACTCCCACTGTTGTGTCCCCTGTGCCATATTCCCCACGAATTTTTACCCAGAGGGTCTCTAGCTGTCCATGCCAGTCGCCAACATCAGCTTGCAGGGACATGTAGCTTTCCTTGACAAACAGAGCTACACCCCCGCCCCTTTTGTCAACACGATCCCTCCTGTACAGGGTATAGCCCTCTATATCCGTGGTCCAGTCATGGGTGGAGTCCCACCAGGTCTCTGTTATCCCAATGACATCGTATTTCTTTGCACTGAGCAGGAGGACGAGCTCGTCCTGCTTGTTACCCAGGCTCCTGGCATTAGTGTACAGGCAGGCAAGTGTCCCCTTGGGGGCTCTTGCTTTGCCCACAGATTGTGCCAGGGCTGGGGCAGGGGTGGGTTCCCTTAAGTGCCTTGGTCCGCTGGCTTTGCAAGGGTCGCTCAGCGGGCCAGCAGTGGCAGTAGTCCCCCCATCCCCCAGCAGGCTTAGTTTAAAGCCCGGTGGAGCAGGTCAGCCAGCCTGGCTGAGAAGAGCCTCCTCCCCAGGGGAGAGAGGTGGAGGCCATCTCTTCCCAGCAGCTCGCTGGGAAAACCTTTGTAAAATGTGAATAGGCCAATGACACATGTTTTTTGTTTAATATACAGAGATAGTTATCTATATTAGTTTGAAGGCAAGCAAAAGACATTGCCATATATGGGCACTGTTGGCCATATATGGCAATGTCAGTGGTTTTGGTGAATGTTGGAATTAGCTTCTAAGATGTCCAGTCCTACAAAAACAGCAATGTCCAGTCACAGAAAAATAGTTAAGGCTATTTACAGGAATTCTTGTTTGGTGGTGTTTGTTCTTCACTCAAGAAAGAAAGGCTTAGTTATTGAATAAGTGTAAACACACCCTGCCCCCAATACTTAACTTGTAAGTGAGTAGCAGAGACAAGAATTAAAATAGTCCACCATAATTACAATATAAGAAGGCTTCAGAAAACACATTAATCTTTTATGAAACATTGTAAATATAAACCCTCGTTCTCTATTTTTGCAGTGCTGACACTTTGGCCACGTACCCTACTTGAGATGCTTTAAGGACAGTAGACTAATTTTACTGTGCATTAGCGTCATGTTTTTAATATTACTTTGCAATAGCGTCACCAAAAAAGCATGTGCTGGTGCTAATGTGCAATAGCGTCGATTACGGCGCATTAAGTTTAGTACCTGTAATTATTTAGTACCTTAATGTGTCATATTTACATCACATTAATAAACATGTAAACATGGTCAGTACCAGGTAAAACAAATTAGGACTTTCATGTGTGAACCTTTCATGTGTGAACCTTTCAAATAAAAAAGGGAGGAAGGAAGGGAAGGGGTTGAGATGGGAGGAAAGGGAATTATTTCAAAAGTCATTGATTGGCACAGAATATCCACATAGCATTGTGTAGCTGTTCCTGTCATTTGCCCGACATTCTGCGCTTCGCTATTCTTCCCCATGTTTAATGTACGTAGGCCTCAGAAGTTGTCAGAACAAACTATATTTGAAAAAGATTACTTCCTGTTTATTATATGGATCAGGTTTCTCAAAATTGCTGAGATCCCATGTAGGCACCAAGTAACTAGATTGCTGAGTTTTTAAAATCTGGTTGTAACTGGCACAGTAAGAACTGATGAGAATTAAGTAATATTGAAAATCTGGTCTGGCATATGTAACAGATAGTTAGGGCAAGATTACAATAGATGACTATCGTCCTTTTGGGCTGTTTCTTAGTGTGCCTTGCTCTCCTGCTCCAGATGCAGAAATACCTCAGGGAGGCCACAATGGGGATGTCCACCTGGTCACTTCCAAGGCCTTGCTCTTCAGTGCAGGTTTATATTTGAGTGGCCTCAAAATGTGAGAGATCTCACCAGTATATTTCTAGGTATGAGGGGTTGGCAGGTCATGCTTGGGACCATCCATGCCAGGGCATACTTCAGCTGCAGTACAAACTTACCCATAGATAGTTAATACAAAATCTGAAGATAAAATAGGCACATTGATACAAAGATACAGACATTCTATTGTTTTAGTTGATTTCTAAAGCACCTAGAGGACAAAAGGGAGGAACCTATTTAGTACCCAAGTTGAAATGATTCTTATAAAACTTCTACACAAACATAGATGCCATCTAGTGGCATGTGCTCACCACAGAAATGAGTGTATTAAAAATCAGACAGCTGTACAGACAGTGCAGTAATACTTAATGGCTTATTTAAGCTTAATTGCTCTTTACATGTTCCAAAGCACTGCTCAAACAACTTGCTCCTGTCCAGTTCAGCTCCCAGTTGGAACTTTTAAGTTATTGAGATCCTGTATTAATATCCATATCTATATTTCTGCATTAACTGACTCAAATGCTGAAGTTTTGTTATTGTAAGATGCAGTGTTTGGGATCATTATTCTAGAATACCACAATACTTATTTGATAAAGATGATCTTGGAGGTACTAAAAAGTCCTTAGACACTACAATGATTCAGGTGTCAAAAAAAAATCCATTTTCCCAGAGTAAGGGCTTTGGGATAGAGCCCAGTGTCTCTATTTTAAAAATCAATTCAAATGACATATGGGACATTTTGGTTTGGGCTCATTTTTCATATTGTATAAAATAACAGCAGCCCTGTTCTTTTGCTTAGATAGCATTCTGCTCTCTAGCCCTCAGTAATGTTGAATCCAGTTCTATATTTAATATTTTCTTGGAATGGATTCATATTAATAGAGGATTCCCAGTTATACAGTGCATTCTCTGAAGGACAGGCATAACTGTAAACTCTTCTTCGTGACCTGCCTAGCACCTTTATAAGAACCAAAGATGAGCTGGGCTCATGGTCTTCCCTTTCCCCAGCCTGCAAAGAAGTGGTTCCATTCAAAAAGACATAAAACTACAAGTTTGTACAGTGCCCAGCACAATGCAGCCCAGCTCCCTATTACAAGTAATAAACAACAGGAATTGCTTGTAGAGACACCTTATTGTCCTGAAGCGCAGTCCCTCTTCCATGCCTCTCCAGGGCACTGCAACTGTTTACCTGCTTTAATAAGACCGGAGGTTAAATACCATAGTTTGTTCCTCAGTGAATTAGATGGGAGCAGACCATACCTCCCAAATATACTGGAGTCCATCAGGGAGTAAAAAGGTCTGCTGGTAGTGATTTAAAACAAAAAGTTCACCCACACCCGAGTTAACCTTCTTCATTCCACATCTTACCTGCCACCGCACTCTAAAGATAAGGTCCTCCTTTTGTCAACTCCACTGACTAATCAGCTCTTGGTACAAAACTTCAACAGCAAAGTTGCCTGAAGATGACAAACTTCCTAACTCATTCAGCTTCAGACAGAGGGAGCAGATTTAGTTATTGCTAATAGGGTTTATCTCCTTAAGTGAACAGCAAAAAAGAGCTTCAGAAGGTTAATTTGAGTGGCCCATGAAGCTACTGATGCTGGAGGAATATCTGTTGTCTGAATGATGTACCTCAAGAGCATAACCATACCTTCTTTAGACAGTAAGAGAGTAACCAGCTGTCCAGGAACAGAAGTAGCTCAGCAGGAAGGGAGCTGAGTTTACAGAAGCTAGAAGCCCAGGCTCCCATGCATGCAGTAGCAGAATTCAAATGCCTTTACATTCTTAATTGGAATTTAACTTGAGAAGCAAACCAAATAGATGCTATATGACCTGAGTGGGATGCAGGCATCAGCTGGAGTTTTGATTAATAATATTATATCAAATAATTTAGGATTGATTCTCCACTTCCCCCATATGCTTGTCGATGTCTGAACTGGGGACTGATTTTTGCAACTCAGAGCTATCCGTATAGTGAGCTGTACCAGAATGCCAAATTCACTTGCACCAGTGTTTTGGTGATGTCTGAATTCTGATCATCTAAATTTTTGTCAGGGTTCAGCTCTGTGTGTACCAATGCCTCTGATGCTCTTCTGATTTTGAGATATCATAATTGTTAGTTCAAAGATAAGGGAAGACTTAAACATTTGAGTTTTGCTTTGGATGACGAAGCAGCGAATAGGTCTGTGTTTGTCACTAGCTTACTAATCCACTAGATGGCACAGAAGCACTCTCATTTGGATATTTCATGCATCCCCACTGTAACATAAAGCAGATAAACATTTAAGTCTCATATTACATAAAAAGGAAATAACCCTTTAGAAGAATAAAGAAAATTCAGATTTCCAAAGTTAAAAAGAAATATATGAAAACAAGTTCAGGATATGATAGCTGGAGAAGGAACAGACTATAAGGAAGAGAATAAAAAGAAATCACCTAATACTAACCACACTACTGCAGCAGTTTGAGAGATGTGGTGGCAATGAGAAATGGGTGAGAGAGCTTAACACCATTATCAGTAGAGAAAGTCATATTTGTGTGAAGTCAAGCAGAAGGCAGGGCAGTGACATTTTAAAGACTAAGTCATTCAGAAAGGCCTAAGTGTTTATAGTCGATAGCCTACTTCATCAGGTGTTATGAATGGCCTGCCATTCATAGTGAATGGACAGTCCATTTATAGCAGCTGACAAAATAGGCTGTCACCTACCAACACTGACGCCTATCTGAATGACTTAGTTTTTAAGGTGCCACCCTGCCCTACCTTCTACTATTATGGGTAGAAAATTACCAATCAACAAAGCTTTATTGATAAGCAGGGATCTGGGTTTTCTGTTTCCCACAGAAAAATGGAGTAAACCATGGATTTCCCCCTTTACTAGAGCAAAATGTAGCTTTCTCATTTTAGCAGAGAAACCCATGGATTTCACAGTTTTCCAGTGAGCCCTCTGTAGGCTGGCATAGTTCCAGCGTGCAAGGAGCTGGGAAGGAGCAGGAGTGGGGCAGTCAGGCAGGGGGTGACGTGCATATACATGGACATGGTCCCAGACAGCCTGGAGAGCAGCTCCTGCAGGTAAGTGAGGGAAAATTAAGGGCCCCATAGGTAGGGAGTTGGGCAGGGCTGGGGCTGCTGCCCTGCTGGGCAGCATGTAGGGCTTGGGGCCAGGGTCCACAACGTGCGGCCTCGGAGCCCTGGTGGGGAGCAGGAGAAGGCCACGTGTGGCTTCTTCAGGAGTGGGACCAGCTCCCAGCCTCAGCGCACACTCCCGGGGAACAGGGGGGACCCGAACCCCCAAGATCTGTGCAGGGAGCAGGGCTGGGGTGGGGAAGAGCTGGTGAGTGCCGCGGGCTTGTGCTCCCCGTCTTGCTGCCCTCCTCTGAGGCCTCCGCAGCACAGCGTGTGTGACCCAGCACAGCACGGACATACAAGAAAGCTGCTTGCCTCTGTAAGCTCCATGCTGCCCTGGCAATACTTCCTCTGCACATGTGGGCAGCTGTGAGGAGCACAACCCCACGCCACCACCCACGCATGCAAGGGAAGTGTCGCCAGGACAACGTGGAGCTCACAGGGGCAAGCAGATTTCCTGCACATCCCTGCTGTGCCCTGCCACACCGGGTCGCCCACGTTGTGCTGGGAGGCCCCAAGGGAGGGCAGCAGGGTGGAGAGCATGAGCCCACAGTGTGCACCCAGCTCACCCCCACCCCCTGCACAGATCTGGGGGTATGGGTCCCCCAGGAGTGCACACTGCAGCGGAGAGCTGGCCCCAGCCCCAACGCCACCCAAGCCCGGATAAGGCAGGTTCTGTGCTCCTTCTTCTGCAGCAGCTTCCTTCTGTTGGGGGCAGGCGGCTGCAGACCTGGGTCCCTGGCCCCATAGCCCTGGCAGCTGGGGGGGCAGGGGTTGTGGGTGAGGGACAAAAGGCACCAGCAGGGCTGGGAGGTTGTGGGGGGAGGGGGAGTGAAGGGCACCAGCAGGGCCAGGGAGGGGCTGTAGGGCACCTTTAATTTTAATTATGAATGGGGGGGGAGGGTTATCAGAGAATACGCAACTTTTTGTCTCAGGGAAAAACAGGATTCCTGTTGATCAGGAAAGGAGGTGCAATTTACCAAAGCCTTTGAAATATGGAGAAGATGGTGGTCACCTTGAAGCCATAATTAAATGCATTGATCAGCAGGAGGAGTAGTCTAGTGGTTCAATCTGAGCCTTTAACTTTGGATATCTGGCTTGAAATTGAGTTATTGCTTTATAGTAGTAAAGACTTTGTTGTACTGCAATAAAAACAGAATGTGCTAGAGATGCAGTCTGTGATTCCTTTAAATCAGGAGTTTAGCAAATGAACTGCCTGGGAAATTGCTACTTCCAATGACCAGTGATACTAGGGATGCATAACTCTGGTAGGAACAGTGGGTAAGAGATGTATTTAACCTGACAGGCAACCTCTAAGGCTAGGTACAGATATTCAAAGAGCCCAAGATGAAATGAATCAAACCTTTGCTGGTTTCTCTAAACTGCAAAAAATAGATCAAGAATAAACAGAACACAAAGTCTTCCATTGCTGGAGGGTGGGGAGGGAAAGGGATGCCTGCACTGATGGAGGCCAGCAGGCTACGAGTGCTCCCTCATGCCTCCCAGTGTGTTGGACACTGCTAAAGGTAGCCAAATGCAGGCTGATTGGCAGGCCATGCCTGACTGGCTGCTGGGCTGCTGGGCACATGCCCCAGCCCCCCACTGACAGCCACAGCGAGTGGCAGAGCCAGCACAAAAATCTCTCCCCAGCCCTGCCTTCCCAAGCAGCCAGTGGTGGCAGATTGAAGGGAAAGGGAGGAAAGCAGAGACCCCTGACCCAGCCAGAACTGCTGGGGGGAGGTGGGTGGCAGGGTCTTTCTCCCCTCTCCCACTAACTGGCCCAGCACAGCTTCATTCTGGGGGGCATAGGTGAAGTGGGCGCAGGGGCCTGTGCTTTTCCCCACACCTTCCCTTTCCAGTGGCTTACAGCTGGCAGGGGACAGGGCTAGGGAAGAAACTGCAGTAAGCCAGTGAGCAGGGGAAGTAAGAAAGCCCCAGCCACATGCCCCTACTCCCCAGGCAATTTTGGCAGTGGGGAGGGGGGCAGGGCAGGGTTCCCCCACTCCCCAAACCCCACCCCCCTGCCGCTGCATGGCCCGGCTTACAGGTACAGGCAGAACATAGGATGGGGGAACAGAGACTTTGCTGCCTTGGCTCTGTGACAGCCCAGGGGTGGGGCTGGCCTGGCACTCATCTGGTGCAGACAAGCATGAGCAGAAGCTAGTCTGCCTGTCTTGCATGACAGAGTTTGCTGCAAAGCATCCTGGGATGCTGGGGACTGTGACCTAATTTGAGTTGGGAGGGTATCTGGCAAAGAAGTTCAATACACTGTTCTAATCTAAACCTATTAAATCTGATACTACATCCATCCAGGTCTATCTTAAACCAGGTTTTGCCATTTTTAAACTGGTCTGTGTGTGCTGAACCAGTGTCCTGTTACAGGTTTAGACTAGTTTCTGATAACTTATACTGTTTTATGTGTAATTTCAGTACCTAGCCTAAATATTTAAGGCAATTCTGAGTGCAGAGATGGCTTTCTTACAAAGGGCACACCACAGATTATTAAGTGTGGGAAAAGTAGCCTTCTTAGAAGAGCACCCAGGAGACAACCAAGTGAAGAAGTAAGATAAGGAAATGGAGTGTAATATCGTTTAACTAGATTTGTAGAGAATTTTGATCAAGTAATGGATTAGTGTGCACAGTCTAAATACTAGACCAGTGGGCCAACTCCTACACAATAGGATAGAATCACAGAAAATTAGGGTTGAAAGGGACCTCAGGAGGACAAAAGCCATCTGAGAACTAGCTATGGATCGTCTACAGATGCATCTCACTCCAAAATTGTCATAATGAAACTAATCAATACTAAAAGTGCAAATACATAGTATTTCCACAGGGATGAAACCAGTACAATGAGCTTCACTTTTTCCTTGTGTACCTGATATTAGATCGGGCCAAGTCATATTAGTCACAAGGCTGCAGCAACCGTTGTGTCACCTTAGATGTTGTGCATCACTGGTGATTCTTTGGGCAAAGTGACCCTGGTGGTGCCCATCTCCTCTCTTGGTATGGATGGCTGTTGGGTTACAGAGAGCTCATCTACCCTTTGACAGGTCTTGTTTTTAGTCCTGCTATGTGTTCATGCACTTTCCTCACCCAGGCTAGCCCAGGTGCAGTTGCCGGTTTAACCACCAACAACCTGACCATGGAACAGACTGTACTGGTTTACATGGCACAAGATAGCTGACCAAGAGAGGCCTAACCTCTCTCCCATAGCTCCCTGGGCTATGGGGCTATACCAGGAGACGGCTGATACTAGGGTTGGCCATGAATTTTCTATCTAAACCTTTTTCAAAGGGAATTTTTATCAAAATTTTTTTTTTGGAGAAAAAAAACTTTTCTTTATCAGTGAGGCTAGAGTGGGGCGAAACAAACACTTCACGAAATAAAAATTGTTTACATCTGACATTTTTATGTTCTTGAATTTTGATCAGTCTCAGGTTTGACCATCTACTTCTACCCAAATCTTAGTATGAGTCCAGATTTAATCTCTTATGGTTTGAACTTCAACTTAGCTGAGGTCACAATTTCCAACTAAAATCTGATCAGCAGGATTATTAATTGGCATTTATACTGGTTCTCCATTTAGAAAGTTAATTTTGCTGAACTCTTTAATAACATCTTCCTCTGATTTGGCACTATAAATCTTAAGGATTGAATTTTATCACTTGAAAAGTCATCTGCACTGTCCACAGCTGCCAACACATGAGAGGACTTCTTAGACCCCAGTACTAATGAAGGGATACAGGTGCTGCAGAAAAAAATCTTTCCTTTAAAGAGAGCAAGAGAGAGACTGTGCAAATGAATATGTGACCAAATATATTATGTGTAAAAAGGCAGTGACAGAACTACTTTTATGTGTGAAAAACAAGCAAAGGAACAGACATGGCATTCAACAAAAATTGCTACCATTTTAGTTCTTGTTTCATTGCACACTCTACAAAAGTAATATATGACATACCAATTTATTTTCTCCAATTTCTTTTTCACACTAAAACTCCAAAGACTTCACTTTTGAATAATACAAGGAAGCTGTCGCTGTAACAGCATGCAATACCCCTTTTAGAAAAGTGTTGTAAAGGCACTGAACCATATGATCTCATGGTGTGTGTATCATGAAATAAAGGAAAGTGTAATAAAAGTCTAAGTGCAAATTAGTACCTACCATCCCAAAATTTCTTGTGATCTGGAAAGACCTCTCAAACTCCAAAAAAAGATGTGTTGTATGAAATGATGTTGGAAAAAATCACCAGATGCATTAATAAACAAATTGAAATAATTAGTGTCTTCATTTCAATGTTATGCATCCATTTTATCTCTAATTGAAACTTGTATTTCCATCTTTTAGTTGAAAAAAATGCTGTCCCAAACTGCATGATGCTTGTTTCAGTGTAAAGCTCCAAACTGTGACTAGAAGAACACTGTTTCATCATTTCAAAGCCAGCAATTATGACATGGGAATGAGGCTGGGGTTTGGTTGTTTGGTTTTTATCATTCTTTATGTATGAGTGTCTACAAAACCAAGGAGAGTTTCTATCAACTTTCTTTTTCATTAGAGTTAAATGAAAGCTGTGGCACCTGTGTAGTATTGTGTGCTGAACCCCCAGCAGTTCAGATAGATCACTGAGTAACAGCCATAGTTTCATAATTTGAATGAAGCAATTTGTACTGTATATACTAGTTCCTCTTCAGAGCAGTTTAAGAAACCTACTGCTAACCATATACATTTGCAAGCAAGGTGACTGGACCTCACTTGGATCAAAGAGAATTGCACCCATGTCTTGAATGAAAAAAAGAGAAGGCCCTGCTTATTTGAGAGGTTGGAGAAATAGATTTTTTCCTGAAACCTTGATATTGTGCAAGCATTTCAGGTTGTGTATTCACTCCAGGTCTCTGGCCTTCCTTTGTATTTCAGGAGAAGGGTTTTTTTTATGGAGGTGGTAGCATGTGTTAATGTAAATCCCATAGATGACAGGTTAGTGGTTTGTAGAGGCACTGGCTTCCCTGGAGGGAATTTCTTGATTAACTGTGATGGCAGATTTAAGGCAGACTAGCTGCCAGTGGGAGGCAGTTGATTGCATAGCATCTAATTACAGCCTTTCCACTTTACAGGGTAACCTCATGTTACGCATAAACCTGTCAAAATTCCTCCAAGATAGGGAATATGATGGGAAATCAAGCTGACTACCAGAAGGCTAGCTAATCTATGGCAAATTGCTTTTACAAATGAGGGGTTTTTCTGGGGGTGAGGAGCAGTCTTTTGAGGCTCATAGTTGCCACATTCATTTTCCAACATTTACTTGGCTGTACCGACTTTGCAAATATTTTTTACTGGAAGTCATGCAATCCTATAGCTACCAAAACCAGTTTAGAGTGCAAGAAAAGTAAGTCCAAATTAGCTCATAGAATAATACCAGGAGATAGAAACAGAGTGTGATATTAAACTAAGCCTAAACCAGGTTCCCTTTTATCCTTAAAAGATTCTGAGACTCTTAGATGTGGTCTTTTTGAGACAGATGTTACACTAGGTCCTTTGAATTCAGACTTTGGGAAACTGATATAATCATCTATTAATTAAGAGATAGGAGGAGGTACAATAGTTGGGCTTTGTTCCAGGTAACCGTATTACAGAGTTAGACACTAAAAATCTTGAGCAAGAAGAGGAAGCACAGGGAAGAATGACTGAGGAATTTGTATTGAGTGAAAAATAGGCACAGAGGTTTTAAAATTAAACTGCTACAGCCTGGGTAAGTGGACTAAGAAACTAAAACTTCAGTAATGAAACGTTTCTCCTAAATATTTAAGCAGACTACTACAGTTCAATCTCCTCTTACTTTCTAACTGTAAGACCAACAGGAAAATGGAACACGCTGCCTGAAGAAATTGTGGCATCTCCTTCACTTGAGGTTTTCAAAAAGTGGCTGAATGTGCATCTCTGATGTAGTTTAGAAAAAGTGATTGGACTAGATGACCTTGTGAGATCCCTTCCAGCCCTACTTTCCTATGATTAAAATGAACCTAAGAAATTGCTGAACTTCATGAGCAGTGCAGTGAAGAAATCCCTGTAACTGTTAAGGTTTGCAAAAACCTGAATCACTGAAGAGAAAATATCACTGACTTCAGTTTATTTCTGGGAGAAGAAAGATATTTACTGAAGTTAACATTTCCACCTCTATTTCCTGAAGAGACTGGTTTCTCTGATGGCAAGCCTGGGTCATTCATGAGGGATCTGGGTTTTCAGTTTACCATGGAAAAATTGGTTGGGGGGGGGGAACTGTGCATTTTCCCTTTTACCTGAGGAAAAACATGGATTTTTCATTTTAACAGAGAAACATATGGATTTTGCTCTTTTGCAAAGAGCTCTCTGCAGGCTGGCAGACTTCCAGCCTTCAAGGGGTTGGGGGGGAGCAGGAGGAGGGTGGTCAAACAGGGGGAGCCATGCACATGGCTGCCAGGCTGCCTGGAGAACAGCTCCCACAGGTAAGGGGAGGGGCAAACTGGGGTCCCCATAGGGAAGAAGGGAGTCAGTGAGTTGGGTAGGGCTGGGGCTGCTACCCATCTCAGGCAGTGCATGGGGCTGGGGCCAGGAGCCACAATGCATGGCCACAGAGCCCTGGTGGAGGAGTGGGATAAGGCCACAGGTGGCTCATCCAGGAGGCAGGGAAGTTGTGGCTGGCTTTCCGCCACTGTGTGTACTCCTGGGGGGAGTGCTATGGCGGGCAGAAGGTAGTAGACCATAGCTCTGGCAGCTGGGGGCCCACTCCAGCAGGGCTGGGGGAGGGGGGGGCAAGAGGCTGTGGGTAGGGAGTGAGGGGCACTACAGGGGCTGTGACTTGGGAGTGAGGGGCCTGGACCTGCATCCCAGTGAGTTCAGGGGGAGCTTTGATTTTCCCTGATAAAAAACCCATATTCAAATACCATGCTTTAAAGGTGCTTAGAATGTATTTTACGAAAGTTATTGAGACACTAGAAGGCTTCCAAATTGTTTTAAAATTGTAAACATATTAATAAAACATTGTGTTCAGTTGATACCTATATATATATTGGCATTTCATTTTAATCACAGGCTTGGGGTTTCTTGTCAGAGAATTTGTAACTTTTTTTTTTTAATCAGGAAAAACCAGGTTCCCTGTTCATGACACTGAGGAAGTTGAGTATGCTACCTGAATCCTAAATTTAGAAGTGAATAACAATGAGGACATAAATATGCCAATTTACACTAGGTGAGAATCTGACCAATATATTTAAACCAGAGTTAATAGGTTCATAAACAGTGAATTTTCTCACTCACATTTATCCTGTCATATCTCATACTCCAGTTGAGTAGAGCTTTGCGTCAACCCATTGACGTTAATTGAACTATTTGAGGATTAAAATATTACTCACTAGCCACATCTACATGGGTGCTTAACTGCAAAATAAACTCGCTTCAGAGTAATGCATGCAATGCTATTAGGCCACAGAAACTAATTTATGGGAGTAATTAACTGTGATTAAACACATGTGTAGATGCTGACCATGGGAGTAAATTGTGCCCAGCCAGCAGAGGGCCAGACTCCTGTCTGCTGCCTAGCCACACAGCTCCATACTTTCAGCACTCTTGTGCCCCAGCTAGCTGGTGCATCTCTTGATGCTGCCACCCAGAGCCTGGGGCTGAACCCCATCTCCCAGCAGTGATATAAACTGCTCCACCCCAGTTTAAATTGCTACTCACCCAGACACATGTGCATATGCTGAACTCAGGAGTAGTTTACTCCCGCTCAATCTGCTCTGGAGTTTATTGCTTCAAATTAATTGCACATATAGATGCACCCATTGTGAGTAACCATGGCACTATCTGGCCTTGAGAAGGAAGAAGGATAAATCAAATGTGCTGTTCTCCAGAAACAATGATTGGGAGTCTTAACATCTTACCTAAAGTCCATCTTTGGAAATGGATTAGAACAGTGAGGATGTAAAAAAACAGCAAGACAGTAAAACCAGAAACAAGCATGTGTTCCATCTGCCCCGTAGAACTTCCAAATTTCAAGAAGTTTGTATGTGTGTGTTTTAAAGGCCAAATTAGTATGTTCTTCCATGTTGGTCCCAACTATACGATACATTTTACTGTTTTTTTCTAAAAAAATATTAGCCCTAAATGAATAATTTAAAGTTTACTTTAATAATAGTTGCTGCAATATGCAACTCATATATATTAGAGTTAAATAAAGCTTCTTGGCACTTACCCACACTTCTGTGAAAAGGAAATATGAAACAAATAACTGATTCCCTATGTGTCATTGTTTTACTCAGTCTCAGAGTTAATCATCTCTTTTTTGTCATAAGGTTCTGGATTACGCCAGGAAGTAGAATAATATAGCCTATAAAATTCTTTTAATCACCTGGCTATAGCAAAGGTAGAAAAAAGGGAACCTAAGCCTCATGCTATATCAATAACAAGTCGCACATTTTAAGGAGTGGTTCTACTGCCTCCTGATTTACCCTTTCATCACATGGAAGTCAGGAGATCATAGATCCTATCCATGGCTCTGCTGCACACTTGCTGTCTAACACATGATGCATTACTGAAACATTTTGCTTCTGCTTCTTTAATAAGTGAGCACAGGATGAGCTATGAGGCTAAATTGATCTTCTAAAGCAGAGGTGCCAAGTGCATGGGGGCCTGAGGGCCCTGGTCCCCCTTGGGAAGAGGACTGTCACTTGAAATTAGTAAAACATTCCACGTGTTCACCATCTTAACTATCTCCCCCCACCGCCACCCTGGCAAAAATAAAAGTCAGTGCCTATGTTGTAAAGCACAGCGAGTTCAGTGCCAAGGGAAATTATAATTTTAATGCATGTCCCCAAGTATAATTCAAAAGAAAATCTAGGAGTCATAATACGATTTTGAGAATTTGGGAATTTTGGGCTGGGAGGACCTTAGTTACAATCTAAGGTCCTCCCAGCCTAATGGCCCATTGGACAAATGTGGTTAAGGCAGACCAGTTTCTACAACTAGTGGCACACTAGGTAGTAATGTGGCTGGCATCACACCTGGCCACCTTTGACTCCCGAGCCTGAATGGCTTGTTTCCATTTACAGGTGGGTCAACTAGGATAGCTTTTCACATGAATTCACAGCAGGGCTTGAATTTACATTTGTGGAGCCATAGCAAAATGCTATAGGACCGTTATCCCATCCTAAATAATACTATGACGTATTCAATGTTTGCTTTGTAAAATGGAGCTTATATCATTAGTTTTTAAAAGGAATGAAGATTATTCTAGTTGACTTGGCAGTATTCATTCCATCTTCATAAAACAAGTTAAAACAAAAATTGAAAGCAACACCTAAAAGTCAAAGTAAACTTTTCCAGTGTTTTGCAGAAGATTTGCTATTAAAGTTTTTTTTAGTCTACAAAGAATCTTAGTGATTAGGATCTCATAATAAGAAAACCTTTTCTTTTGAAAGTTCATACATAATTTTACAGCAATAAACATTTTAGAGGAGATTCATTTCAGCATCCGAATTTTAGCATGCTCACCTACATAAATCACTGAGTGGTTTGAAAACTACCCATCACTTGTAGGAAACCAGAGAACTTAAGGTGTGAAAGAGAATTTAATTTCTTCAGCTACAGCAATAGATCAATTTCAGGGCATAAATATAGGCAGTGTAAGTGAAGGGTTTGAATTTAGCCAGCCTACAATAATGGTAACTAAGGCTTTTATGTCAAATTGAATTAGCAAACTTCTTTTGAGTTCTGATACCAAATCAAAACAAGATTAATAATATCTTTCCTGTAACTCTTGAAGCATTATACTCATCATTTTGCTGAATAGCTGCCTGCAGACTGAGGCCTATCTGTTATTCTTTCTGATAGTTTTGTTGCAAACTATTCAGGTTTACTTTTTTCTATTTTTTAAATTCAGAATGCCTATTTTTTCACGAATAGATCAATGTCATAATTCCATTAAGGTCACCAGTAGAAATATATATCATAAATAGGATTTCATCTCTGTTTTCATTACTTTCTTTATAACTGAGCATTGAATACTAGTGAATATCTATAATAATTCTTCATTCAGCACTTCTGTTCTCTCTAAACTTAGATTTATAAGTAAAAGATTTCAATGTTGGATGTCTATGTCTGTGTTCAGAAATGTTATTATGACTAGGGCAAAGGTAGTAAAAGTAGTGGCAAAGCAACACAGCATTGATGATGCTCTTTATGTTTACTATGAAAACTGTCTTCCTAGGCACTAAGTGTAAGCCAGACTAGCAGCAGCGATATGAGAAATCAGATCCTATTTACAAGGAGCAAGCAGCTTTCCTATGACCTTCAGTTCACACACTTACTGTGCACCCCTCCATTATTCTCTATGTAACCTGTTCACGGGTGATTTAGGTGGACTGATTTGCTGCTGTCAGTAACCTCTGGTTTCTGTATGAGGTGGAATAAGCATAAGAGAAGGGGTGGGATGGTGAGAGAGGGATGTTTGAAAGCAAGGTTACACACATGCTCTAAAAACATAATGTATAATATTTCATAGTAGCTCTACAATCTTTATCCTCTCTGTTCATCTGGCAGAAAGAAAAACTGCAAGCTGGTAACAGCCCTGAAACAGAACCAATTGAAGGGGATTCTTTTTATCTACAGGTTAAAATAATAGGAAAACAGGGAATATGCAAGGAGCAGAATATGGCTCTGCAATGAAGAATTAGTCCTTGTTGGAAAAGCATTGCTTGAAATGTTGAGGGAAGAGCCTTGCTGTTCATAAAAGCAACACAACAGAAGCTGTACTTCTACATGATCTTGAAAACAGAGTGGTGAGTTATTTTTAGTTTCAGAAGACTTATTTGAAGCATTTTTGAGAACTCACTTAAAACAGCAGCAGAACTGGGCCATCAGTGAGTGCTTTGCAATCATCTCAGGCTTAGGTTTTTTAGAAAACAACATGCATGTAGGATCAGAGATGAGAAGGTGGGTTTTTAAAAGGCAAATATGTCTGTCCTGCTAACTTAATTTCAAAAGTGCTGCCCCCAGTGTGCTTCTAAGAAGTGGTGAATACTGTATGAAAATGGTATTAAAAGAATATCATTAAAATAAAATGCTCACAAGTTAGGAGATGAAAGAATTGGGGTTACCACTGCAACTTTAACTTGGCTGTTTTGTGCATGTGGGTTATTATATAGTGTTTCTAAATATGGTCACAGTTTTCCAGCCATGGGCAGGAGGTAGGGGAGAAGAGGAGGGTTGGTAGACACCAGAGGAGGCCTCTCCTTTTAACCCCTGTGGCTGAGTTGGTAGGAAACTTGTTTGAGGAGCAGAAGACCTGGCTTGTAGAGAAAAAAAAGTAGTGCTTCACTAAGTAATCAGTTCATCAACTATGTTCCTTCTGTGCACTGAATGAGGCAAACATAGTATGTGATTGTATATTTAAAAGTTGTACCATAATGGGCATGTCTACATGAGACATTTACTGCACTGCCTAATTAGCTCCACAGTAAAACTTTACCATCTACACATGTGGTGCTCTTAGGACACAGTAAACTAATTAACTCCTCTGTAGTATAGTACAGCCAGACTTTTATTCATACAACAAATACTATCCTATGGTGGAGTTATTCACTCCGCCACAACACACATGTAGACACTGACAGGGATGGCTGGGGCACAAGGGTGCTTTAGTGGGGGTGCTGCCTGCCAGCTAGCCCCACACGATAGCACCATCATGCCCTAGGCAGCCCCTCTGCAGCAGTTGAGCTGGGTCAGAGCAGCCCCAAGCTGGCAGGCAGACCCCTGGGGCTCCCTGCAAGCTTCACCTCAATGTGCTGAGGTCCTGCGTGCCTGTGCAAACAGTGCACCTATATGCAATAAACTCCAGTGTGAACTGTGCTAGAGTTTATTCAGGTGCGTCACTCGCATGTGTCAATGTGCCCAGTGAGTACATACAAACCAAATGAAAGATGCACAGGCGGCCTTAGAACTGCCATGTCTAGCTTTTGAGAGCTAGATTTAGAAACCTTCAAATGTTATTTTTAATGTAGAATTTTGTAATTTGTGTATGTGTGTGTGTTTTCAAATACCAGAATCTCAGTCATATGGAGTCATTCTGGCAACTATGTGGATCAATGTGGGATGAGATAAGTCACCAATAGGGTTGGAACCTTCAGATGCACAACACTCGACTTCAGCAATTGACTTTAGACAATTTGAGCTAATGGAGTAGCTGAGACAAACTACTATGTGAACATTTACAAGAAGAAAATGAGATACTTTGTCAGGGGATTTCTAGAAGTTTGCTGACAGCAAAGTAATGGTGAGATTCAAGAATCTTTAGCTTCATTCCAAACTTTGGCTCTAGCGGTCCACAGACTTTTCTGGTCATACCCCTCAAGAATGGAGAAAAAGCTCAATCTGCTTCAAATAATGCATATGCTTTCTCTTCTCCATGCCTGTCTCATCAGTCCAATTACATCCTCCATCCCTAGGTATTACTGGTCTTTACTCATTAGCCTTTTCATTCCAATTCCAGTGTCCTTGTCCAACAAGCCTTAATTTTACCACCAGCCATGTTTCAGTGTCCTCATCCTCATATTATTTCAGTCTCCCCACACCTACCTTCCAATAACTTCTACTTCCTTTCTATTTCATCAGACAGTGAATCCCAATCGCATTCCGTAGAAAAACAGGTTGGGAAGGGACTTCAAAAAGTGACCAACCCTTTCTTAAGGCAAGATTGTCTCCATATAACTGTCCTGGGACAGAAGTTGTCTGTTCACCCTCAAAAACTTCCAACCTCTAGGCTTGAGATTGCACAGTCTCTCTAGGCAATCTGTTCACCAACCTCAAAGTTAGGAAGTTGGACATCTAAATCCCTTTGGTGATAATTTAAGCCCATTACTATTCTTTCTGTCAGCTATTACTATTTCTTCTGTCTCCTATGGACACAGATAACAGTTGGTCCCTAACTGATTTATAAATATGTTGACATTTGCAGTCAGTTATTAAATCCCCCTTTCAGTTTGAGCTTCTCTAGCCTACATACTCCAACTTTTCCCAAACTTTTATTCATATAATATAGTTTCTTGAATTCTAATACTTTTTGCTGCTCTCTTCAGGCATCTTTCCAGTTTGACCACACCTATAACACCAGCATGGTACACAAAGCCAGACACAACACTACAGTGCTGAAGATTGCATAGGAATTATTTCCCATGACTAGCATACAATATTTCTGTTAATACAGTCAAATTCTATTAGATTTTGTTGCAGTGATGCATTCTTGTCTTACCTTGTGATCCACAGTTCCTATGTCTCTTTCTGCAGTGCTACAGCCTACCCAGTAATTCCCTACTTCGTATTTGTGCATTTGATTGTTCCTTCTTAAATTTTTCCTGTCCTCTGTTGTGCCTGCTAACCAACCATCTTGGTGTGATCCACAGATTTAATAGATTTAGTCCCAATTCCATTCTCCAAGCCATTCATGAAGATATTGAACAGTACTGGTTCCAGGACAGGCTCTTAGGGAATCTTTCCATTTTGACATTGAGTAGGATTATGCAACCAGTTGTGACTCCACCTTACAGTAGTCTAATCTGGACCATTTTTCCTTAGCATACTTATATGAATGGTGCTGGATACAGGAATATCATATCCAGTGCTCCCCCTGCATCCACAAGACCCAACACATTGAAGCTAATTGGGCTCATTTGCTCCTGACAAATCTATATTGTCTATTATTTATAATTTACCATCTAGGGGTGTGTCCCCATGAGCTTGCACGTGCAGTTTGTAGTGCCACAAACCACAAGCGGGACACATGTATGCATTCATTATGCTGCTAATTAGAGATCCCGGTGTAAAAAAACAAAAAACAAAAAACTGTGGCAGAAAAAAAGTGTGGTGATACATATGGCTACAGTGTGCACTGCCCAAAACTGGAGCCTGACTCGCCAGAGCCACAGTGTAGTTGCTGACCAGGATCTGTGCCCCCAGATTGCCACTGCTGTAGCCCTGGAAGCCAGGTAAAGCTAGTAGGGCCAGCCCAGGTGGTGGCTCCAGTCTCCCCTACCCTACCCAGGGCTATCTGTCACACACCAGAGCACATGTGCAGGGGCATACCCAAGGACAACTAGCAGTGGCACAAATATGTGTCACTGCTATTTGTCTCTAGGGAAGTGTACAGTGCCGCTCATGGGGATGCATCCTAGGGGTTTACAGAACAATTGTTTGATAATATGCTTTTTTTCAGACATCAAAGTTATGCTGGGTGCATCTACATGCAATGCCATGTCACTGTAGCAACATGCGGTGACACCCTGATGCTACAGCTATGTCGCCATAGCAACATGTTCTGTTGTTACAGTGCACTGCTATGGTGATATAGCATCTCAAAATAACCATGCACCATTACTGTGCTATCATTTCGTACTTCCAAAAGGACTAAATGACAACACAGTAGCAACAGCACCATAGGGGCACATGTAGACACACCCACTGACTGCTGTATATTATTATGGGTTCTTCTCCTTTTTTGCTTTGTTTTAAGATGGGCTGTCACCTGATAGTTAGCAGGGTTTTCTGGACTGAAGTTAAACAGGAGGAGAACATATAAGCCTTCTTGGCTTCATTTAGATCCTTTGGATCTCAGCTTGTGCCCTGGCTTATTCTTACATGCTTACACTGTACTCTTTACTCATTTTTTGTGGCAAATGTTCCAACAACTTAAGGTGAGAGTGCTTTTTAAATTTCAAGTTTTTGAAAAGCTCATGATTTAACCAGGCTTCCTATTCTTCTTTAGCCAGTACCATAGCACTGCTCCAGGCACTGACTTGGAGGATAGGAGTTCAATAAAAAGTGGCTGCTATTAGCACATAATAATTGTGAACATTGTAACAACTGGAAGTCGCTGATACCTGTGTGTGTCAGGATCCCAGCCACATCCCTGTACCACTGTCCTTAGTGATGGAATAGCTTGCTCTTATACCCTTAATAGTGTTTCTTTAAGGAACAGTATTGAACTCCTCTTTTCCTTTGAAATTTTATCCCCTGGGATCCTGCCTACCACTTCTCTATGTCTTTAAATATCTGTTCTTCTGAAGTCCAACATTTTTATTTGGCTGTTCTCCTTTCTTTTCCTTAACATCATGACTACTATCATTTTGTTATCATTGTCACCTATGCTGCCTTCCACCTTCAGGTTCTCAAATCAGTTTCTCCTGAAGACCTTCTACTGGTTGCAAACTTGCTGTACTCTTGACACACTCTTGTGTTATCTTCTAGCAGATAGTGTGGTAATTTAAAGCCCTGCAGTTTCTAGGCCTTACAGGTAGGATGATTTAATTAGTTAAAAAATTATTAGCTTTACCCCAGAAATCCTTTCTGAACAACTTATACATGTCCATTTCAATGATCCTGAATGATCTCAAATCTTTTTTATCCTGATTAGACCATACTGGGACTACCAGGTTTTCCTGCTTATACTGTAGTCCTTGCTTTTATATGCATTTTAGATTTGATTAGCTGATTATCTTACTAGTTTCCCACTTCATTAATAAGATTCCCCATATTCCCTCCTATTCCTAGGCTTTTATTCAAGTTACCCTATCCTTTACTTACCTATGGTTTTTGTCTTCACCCGTCTTGAATCTAGTGTTTAAAGCTCTCCTCACTAGGTTAGAGCATCTATTGGCAAATATGCTCCTCTCTTCCATTAGATGGATTCACTTTTCTGCACATTAGGCTTTTTTAGGACACCTCTGCATGGCCAAAAAAGTCAGAATCTTGTAAGGTACGCTGCTGCCCTGGATTTTATTCCAACTATTAGGCATGTATGTGAATTGAAGTGTCTAAGACCTATTCTATTCCAGCCAGCACAAGTCTCTGAAAAGCAGTTAGTTCAAAAGATGAGTGGGCCCTCTTCCTTGCTGTTTTTTGTCTCAGTGTTAACGGTATTATTGTATGTTATAAAAACAGATACCTTAATGGCTGTTCAGGGACTTGAGCAGAGTGAAATGTTTATCCTTCATTTCCACTAACTCTCCAACTTTCCCTCCTGCCTATAATTTCCACTTGGGCCCTGTAACAGTTGGGGGGAGGGGGAAGGCAAGGGGAATCCCAGGAACAGATTTACACATAAATGCTAATTGGGGAAAATAAAATATTTGATTCCAGTGGCAATGATGAACATGGCAAAGTAAGAAGAATTTGCCATTAAAAAAAACCCACAAGAAACACTCCATCTATTTTTTAGTCGCAGTTCAAATCTCTTAGCCTCCCCAGTGTCCCTCAATACCTCTAACTCACTTTCAGATTTCTCAGGCATATATTTTTCTCAATATACTTGGTCCATCTGTCTATCCCACATGCTACTTATTCTCTCCTCTTCACACCAGCACTCAGACAATTATTTTTCTCATCTAGACTGAGCAAAAACACTGGATCCAAACACTCTTGAAATATGAGCAAAGGTTTCAAGTCTAAAATTTTAATTTACCAGTCTGAGTTTATTCTACAGTGTTAATACTGTGCCCACTCTTGAACAAAATACTTATGAAGCAATATTGTGCAGTGCCAGTTAACAACAAATTTTAGGCCCAAATATACGAACTACAGTTTTTATGGATAAGACCAGGTAGGTTTGGTTGTCATCGCATTAAGGTATTTGTGTGGTGTCCTGCAGTTCTTTTAATATTTCTGATGTGAAGTGTGATTAACATTTGAAAAGTCAATCTATACATTAGCTGTAGCCACCTTTTATTAAGTTGATGCAAACAGAACATAAGAATCTGGCATGAGAAGATCATTCCATAAAATAAACTGAATACATGGTTATTTTTCATTATCTAAGAACTAAGATTCTACCATTCATTTCCATTTTTTGTAGGCAGAAGGTAGTGAAAACCCAAGCCCAAAGAGTATTGCTATGGAAAAGCACACACATACACACAAATACACAAAATCCAAATAAATAAATATGAAACTTAAATTGGAGGCAATTGTATGGGTCATTTTTAGATTTCATAGTTCATAGTTTTCATAGTTTCTAGGGTTAGAAGGGATCTGAGTAGATCATCTAGTCCAATACCCTGCCATGGCAGGAAAGCAAGGTGTACATCTAGCCTCCTCTTAAAGACCCGCAAGGTAGGAGCCATCACCACTTCTCTTGGAAGTTGGTTCCAGAGCCTAGCCGCCCTGACCGTGAAGTAGCGCCTCCTGATATCTAGCCTAAATCTACCCTCTGCCTGCTTGTGACCGTTATTCCTGGTCACTCCTGGCAGTGCTTGGGGGAACAGGGACTTCCCCAATGCCTGCTGATTCCCCCCTGACTAGTTTATAACAGGCCACTAGATCCCTCCTCAGCCTTCTCTTGTGGAGGCTGAACAGGTTCAGGTCCTGTAGCCTCTCCTCATAAGGCCTGCCCTGCTGCCCCCTGATCCTGTGAGTGGCCCTCCTCTGGACCCTCTCCATGTTGTCCCCATCCCTCTTGAAGTGCAGCGCCCAGAACTGGACACATTATTCCAGCTGCAGCTTGACCAGTGCCGCATAGAGGGGGATGGTCACCTCCTTGGACCTGCTTGAGACGCATCTGTGGATACATGACAAGGTACGGTTGGCCTTCCTGACTGCATCCCCACACTGCCGGCCCATGTTCATCTTGGAGTCAATGATGACGCCAAGATCCTTTTCCGCCTCTGTACTGACAACAATAGAGTTCCTCAACCTGTAGGTACGGTGCCAGTTGTTCTTCCCCAGGTGCATCACTTTGCACTTGTCGGTGTTGAATCCCATCCTATTCTCATCCACCCACCCTTGTAACCTGTCTAGGTCTGATTGCAGCCTATTCCTCCCTTCTAGCATGCCCACATCCCCCCACATCTTAGTGTCATCAGCAAATTGAAATGGGTGCTTTTTATCCCCTCGTCCAAGTCACTGATGAAGAAGTTGAACAGTGCAGGCCTGAGGACCAAGGCCTGCAGAACCCCACCGCCCACATCCCTCCAAGTCGAAAATGACCCATCCACTACCACTCTGTGGGTGCAGCCCTCCAGCCAGTTGGCAACCCAATTGACTGTGTGGGTGTTGACACCACAGTCCCCCAGTTTCTTAATGAAAACAGGGTGAGAGACAGTGTCAAAGGCCTTCCGAAAGTCCAGGAAGACTATTTCCACTGCTACCCCTGCATCTAATGATTTGGTGATCTGATCATAGGAGGCCACCAGGTTGGTCTGACAGGACCTGCCACTAATGAACCCGTGTTGGTTGCCCCTAAGCATGATCTCCCCTGCTGGCCCCTCGTGGATATGCACCAGAATAATTTTCTCAAAAAGCTTGCCCAAGATCAAGGTAAGACTAACTAGCCTATAGTTTCCCGGGTCCTCCTTCTTCCCCTTTTTGAAGATGGGAACCACATTGGCCCTCTTCCAGCCCTCTGGCACCACACCAGAGCATCACGAGTGCTCGTAAAGCTGTGCCAGGGGTCCTGCAATGACCTCAGACAATTCCCTTAGTATTCTGGGCTGGAGATCATCCAGACCAGCTGTCTTGAATATATCCAGTACCTCCAGAAGTTCCCTAACTAGTTCCTCACTAACCCTTGGCCTAGGTGTACCTCCCCTGCCTGAGGGAGGCCCAGGGGGGTGGGGGTGACTGTTCCAGTCCCTGCTTAGGAAAATAGCGGCATAGAAATCGTTAAACTTGTTGGCTTTGTCGTCTGGTGTGATGACCAAATTTCCTAATGTGGTCTGCTGGGGCCCTACATTACCCGGAACCTTCTTTTTACCCCCTATGTATTTAAAGAAGGATTTCTTATTGTCCTTAATCTGGGAAGCTAGTCCCAGTTCCATCTCAGCCTTGGCCTTCCTGACTAACCCCCTACATCCCCGAGCAACTGCAGTATAGTCATCCCTGGTGATGGCCCCTCCTTTCCGTTGTGTGTATGCCTCCCTTTTAGCTAGGAGACATTCCGGGATACTTTTGGTGACCATGGGGGCTTGTGTGCCCTCCTGCTCCCTTTGATCCATGCTGGAATTACCTCCCTTTGGTCTTGGAGGATCATCTCCTTAAGGATCTACCACTCTCCTTGGACACCTGGCTCCCCTCCCCTCCGGGACCTCAGTGCTTCCCTGACTATTCTCCTTAGCTCAATGAAGTCCGCCCTCCTGAAATCACCTACATTGAAATGATGTGTCTTAATATTTGAGGTTTAAAAAGAGACAAGCATGCGTTGTGGGTGCTTAATGCGTATTCTTTTCTCAGTGCTTCCCTTAGCTCAATAAAGTCCGCCCTCCTGAAATCTAGGGCTGCTGCCTTGCTGCAGGCCTTTGCCACCTTGTGCTGGATGGTGAATTCCAGCAGGCGATGATCAGTGTCGCCCAGGTGGTTGAGCACCTGCAGCCCCCTCCCGTGGCCAGCACCAGGTCCAACAAGGCGTCTCCCCTGCTGGAGCTGTGCACCTCCTGGGTTAGATGGAGGTCCTGCATTCTGGCTAAGAACCTACATGAGTGGTCAGACCTGTCTGACTGCTCTTCCCAGCAGATGTCTGGGAAGTTCAGGTCTCCCATGGTTACCACATCCTTTGACTTCACTACCTCCATGAGCTGACATAAGAATTCCCGGTCGAGCTCTTCCCCTTGGTGGGAACGTCTTTCAGTGGCCCTAAATTGAAATGATGTGTCTTAATATTTGAGGTTTAAAAAGAGACAAATATTTTGTGGGTGCTTAATGTGTATTGTTTTCTCAGATATATTTGATGTATATATGGCCCAGGAAAAATTATATACTTATTGTTGTAGAATTCAGAATATTCTATAATGGAACAAATATTCAATTTAAAACATTCATAATGATGGAACTATTTTTCAAAACCTAACATGTCCTTAAATCTTAGTGTGATATCTAAAAATAGCTTAAATATTTTTAAAAAACAGTAAACATGAGTTCAGCTTTGTCAAATACTTAAAGTATCAGATTTGAGTATAAGTAAAAGGTTTTGTTTTATAAAATAAGGTAAAAGGTTTTGTTTTATAGAAAGTCAAAATCACTTCTAGAGTTTATTGACCTATTTAAAAAATAATCCCCTCTGGTTTGAGAGATGTTGAGCATGAGAAATGTTACCAAATGCCTTTTGCATTAACCAAATGTATGTGCAATTTAAAAAGGAAGTACTGAGGGCAGATGCATTTCTACTTAAGTGCTATCCAATACTATTTTTTAAATCAAAATATTAATCATATATACAGATGTATGTATAAATGTATAAAAATGCAAACTGTTTACCTAGCATATTTTAGGACAAAACAAATGATTACATATGTAGTAATTAATGTGTATGGATGGTTACAATAAAAATGCTGATGCATCTCAAACTATAACAAACATTGTACCATGCTAAGAAAACAATACCCCAAACCGTAACACACTATCAAAGAAATAATATGCAAGCAATGGATCAAAGTCCATTGAGAGTTCCCAAACTCTGGTGTTAGAAATCCCTGTTTTCTTCCATTTCAAATAAGCTCTAGACACAAAAGTTGCAATTATCTAAGAAGCTTTAGGGAGATGAGTGAGCAGGTACTTAACAGGACTTGTGTTAAACATACATGCTTAGTTCAGGTGTTGCCTTCTGGCAATTTCTGTGTGTTCTCTTACATTAATCTTTGTAATTTAATAGCTCTAAATAGAGATCATAATTATCTTAAACAAAAATGCCTTTTATGTTTAGTCTTTAGCACCTTATGTTTCACTCTCCTTCTAGTCCATAAACCACACGGACAAAACAAACCTTGGTCAGAAATGTAAAATTTGGTACTTTTGATATTGCCACACATGATCAAAACTACAAGGCCCGTCCAATTCCCTGGACTTAGCATTCCAATCTATTTTTGTGGTAGTTTTTCACAATATCCGGGAGACTTTTCTTAGTACCTTGTTATGAAAATTGGATCTAATCGCTTATAAGAAAGTGCAAAGTGCTGTATTCCTTAATAGTTTACGACATCCAACTCTAAAAAGTAGGTGTCAGTCTACCACTGAAATAGTAGTTAGCACTGCTGATTGTGTATAGCCTTATTCTGGATATGATGTGCCTAACACTGACAGAGACCTGTATCTTTTTTTGCCCTTAGTTAACACATGTATTGCTTCATATACCAATAATGAAATTGAATTGATCTAAAATCAAGCTTTATTGTTTCTTCAGTGAGAAATAGACTGAGAACAATTGGCCTAGGCTACAAAGTTCAGATTTACTTTGAATTAAAATTCAAAACTTTCTTAAAATTAACTTTTTAAAATTTACATGGCAGCCAATTTTTTGTGGTGCCAAACAAATTAAAGAGACAGCCTCTGTCCTGAGGGACTTGGAATCTAAGTCCCGTGTAGACTGGCATATGAATACACCCCTATGGTTTGCAATTCTACTTTATAGCTGGAGGATAATCACCTAACTTGAGGCTCTCCACAATGGCTAAGGTAAGAAAAGTGAAAGAGAGGGAAGGAAATGAATAACAAAGAAATCTGAGTTAATCTGGGTTGTTTTGTGCATATCCTAATCATTGGCATATTTTAATTCTTTGGTTTTGCATTTTATTTCCAAAGTTTTGTTGTAGTTTTAGGCACAAGCAAGAAGAGGTGAGGAATAAAGCAGCCAAAATGGACTTTATAATCCAGTCCTTTCCTCCCTCTTTCATCTCACTTACCTCTAAACAGCTCTTCTGAGGGGAAGCCTGGTGTCCTGCTAGCCTTCACCTGCATTGAAATTTACTTGGCCAAGACCATAGCTGGCCACAGGGAAAATGGTGCCAGGTGCAAACTTGTATTTTGGTGTCTTCCCCACCCCTCAAGTAAGCAGTGCTGCTGCAGGCAGCAGCAGGTGGGATGCAGGGTGCAGTCCGGTGGAGAGGTGCAGCAGTATGGTGCACCATAGGTGGGCAGGTAGGCACTGCTGCCACTGTGTGTGAGCAAGGTGGGCAGACTGGTGCAGGTACTACCCCACCCTCATGTACCCAGTCTGGCTTCTCCTGAGTAGCAGCTGCAGGCAGGGGACAGGCTGAACTAGGCACTGCTTCTCTTGCTTGGGAAAGGGATTGGCCAGGGCAAGGTGGGGCAAAAGGAGATCACTGCAGTGAACATGGGCTGCTCACAAGTGTATGTGTGAATGTGCTTGGTGCCCCCCCAG
Organism: Crocodylus siamensis; assembly: GCF_052110815.1. NCBI lineage: Eukaryota > Metazoa > Chordata > Crocodylia > Crocodylidae > Crocodylus > Crocodylus siamensis. The sequence continues at coordinate 111,693,574 of NC_143396.1, read as the reverse complement.
ACCAAATACATAGGTAGTTGGTATTTAGGTTCTTAGTTATTAGGTATACATAAAGGAGAGAGATGTGGATTTTCTATTTGGTTAACTATTTTTGGTAGATGGCCTAACTTTTTAAGATTATTGTAACAAATGTCCATTCAGTGGTGCATATTTTGATATTGTAATTTGATGTATAAAATATTTTGGAGCCAAGTCTATAGGTATGTGTAAATAAATAAATAATAACATGGGATTGAAAAACAAACAACTGTTCCAATTAAAATAGTAGCTCTCTGGAACCATTTCTACCTTCCAAATGGGACTAGAGGAAGGCTTAACTGAGACCCTGTGGGTCAAGCTCCAAGGAGGGCGGGGGGAGAGCCACCCATATGATCAGCGTCTTGCAAGGCAAGCCATACGAGGAAAGGCTGGGGACCTGGGCCTTTTTAGCCTAAAGAAGAGGAGGTTGAGAGGGGACTTGATAGTGGTTTACTGCTGTATCAGAGGAGTGCATCAGGAGCTCGGTGAGCAATTGTTCACTAAGGCACCCCTGGGAAAGACCAGGACCAATAGATACAAACTCCTGGAAGGCCACTTCAGGCTTAATACCAGGAAAAACTTCTTCACAGTCAGGATGTCCATACTGTGGAATAAATTCCCTCCAGAGGTGGTGCAGTCACTACCCTGGAGGTTTTCAAGAGGAGACTAGACACAATGATCTGCAAGGTCCCTTCCAGCCCCAGCAATCTAAGAATCTATGATGCAAAACCAGTTGAAGGTATAGTTCATAATATCATATCTTGACCAAGAATTTCTAAAGTAGCTAAATATTGAGAATATGTCAGCTTTGGGGAGCCCCACGTAAACATTGCCATTAGTACTGCTTTCATGTTTGTGCCTTTTTCTGTTTGTATTGACACATAACATGACATAAATTTAGGTGTTTATTAAAAAAAAGTCAAAACAAAACCAAAACCATTTTCTTTCCCCCTCCTAATTTCAAGTTACTGTGAAAGCTGCTCAGTCAGCAAACATAAATGTACTTGGAAAGTACATTTAGGTTAGGTGACAGTGAACACTTGTCTTTTTTTTTTAGGGCAACTATCCAAATACTCGTTCGTTATAAGCTTTTGTAGCCAGCAGCTTTTCCACACAGAGCTGAGTTGACAGGTTTGCTCCTGGGATAATTGCAAACTTCATTCTTCTGGGACAAAATTGCTTCTGACAGTATAAAACCCAGGACATCTTTGATGTAAAATCCAACCATAACCCATGAATGGCAAGGCTGCATAGTCATCCCATTCAACACAAAGTGTTTGTAGTGAAAAGTGTTCTTAGAAATGCCAGCTGAATGAACCGAGCTGGTAAAGTTTGATGGCTTGCCAGTCTGTAGTGCTAACTAATAAATCTGAATGTAACCATACATAAGAAGGGACCTCAAAGAAGGGTGCTTTCATGAATATCTCTGTAATAGAACAGGTCCATAATTTTATTCAGTATTTGCATGGAGAACATGTAGTATACTATTTTTTTTAATGTACATGTTTTAAAAAGGTCAGCTGAACATTCAGTATCCAGTCATGTGTTTGTGTTAATGTATATATATCCCTCTTTGTTTCTATTTCATATTTATGATGAGACAGCACAAAAATGCAGTGCCTTGAGTAAAAATACTTAAGAAGCAGACTGCATATCTGTAAGTATTGATAGCTAGCCTTAGACAAAAATATAAACCAGAATTTAGTCCAGCAATAATTAAATTCCCCTTTGCCGTCTGGCCAAGTTATCATGTATAGAGGATCAAATACCACAGGACATATTTTTATAAAGAAACTATTTGCCACTCTTATACAATTAATAAATAGGTGTTTAAACATAAAATATAGAATGGGCATATTGTGCTTATGCTTTAGAATGCATATAAGAATGTATTGTTGTAGCAGACACATTCTGCACTGCTGTCATCATCCAGGGCTTTTCCATGAATTCCTGCTTACTTTGTTGTGCAAAATGATTGGATAAGATCTATAAGGTCTGCCTAAGGAAAGAGGAGTGTCCTTTTGGGAAACAGTCCTTCCTGGAACTTTCTTTGGAGCAACTATCTCAATAACACTCTCTACCCAAACCAGTAGTGAAACAGCACCAGGCATCAAAACTAATGAACCAGATCTTCCACTAGTACAAATCAATGGAGCTGCATTTAAGTCTGCATTACAACTATGATTTACCTCTGTTGAGAATCTGGCAAGCAGTATGAGTCTGGACATGCAGTTATCTTCATCTATAATCCTTAAGAAGTCCTTGTGTTCAGTCTCAAAGCACCCCTTTTAAAATACAATTATCATTGGTGCAATAATGCAACTGGCTAGCAAGTACTCATTTGTGCATGTGGCAACTGCATTGTCAGAGGAGAATTCGGTTCCATACACATATGAATTCCTATGTTAGGTTGTGAAGTATAGTTTTAAAAAATGTAAGATACTCTGGTTTATGTCTGGATGAGCTTTTCCATTTCCATACTGATGTAGAGCACAATACTCATGAAGATTGTTTTGTTTCTCCCAGATCCCTTTGACAGATGCACTTTGGCAAAATTCTGTAGATCGTGTAGTCCATACAGACACGGTGGTATAGGGAACAAATTGTGACATTCATCAAAATGATCAGTCATCAGTGCCTAGCAAATATTGTGCAGGGTACATTTGCTTTAAATTACATGCAGAAAGAATTGAATTAGGAATGTAGTAGAAGGGGAAACAGTTTCCAAGAAGTCAGCACACTTTGTTCCTCCGGCGTAGTCTTTGAAGAGTCACAGAAGTCAATGAATGCTTGTTCAATCAGATGGCTGACTCCACGGTTTTTGTAAGTGATAGATTTGGGTAACATGAGGGATATTTTAATTATAAAGACTTTTTCTTTTTGTTTTGCATGTGTCATTGTGTTCAGAAATAAGAGAGCAACTGATATTTGTGTCAGCAGGTGGCACTAAAACTCTAACAATGAAATGGGTTCCTAGTGTGTCACCTTCACACAGCTTTAAATCAGCAATTGCATAACACATGCTGTTTCCTCTTGGTTTGTTTTTTTGGGGGGAGGAGGGATGGGTTTTTTTTTTTGTTTTTTCTCTCTCACAGATGATTCTATGGCTATATTTAGTAATTCATACTAACTGGCTTATACCCTTGCTTTCATTAGCAGCAACATACTCAATCTGAAAACCTATTTTTAATTCATACTACTTGAGCACATATTAAAACATAAAGCAGCATAATCAAACTTTGGGTCACTTCCTTACTTCCCAATTTGCACCAGAAATCAAATGATCTAGATTTCACCTAAATAAAAGATAGCCCATTAGAAAAGTAGTTTTAGAGTCTCGTTTTGTTTATAAACAAAAAAATGAATGTGCAAAACTTTGCACGTAAGACTGAGAGTGATGTAAAATGAGCAGCAAGACTTCTACAGAAAAAAACCTGAGCCATGGGGACAGCCTGAAGAATTTATTCCTTTGTCTCATGAAGGCACAGGCTTTTTGTTTCCTTCTGTTTTAATTGCTGTCAGAAGGCTTGTACACAGGAGAGCCCTCATGTCCAACATACTTAATTGGGAGCCAGGCACTTCTGAGGCACCAGCTTTGCCTCTTGCTTCCCCTACCTTTCCAGATGATGCAACCTGTACTAACCAAGTAACCCACAGTGGTACAGCGGGGAGTACAGTGTGTAGTCTTTGTTAGCCTACACAAATCAGGCCCTGTCTCATTGATTCAGTAAAGTGGTTAAGCATATGAGTAATCACACCCTCATTCAGCAAAACACTTATCCAGATGTTTATCTTTAATGATGTATTTAAATTGGTGATATTTAAGAACACCTCAATGCTCCTATTAATCACATGCTTAAGAAAATCCCTATTAGGACAGCATGGGACTTCAGGAGGTGCTTGAAGTTAAATGTGTGCTTAAGTGCTTTTCTGGATATGGAAGCATTCCTGGATCAAAGCTCAATAGAGGATTTCTTTAACTGGTGTATAAAAATCAAAGTCTGTTTAATTTCAGAGTCAGGAGAGTTCCCAAAAGTCACATCAATTTACCATAAATAGTTGCTAGAGGCAATGCCCTTGGGGTCTGATCCAAAGCGTCTTTGATCAGACTCCCATTGACGTCAGTGGGATTTGTATCAGGTCCTAGGTCCCTGCAGAGGAGAGGGAAGGAAGGAAGGCAGGAAGGAAGGAGGTAGTTGAGATCACACCCTGTTGTCTGACCTCTGGACTGACACTGATGATAGCCGTGAATGAAGCCTCACAAGTCTTGCCCCTCATGGAGGAAAGAAAGTTATAAGAGGCTAGTATAGGAGAAGGCAGCAACAGAACTAAACTGTGCTGTAGCTAGGGTGCCTGTATATTATATATTCAACCTTCTTCCTTGTTCCTAAAAAAATGTATAGAATGGCTTACTGAGGTCTTCATTTCATGTGTACAGACTGTGCTATGTCCCCGTCCAATGTATACTAGATTGACCAGTTGGAACACGATAGGATTGACTTATTACATATGAGCTTGAAAACAAGAAGGTGAATTTTGTGTCAGAAGTCTGGAGGAGCCAAGCGCCAAGTATATAATGTAGGTCTGTAGTTGTGTTTCCCCAGAATAAACACAGCTTTTGAAGAGCTTTTAACTTTATTTTCTTTTAAAGTAGTGGAATGGATAACATCAACAAATAAACTGAACTGGAACATCGTTATAAGATAGTTCCGATTTGCAAGCCTCTAGCTGGCAATATACTTATTCATTTAAGAATGTGTATCTTATTCTAAGCCTTTTGCATTGGCTTATATTTTAGCTTGAAGTTCTGAATATGATACTGAAACTGTCGCTAGATATGCTAACGAGAGCTGGGTTAAGAATCCACAGGTAATCACTTACTAAAATCCAACATTTTTCTTCATGCAAGTAGTCTATGGCCAGAATGGGAAATGCTTCTATTTATTCATGATTTGACATTATTCAGGAATATCTCAGTGAAAAGGGGTGGGGGGAAGGGGCATTGTTCTTGTTTATTTTGCTTGTTGCTGTTTTGTTTTTGAAGGATTTTTTGATCTGCAGTTTGCAGCAGGGATGCTCAATTTAGTATGTGGCTAACTGCAGAAACCAGAGGCATGTGATATTGCTCCTGTTTCTTGATTCTGTTGTATGTATACAAATACAACACAGGTTGTATGTATACAGATACAACACAGGTTACATGTTACAACTGAATACACTATTTGCATAATGAAGTAATTTTTTCCCTGAAGTTAGAGGCATGGACGAGGCAGACTGCTGGCTCTAAAGACTCATCTGATCCCAGCTTTGGCCATGAGGTTCCCCAACAGCAGCAGCACATTCCTATTCATATTGCAAACTGCATTTAAAGTGGAATTATAATGCGTGCATATTTTTGGACTACAACCCACCCTTCTAGTGTATTTTTTCTCTTCAGTTTTATTTTAAATTGTAATTCTAACAGTAATATAACAAATAACACTCAAGTTTAAGTTGCACATTAATCTTGCAATTCTGAAAGCCTTCGCAATTATAGAAATGTATTGAGGTAGGCACATGACTTCGGAAAGACCAATGGAATAAACCTAGTAGGACACTTTTCAAGGATGCAGTATGAATATGTGTTTTGCTTTCCCCAAGGTAACTATGCTGGAGTAAGGGTGGCCTTGAGAGAGACCCTGACACTTCTCTGCTAATAATAGGCAGGCTAGCACCCGTAGTTCCAATGCAGAGACCATTCTCTTTGCTGTTATTCTCTGTTCGATTACCCTGTCTTCCTATCACCCCTCCCTTCTCTACCACAACTGCCTGTCATCAAATTCCCAAGCTATACCATCCCTCTTCAGCCTGCTTCCTACCACCCTTGTTTTCTAATGTTACTAACACCTAACATTGTTTCTGGTACCTAGTGAATCCATCAAAATGGATACATCCAAATATGTAGTTGCTTCTTCCTTTGGGCCATACCGTAGTCATCTCTCCTTTCCCCACAAGACATTTTCCTTCCCGACTGTGCCACTGTGTGCAGTATAGATCTCCCTCTCCTTTTCCTCCTCATTATCTTCTCTTTTTTTCTCTTTCTTCAAAATTCTTTGCCTGACGCGAATCACGGCCCTGAACTGCCACATCACCCATTCAAATTCTTCATTTCTCTGGCTCTCCTTTGGCCATCCTTTTCCCCTGGCCTGGGATTATTCTAACATCTATCTTTCTCATAGCCTGTGTTAAGCAGATCAAGAAGGAACTGGAATATCACCCACTCCCCCAGCCTGCTACAGACAGCCGTACCAGGTTCTTCCTTTTGCCCAAAATAGAAGCAGCAGAAGGGAGACAGCGATTTTTTTGCAGTTCCTCTGCTCACTATCAGCAGAGCTGTTTTTTTACAATTTGCTCTTGACAAGGTCTATATTTTAAATGTAGTTCAGCTGCTGATTCTCATCCTAGTAGTGGTTTGTAGCGGTGATCTAGTTTCAGCATTTAAGACTCTCTTTCTTCTCTCCCCTCACCCCTACACACCAGCCTGAAAGTTTGTGAGGACAGAGTCACTTGTCACATCCAATCTCAAAGAATATTGAGAGGAGCCATGGTGCCTTCAGCGTTCCCCAACATGTCTCTAAATCTAACATTTGCTTTTGGCAAATCTTTGACTTTTCCAACTTAAAGTTCTTTTTTTTTTTTGTATTTAGGATAGCAAAGCTTCCATCACCCAGTGTTTGTAGACAATGCACACCAGAGTAATGGAAATGCACCTAACCTGAAATATGAATTGATGTTCTCTGATGATTTCTGTCATGTGGAACATATCCTTTCATCGCTGCTTTATAGGGAAAATCTGCCATGTACCATGCAATGAAGATTATAGAGTATGAGACATAGTCCTGAAGCAGAAGCCCACATCTAAAAAACTCTCAACTGTGCAAAAGTTCAGCCCTGGTTCTGAATCCAAACTTCATAGCTCAGGCCCCCTTTATAAAGAAAAAGAGGTTAAAATTAACACCACATTCTTTAAGCTGACTAAGATAATAACTTGTAGTCATAACAGAAAGGCAGTGTCTTGGTCAAGTCAGGGCTTGGCTCCACTTTTATCCCAGTATGTACTCTGGAATATGGTTAAGAGATTTTTGTGCTGTGAAACAGATACTGACGTCCCCTACATGGTGGCCCCAATTCCTATTTTATCACGGAGGAACTGTATCCCTGTTACAGGGTGGAAAAAGGAATGCTATTCTCAGTTCCCTTGTGCATGATCCAAATGAATGACCTGCACCAAATATCTTTTGGGCTACAATGACACAAATAAGCATGGACACCGCATGCCCCTGGAGGCTGGGGGGGGCACAGTAACCACTCGCAGGCAGCGTGTCGGCAGTGGGGGCATGTGGTCAGCAGCAGTGGTGGCAGCCATGGCAATCGGGAACCGCCTGTGGACGCTGGCAGTGGCGGCGAGGTGGGGGTGAGCAGCGACCACTTGCAGGTGCCACCGGCAGTGTCAGCAGTGCTTTTTGCAGGGGGTGCACCGTCAAGCTCGGGGGGGGGTGTGCATCCATGTGCACCCCTATGCATCACCAGTGCAAATAAGGATGTACTTGGTTGCTTTAAATGCTAACTGTTGTAATCAAACCTTTAGTCAGAAATGCACTAAGTATTAGACAGGGCATAACTGTGGGCCTGGCTTAGAACAAGAATTCTTTAAATGCAAGTAATATTCTGTTACCTTCCACAAATCCAGACAGTTCACTTTCAAGAGCCTCCAACTTAACATAGAAACTCTGTTTAATTTCTGGTTATAAAAACAACAAATCTAAAATCAAGATTATGATACCCACCTCAGGAAATCCATGATCCTGAGTTTTGTAAAAGGCACAAAGTTGGCTTCTGGTTCTGTGAGGTAATAACATACTTGGGCACAAAAGTACCTCCAAATTCCAGTACTTGAGAAATTGAAAACCACTTTCACAGATAGTTGGTATTAGCTCAGCTTTAACAAGCTAAGTTGGCACTGTAACCCTACACATCCTCCAGAGACCTCTGATCTTTTTCCAATATTATCCAAATATTTTTTTTAACAATATTCCTTAAAACCTGAATGCCCATCTTTTCAGATTTCTTTGGAGAGGGAAAACAGTACAAAATACTATTTCTGCATGATAGCAAAGAAATTGTAGGTCTGGTTCTCAGAAGCTTCACTAGATATCATCACACAGAAAGCCTAAAATGCTCAATTGACAGCAGACAATGCTCAATTGACAGGTGCCCAGGGCGAAGCGGAAGTGGCGACTTCCAATTAACGCTGCAATCACAACAGCTGCCAGCAACAGCCACATTTTTTCACCTCCTCCCCTGCCAAGTCGGCACCTGGGACAGTTGTCCCTATTGCCTCGCCACCTCCACTCCTTCCCCACAGTAACTGAATGCTTTTTAAACTATCCAGCTATGGTGTGATTACATATGAAAGGCAGAAGGGCTCATAGATTTGCACTTTATAGACTGACTAAATTGGAGATATACAGCATAAGTTTTCACACACGGCAGCTTACTGCATCAGATGTTGTGAAGACATTGCAGGAAGCCAAGCCTCTAAAGAGAAAACAGTGATTAAAATACATTGGGTAGGGAAAGGGGAGGAAAACAGAGAGGGCACTGCTGCAAGTCATTCTCTCCTGCTGTTCTGATGAGGTTAGCCCCTTGCCCAAGCAGACACATAATACTGGTAGTTTTTCACACAGGCCAGGACTGAGCAAAGTATATGAAATCTCCCAACTTTTAAGTCTGTTAGTGGGCTCAGTGACATAAATATTATGTGCTTAATTTTAGAAATTACTAAATTGGGGACTTGCTCTTATATAGATAGCCTCTTTGAAAATGTGCTATTTTCATTAGACTTGCAAATTTATATTTGCAATGCTGAGTATTTAGAAAATGTGTGTGTGCGTGTGCACACATGCACACAATCTAGTTGTTCAGCTTGCCAGAAACTGATGTTGAAGCACGCAAAATTATGGAGACTATTTGTGAGGCCTTTCTGAGTATTCATGAAGTGAGGCAGGAAACAATGTAAGATAATATGCTATTCTACAGTGGTTTCAAAATCCTGCTCTTTGTCTTACAGCTTTGCTATAGTTTTCAGTCTGTAGCTCTGAAATTTGCTCAGTGTTATCAAATAAACACTGTAGTTCTATATTTCCTTTACTTGCAATTACAAAGTAATGTGCCTTATGCATATCAATGGTTATTAGGCTAGATCAGCATTTGCTGCTATTAGGTTATTAGGCTAGACATCAGCATTTGTGCTGTGCCCTGTAAATCAAGCCAGCTCTACTACTACTGTAAAATTTTCTTTATCAAGTAAAGCCTAATTTGTACACAGTTCTCAGATTATACAATAGATGAAACTAGATGAGATAAAGTAAAATAGTTATAATGAGAAATGAAACTCAAACCTTGGACCTGAGGCAAAAGCTGTGCCACCATAGACTATAGGAAAGATTTGGGTTCTCACTGTAGGAGGAGGAGTTGCTCTTAAGGTTATATGTGTTTCTGGCTGTTTGCACCTTCTTGTCCATAATACTTGTGTCTCTTGTGATGATTCTGCCAGTTCTACTCTTCTAGTTCAGTTCTAGCACTTTCAGCTCTACCCCTCCCAGATTTTTTTCATTGTAGCTCCTATGCTACATACAGAAGAGGGTTCTGTTTCTTGTTTTTTGCAATACTAGTAGCACTTGGTTTAAATTTAATTTTCTTTTCTCCAACATTCATTTTTGGCAGTGCCTCTTTTGCCCTTCAGCTGTTTTAAATGTTTATTTCTCGTTTTGCACGTTTGACAAAGACACCACTTACACAATTCCTCTCTGAATAACTCTCCTTCTCCCCAGAGCCAATAAAGTAAAG